>NW_027493613.1:0-352760 GCF_021521415.1 Bidens hawaiensis
ATGCTATTCCATTCATCCAGGCGCGACCAAGATGTACCAAGACCTAAAGAAGAATTATTGGTGGCCTGCGATGAAGTTTGAGGTGGCTCAGTATGTGAGAAAGTGTTTAACGTGTCTACAAGTTAAGGCCGAGCATCAGAAGCCGTTTGGGAAACTTCAGCCGTTAGAAATACCTGAGTGGAAATGGGAACATCTTACGATGGATTTTGTGACTAAACTGCCTCGTACCCCTAGGAGTAATTATGATGCCATTTGGGTAATCATGGATAGACTGACCAAGAGCGCTCATTTCTTGCCGATTCGAGAGACTTTTAATTCTGAGCAGCTGGCCGATGTGTTTGTTCGTGAGATCGTTTCTACGTGAGGGTTGAAGTAATTAACGACCAATTCAGCTCGGGGACACTTGGTTTGATGTACGGGGTGTTCAAAATTCATTTTTATAAGCTATGGGGCTGAATTAGTTGTCGGTTACACCAACGGGTCGGTACAACGCGCAATTGCGTTTATTGAGTACTTGGTGCGTTGTGCTTGCGAGTTACCGACCCATTTGACTCTTGTAGCGTCGAGTGGACTTGTTGGCTGTGATTTTATCTTGTTGGGTCCACACGGGGCTGAGTTGGATGTTAATGGCCTAAACGACTCTTAAATGCGCGTATTAGTATCAACTAGTGCTTCGGGGGGTAGTTTGGGAATTCTTTATTCCTGGGAGTACCTAAGGGTCGAATTAGTGAATGTGAGACTTCGGGGGCTCTTGTGAGTAAGTTTGATGAGGTCGAGGGTTTAGGTAACTCGAACCATGTTAGAACGTCTCGTAGGATAAACGAGTCATCTTGATGTCATTAGTATTGATTGAATGTAAATCGGCAGGTGTTTGAGTCTTGGGATTACTTAGAGATTCTCTAGCTGGTGGTGAATCCGTGTCTCATGTCAGGTGAGTTCTTGATGCCCCGTTTAACTCCTTTTAAGTTTTGGGCTAGCATGCACACCTAAGCGATTTTGCTTGATGAAATGTTTTACACTATTTTGCATAGGCTTGCTAGTATTGGTAGGCCTTGGAATGTTATAGAATGTGTGTATGTATATATATTATTGTATGGTCAATATTTGGCGAATGTTGTAGTCGTTATGGACTACGGAATGTTACGTATGCCTACTTCGTGTTTGCATGCGTTGAATGGAATGTTACGTGTTGGGGTTGTACGTTTTCTCGGCCCTGAATGTTATTATTGAATGTTATATATATATAGGAATGCACGTATAGAGATGTTCATACGTAAGGATGATTATTTATTAAATGTGATGACCTAACTGATGTATTTCCGTTTACAGTTTTAATACCGTTGGAATGATTATTAAGACTTTTGTTACTTATTTAAAAGTTGAACTCACTCAGCTTAAGCTGACTTTGTGTGCATGTTAGTGTGAGTTTCATGTTAGAAAGAGGATGCCTTATCATTTGGATGTGCACGAAGCTACTTGGACGGTGTGAAGGGGGATTTGAAGACTTTATTATTAAAAAATTTTCTTTCAAAAATTTTTATTAAAGATAATTAAGTTGGTTTTGGGCAAAATTCTCGGGTTTTGGAACTTATTTTATTATTTACGTTTTCCGCTGAATTTTACTCTGAAATTGGTTGCTTAATGGAACGATTGATTTTTTTTAGTTTAAATATTTTATAAGTGTTTCGTATGATTACCAACTGTGGGGTTCCCGGGGTTCGGGGGCCTTACAAGAACCAAGCCTCGAGATCATTCACCACTGTTTTTTTCAGCCAAGAGCAGCCCTGGAACATCTCATATCCTTACATCTTTTTCATTGTTCATACACTTTGAGTTTCTTGCTTAATTGTTGAATTGTTTTGCAATTACTTGAGAGATTGAATTGTTTATGATTTGTATTGATCATTGTATGCTTGAATTGATGTTTGAGATGAATTATATGATGATTTTATTAAGTGTTCATGGCTGTCTAAATAATATGAGAGGCTAAACTTGTTAGTTCTACCTAGGAATGATGATTATTGTTAGTGTTTGATGAGCTTGTTGGATTATTGATTGATGAACTTGAATTGTTATTGTAAAGTTTGATTTAGACATGAAATAGGTTGTGCTTAGTGGCTGGAAATTTTAGTAATTCATTGCTTAAACCATGTGTGTCGGTTGATTAGTTTTGTATTGATTGATCGGTGCATTGTTTGATTCTAGACTTTGTGTTTAGGGTTTGTTTGCGGTAGGTACCACCGTAGGGTTTTTTTGTATGATTTATTGGATTAAGTATAGCGGTTAGGCACCTTCTTTGAGATCGAGAGGTGATAAGAAGTTAGGGTCGTCTCATTACCTTTGCATGCTAGATTAAGGATTGCGCGAGAGCGAGTTCGTTTCTTGTCAGGTTTAGGTGTTTTGAGCGATTAGTTGATCTATTTTGGTTTAAGTTGAATTGTTCCTCTATCCTTGGTTGTGTAGTATTCATTTCCATTAGGGTCGAGTGTCGGTGAGACCGAGAGGTGAGTCAACATTAGAACACATTAACAATTGTTTCCCGGTTTGGTCGTTTTAAGCGATTTTGAGTAGTTAGGGTTTATTGAGTGAGACCGAGAGGTGACCTAGTGAGCCTGAGCGATCCTTAGTTATGTCATCTTTAGGGACCGGTGTCTTGAAGTCGTTCAATCCATTAGCTTTTTGGGCCTACAATTTGATTCAGACCTAGGTAGACGTTTTTCTCCATCCTAAGTTAACACAGTTTGTTTGTCGTTAAGTTTTCTATTTTAGGTAACTTTTATCAGTCAGTCTAGTTAGTCCAGTTAAGTAATTAAAAATCAAAAATCAATTAAATATTATACTAAGGTAGGTCTTGTCTAGGGTTAGTAATCGTTAGCGTCTTACGTGTTCACGTGTTCGATACTCGGACTTGCTAGGTCTATACTACTTGCGATCGGTACACTTGCCGGTTGTGTGTGGTTTTAGGATTTTCGTTTTATATTTAAAGCTTAGTTGTGAGGGTCATTATTAAAGGGTTATCTGACGCACATCACTTCTCAACCTCCTCAGAAAATGGCTAGGTATGGACTTCGAGCAAGCTTAGGCGATCGAGTATGGCTTTACTACTTCGAGCAAGGTCTTCAGAACCTTAAATGGTTAATTCTTCTAAGTGTTAAGGCTTCGAGCAAGCTACACTTCGACAAGCAAGAGTATTCTTCTATCGAGCATGGATTTCCAATCGAGCAAACAGCTTGATCATACAAGTTTTAACCAAGTGTTACGAGCACAGGATGATCGAGCACATGGGGACAAGCATGGATGCAATAAGAAGATGTCACGTGGTCAAAGCAAGGACTTCGAGCACAGTTCAGTTCCCGAGCAAGATTTACATCCGAGCATGCTAAAGATTGCTGAATAAGTATAACTGAAGACATCAAGAAGAATGAGCTTGCTCGATGGACTAGTTCGAGCAAAGCATGGACAAGTCAAGAAGAACGAAGCTTACTGGAGGAGAATATAATATCCGAAAGAGAATATATTCTAAGTAAAATATGCTCGAAGACACTCATCGAGCATACCTAGAATAGTGAGCTTGCTCGAGCAAGATTTTTATCTTGCTCGAGGACTCAACACTTGTATTATTTTGTATTTCATTATGTAATGATTTGGAACTTCTAGAAGGAATGACAGGGTCTATAAATAGGGGTCCTAGGATACCTTTTAGGACATGGATTTCTAGACGGAATACAGGCTGGCACGCACTGAATACAAAAAACAATCCAAAGAATATTCTTTTTGTTTTCTCGTACAATCGTCGCCGCCATCACATAAAACCCTAGACATGCCTTTCACTGTTCCATTAATGATGTACTTATTACAGTGAATCTTTGTCTATGGAATGAGCTTTTATTAACCATTTATTACTGTTTTGTGTTTGTTATTCACACCCCTTTGTTCCCACTCGTTGGATATCCCGATTCCACCGGGATATTCAACAGGCCTTTTAGGTAATCGAGTCGGTGTGTTTTTATCAACCTCTAGAAGGTTTCACCCGACTCACGGTCCTAACAACTGGTATCAGAGCTTAAGTAAGGCCACGGGACAGAAGGTTGTGAAGAAGTTTGAAGCTTTACTCCGTCTTCACTACTGCAAACTCCAGATCTACTGATCTGGAAGACCAAGAAGTTTCAACAAACAAGACTCCAAGGCTACTCGGACAAGAAAACTTCATAAAATGGAAAGTGCTATTTGAAGCGACTGTGAACTACAATGACCCAGAGCTGTGGATGTCTATCATTGAAGGAAACTAAGTTCCTTCAACAGCTCCAAACAACAACGCAACTGTTGAACTGAAGATGAAGAAGAGGGATGATAAAGCTCTGTCTATGCTGAAATTAGGGCTTTTTGGGAAATTCTGACAACCGTAAATCATCACAAGACTGCAAAGGGAATGTATGATGCAGTTATTGAAATGTTTGAGGGGAATACAGAATTGAGAGACATCAAGAAAGACAGATTGAAACAGCAGCTTGATAGATTCAAGTTCAAGGAAGGAGAAAGACTAAAGTCAGTTCTGCAAAGGTTCATGATGATTGTGAATGAAATTAGAACAACAGACCTTCAGATATCTGATTTTGACCTGAACAAGAAACTTCTATTATCTTTGTCTGGTGAGTGGTACACTGCCAGCAAGTTCATCAAAGAGAAGACCAGCTTTCCTAAGTTCAAGTTAAATGATGTGATAGCCTTCCTCGAGGCTGCAGAACATGAAATGATTGAAAACCATATGATTCGAGAGGGCAAGCCAAGCTTTCAAATGAACAATGCTCTTGTGGCACCCATGGGCAACCTCTCAATCAAGAATCAACAGCCTATTGTTGAGGAACCATCAAACACCAACTCATCTTGCAGTAGTCAATCAAGATTTAATGTTCAGCTGATTGAAGATGACACACCATCTCTAGCAAATGGGCAAACTACAACAGACTACCAGGCCTTGTTCTCCATGTTCACTGAGTCATACCATGCCTTTGCGATCAAGAATCTGATAAATACAAGCATTGTGCAAGAAGACCTAGAAAAAATAGATGCTGATGATTTAGAAGATATGGACATTAAATGGCAAGCAGCTATGCTAGCAGTGAGGAGCAAAAGATTGTACAACAGGAGAAGTAGAACAAGCTTCAATGGTCCAACTGAAAGAATTGGATTTGACAAATCAAAGGCCATCTGTTATAACTGTCAACAACCTGGACACTTTGCAAGATAATGTAACATACCAAGGCAAGCTGGAAATCAATTGAATCAAAAGCAATTCTACCAGAACCAGAATCAAATTTTCTAGCAGCAAAGAAATCAGATTACCAACCAGAACCCCTACCAAAATCCGAACAGACCCCAACAACAAACATTTCAGCCTCAAAGAAACAACCAATTGCAGGCTCACACAAACCAGAACATATCAAATCAGAACAATGTGAACCAGCAGAGAGACCAAGGAAATGTTGCTGTTACCAGGGTGTCACAGGATAGGGAGATTAGAGCTATCATGTTGCTGAAATTGAGAGGGCAAATGTTGCATTTATGGCAAAGGTGCATGACCAGGCTGAATCTTCAAATACTCAGGTACAATCTAATATCTCAATTTCTAATCTTCTTATTACTATTGATCAACTTAATCAGGAGATTTGAAAATGAAAAACTGAGTGTGGGAGGAAGGAAGCCGTTTTGAATGTGTATGAAACAAGTGAGGAAACCTATGAAAGTCAAATCAAAGGACTTGAGGATGACTGTATGATGGCATACCAGACACAATCAAGAATGAGCATTGAAATTGAAGGTTTGAAAAAGATGTATGCAGAAGAAAAGATGAAGAATGCTGAATTGCTAATTCAAATGGATTTCTTGAAGAACCTTGTTTCTACTAGAAATATTGTGGGATATGTTGATAAAATGACTGAAGAAGAGAAGTACAAAAATGTTCCACCGCCTTTTTGTGACAGCTACCCACTGAAAGTCGACAAGAAGAGTAGAAGTGAATACCTTCAGCAGTTCAAGAATGTCTTTGATAACAAAGAAGAGTTTGTAAAGTAATATGCTGATGTGTATGTAGACCAGAATGGAGAATTTGCAGTGAAAAAGGGTGGGGAACCAGAGACTGAGAAGAATGAAAACAAGGATGGTGAGAAAAAGAAGTGGAGTGAGTACTCCAGTGAAGATAGTAACTGCAGTTGTGGAAGCTCAAAGTCATCTAAGGGCAAGAAGAAAAAAGGATCAAGCAAAAAGAAAAGTGAAAAGATTCCTCTTTTGCCAAAAATGACTCCAAATATGAAAAAGTACTATGAGAAGATTAGAAGAGAACATGTGGTGTTTGACATCTATGCAAGACCACAGACTGAAATCAAGAAAAGAACAGAAGAAAATGTGAAATCTTCCTATGATCAGTTACATCCTACAATCTATCCAGTCTTCTCAAACCATGAACTTTTTGACATTGGAGATGTGGAATATGTTCAAATGAGAAGATCTATAGGAAATGAAAAAGGAAGCAGTTTGAGAACCCATTCCAAGTTCAAGCCTGTTGTATTTGTTAAAGAAAAATATCATCTGGAGCCTGATCTGAACAAACCAATCAAGATGGACTTCAGCAATTCACTATGTCCTAAAACCTCCCTAGGCTTTGATTTTCCCAAACCCGGTGACAAAATTAAAGACAAGCAATTGCTTGAAGATATGGGGAGCTATGCAAAGATCTGGTGCAAGAAGTGTGATGCATATGGTCATCACACTGACTCTTGTTGGTTTGAAGAGGAAGAATTTGAAGTTCCTGATGTGGTTTGTGGGTTTGATATAAAAGGATACAAGAAAATGTATCAAAGATATTTAAATGAAGAAAAAGGCAGTTCAGATGATGAAAAGAAAAGGTCAGTGATTGAAAAGAGACTGAAACAAGTCTTAAAGCTCAAAGTTGAACCAAGTGTGTCTAGCAAACCTGTAAAGAACAAAAGGTCGAGTTACAAAGGAAAGGAGAAGATTAGACCTAGTGTTCTTAATGGAGATGAGAAATTTCTGATGAAGCAGGGCTTTGAACCAAGAGGGTTCCAATGGAAAACTAAGAAGGAGGTGACTGAAAAGAAGAACTATGTGATTGAGCAAACTGAAAAACTATACAAAACACAAGTTGTGAAGAATGGGTCAGATTCAGACACAGAAGAAGAATGTGAAGTTGTGTATGAAGACCCACTTCCAGTTCCAACTCCAACTCCAACTCCTGATGAATCTTCCACTGACACTGGATTACAAACTGATGCAGTTGTAAATCAGATTCAAACTTATTCTGTTTTATGTGTATGTGCAGGAACAGTCCTTGAACAAAAATGACTCATGGTATATGGACAGTGGATGTTCCAGGCAAATGACCTGTGATAAGGGTGTGTTAATAAACTATGAAAAGAAATATGAAGGGCTAGTTGCCTTTGGGAGTGATGAATATGGAGGAAAGAATGTTGGAAGAGGAACACTCATAAATGGCAAAGTATCCTTTGAGAATGTGCTGCATGTTGAAGGACTACAATACAACTTGCTCAGCATTTCTCAAGTCTGTGATAAAGGATACAAAGTGGCTTTCAATGATGAACACTGCCTAATCTTGAAGCCTAAATTTGTTATTCCAACTGACATGATTATGATGATGGCTCCAAGAAATGGCAACCTCTATGAACTGAGAATGAACACTGCAACTTCAAGAGGTGGTTCATGCTTTGTGTCAAAAGCAACTGAAAATGAAACTAAGCTATGGCATAGGAAGATGTGTCATGTCAATTTAAAGAACATGAACAAACTTGTAAGAGGTGAACATGTTATTGGCCTACCCACAAGAGAGTTCAAATTAGAAGAAAAATGCACATCCTGCCTGAAAGGGAAACAGCACAAATCCTCATATAAAAGCAAAATGATAAATACTATTGATGAGGTCTTGGAACTGCTACACATGGATCTTTTTGGTCCTGTAAGTGTTCCAAGTATTGGGAAGAAAAGATACTTCTTGGTAATTACGGATGACTATTCAAGGTTTACTTGGGTATACTTTATGAGGAATAAAGATGAAACTGCAGAGTTGATCAGAATGTATGTGCTAAAAATGGAAAATCTATTTGAAAGGTGAAGGTCATTAGAAGTGACAATGGGACAGAGTTCAGGAATGAAATTATGGATGCATTCTGCACTTCCAATGGTAGTTTTCAATAATACAGTGCTCCCAGAACTCCTGAACAAAATGGTGTTGCAGAAAGAAGAAACAGAACTTTAATTGAAGCTGCAAGGACCATGATTGCTGATGCAAATTTACCAGTCACCTTCTGGGCAGAAGCAATCAACACTGCATGTTATGTGCAGAACAGGGTTCTTTTGAACAAGGCTCAAAATAAGACTCCATATGAGGTTATCTTTAAGAGAAAGCCTTATGTAAAGTTCTTAAAGCCTTTTGGATGCAGATGTTCACTCCTGAATACAAAGGACTATTTGAACAAATTCCAGTCCAAATCTCTGGAATGCTTCTTTGTAGGTTATTCATCTCATTCAAAGTCGTACGGAGTCTATGTGAAGGAGCATATGGTGGTGATTGAATCTTCTGATATAATTTTCAATGAAAACCATTTCAATAATGTTAAAGGACCCAAGTGGCTGTTTGACTTAGAAAAGATGATCAAATCATTCAAAATCTACAGTGAAGATATGGATGACTGCATGTACAGAACCATCTTTGAAGATAAAGAAAAGCAAAAACAAGTTGATCTGGACAAGCTATGGTCATCTGTTGCTCCTGAGTCTAATGGCTTTAACTTTGAAAGAAACAATCTTCAAGCTGCTAAAGTTGATACAAATGGACAAGATGATGCAGTGGAAGTTTCCAATGAAGGGCCAAGTGAAGTTGAGAGTGATCCAACTCAAAGTCAGCAACCTGATCAGACTGAAAGGATAAACCAGTTTGAAGAAAGGTTCCAGTCTTTGTTTGACTCTCTGCAATTTGGGTCAAATGAAGCATCTTCATCAGAGATAAATCAAGTTCAAGCAAATGAAGAATCCCAAATGAGAACTGAAGATGATTATACTGTGTTAAACATGACAAATCTTGAAACAGAAGTATCTGCACAACAAGTTGTGCAAACCACTTCTGTTGAAAGAAATCACCCAGCAGAAAACATAATAGGAGACTTGCATGAAAGAGTGACAAGAAGTTCTTCTGAGAAGGCAAACATCTGCCTGTATGCCTGCTTCTTATCCCAAGTTGAACCCAAGAACATTAATCAAGCCTTGAAATACAACAGCTGGGTAGAAGCTATGCAGGAAGAATTGGTCCAATTCAGAGACTTACATGTACAGGATTTGGTTGACAAGCCTAGAGGCAAGTATGCTATTGGCACCAAGTGAGTTTTTAGAAACAAGAAGGACGAAAGAGGAATTGTTATTAAGAACAAAGCAAGACTGGTAGCTCTAGGATGCTTACAAGAGGAATGAGTGGACTTTGAAGAAGTTTTTGCTCCAATTGCAAGACTAGAAGCAATCAGAATCTTTCTGGCATATGCAGCATCCATGAATATAAAGGTCTATCAATTGGATGTAAAGTCTGCATTTTTGAATGGGAAAATTGATGAAGAAGTCTATGTCACTCAACCTCCTGGATTTGAAGATCCAATGCACCCCAACAAAGTTTACAAGCTCAGCAAGGCACTGTATGGATTACATCAAGCACCAAGAGCTTGGTATGATGAGCTGTAAGGCCCCGTTCTCGGTAACCTTACTTTGGTGTTAGATTTACTCATAAACACGGTTCTAAAATCAGAGTTAATTTAAACTTTCGCGGAAATAATTTAAAACTTCAAACATCACATTACAAACATTCAATTTTTTTCTTAACATACAAATTGTCTTTTCATATCATAACATAAAATAGTCATGACACTTCTTCATAGATGCCAGTCTCTTTAGCTCGTGCCATGTGTCCCTCCTCAAGCCAGCTGCCTCAATCTATTTGACTGGGTGCATACTAAAGGTCAGCTATACTGAGTGAGTTCTAGTTAATCAATTAACATACAATTCATTCCTATCCCTACTCATACTCGTCCGAAGATACGTATTCATACCTTACTTTGCTATCACTTCTTTCACACATACTTTATATACATGCATACGTACTTACATACTTTCTTTCATAAAACCCTATGGTATACCATAAGCTATTCTATCTTAAACATCTCAGATATTATAAGGGTCTGGTCCCTAGCATCTTAGATATTATAAGGGTCTGGTCCCTATCATCTCAGCTATTATGAGGGTCTGGTCCCTATCATCTCAGATATTATAAGGGTCTGGTCCCTATCATCTCAGATATTATAAGGGTCTGGTCCCTATCATCTCAGCTATTATGAGGGTCTGGTCCCTATCATCTCAGATATTATAAGGGTCCGGTCCCTATCATAAGCGCATACTTTACTTGTCTTATGCATATAATATTTACATACACATTCATTCACATAACCATCATATAGTAATAACATTCAATGCATGATCATACACGTATCATATACCTATCACTTAAGATAAGCATTTTAACTACCACATAGGAGTATGCACACAGCCCCGAAAACATAAGGAAATGGGGCAAGAACTCACCTGGAGCCGGTTTCTCTTGCCGTTAATGGTAATGTCCTTCCTTAGTTGTACACGGCTAACTGTACAATACATTACGCCTGTCAATTATCCATTACTACTACTCCCTAAATCTAAGTTAATGAAAATCTCCACTAACGGGGGTCCGGGGGCAGCGCCCCTGGTAGCGGGGTCTAGGGACGGCAGCCCCTAGCAGGGTCCAAGGGGCAGAGCCCCTGGCTGGGTTTGACAAAAATGCATCAGAAAATGAATCGGGTTACATTTTAATAACAACTTAAACAATTTCGCATGGGAGGAATTTCGCATAGAATTTCGCTTCGCATAACTTTTTCGCTTCTCACAGCTGAGCGAAGTGATATACCCGTTTCGCTTCTCATGGCTGAGCGAAGCGAAATACCCGTTTCGCTTCTCATGGCTGAGCGAAGCGATATACCCAAGCGAAATACCTTCCTTTCTTCGTTTTTACATTTTAAAGCCATTTTACTTCGTGACTCTTCCTTAGGACCTGATTTTTACTCTTTTTCAACTTTCGACACATTCTGACCCCATGCACCTGATCCTGAACCCACATCTCTCATAGTCCAAACGCCACCTTTTTATCTTAAAGTACACCCGAGAGGTTATAACTTACCAAGTTTATACTTTTCTTACAATTCACAACCCGATCTATCATTATATCTGTTTGCATGCCGATTCTAACCATAAAACTTAACCATTTAAACCGAAACCTACCTTTTGCTTCGGGTTCGAGTTCAGATTCGTACAATACATAGATCTGGACGTGATTCTTGTTATTTGATGATGTCTACACACGAGATTCTTCCTCTTTTTACACGGATTTGGATCCGGAATGTAGAGAGAAAGTGTGTGTGTTCTTGAGTGTGTGTGTGTGTGTTGAAAGGTAACAAATTGGTGAAAGGGTGGACGGGTTAGGCACAAGCATGGGCTTCTGTAAGACTATTCAAAGTCATTCGAGCACAGATGCCATTGCTCAGATGCTCGACCATAGAATGCTGTTGAAAACTTTTGCAAGTATTTCGAGCATGCTTTTGTGGTAGATGGGTGTTTAATGGTCTTCGAGTAAAAACAATCCATACTTGGGGTTTTTCTCAAGTAACTCGAGCATGAATGTTGTTACCAATGGTCGAGCATGTACATATGTTCATGATAACTTGCTTATTCCTTGCAAATTACTTCTCGAGCACAAAGTTAAGTCTCTCGAGCACAATCATTGAATTGATTCATTTCAAAGGTTGCTCGATAGATTTTCGAGCATTCTCGATGAAGTTCTGAGCATGCTCGACACACTTAAGTGATACTTTGTTGGTTCTATGCTATCTGAAAGTTTGTGTTTTAATTCTGTGAAAGTGTGTGCTTAATTACAAATGCTCAAATGACAACACCATCGTTAAAATCACTGTTCTTCAATTGAATTTTCAAAAGGAAAATGGTTTTTAAATGGTAAAAGTTTTTGATTAAGCAACACTATTTTCGGTGACAATAAATAAGAGAAATGATAATATTATCCAAGTTCCCAGCTTTAAAGAAGCAAGAAACTAAATTGACTTCTGGGAAATTGAATCCAACCTAAAATGGGAAATGATAGAAAACTGTTTAAGATAACTAACCCATGGATTGTAAGTTCAAAGGGCTTTGAGTACAGTCATTGGCAAAGTATGGTAGCTTTCCATAGTCTGTAGTTGCACTATGTGATATACACTTAAACTGGCTGAAGTATGATGTGGTGAAACATTGGAAAATAAGGTATGTTCTCTAGCACATCTCTCCGAATGATAGGCAGAAAGGTCATTATCCAATCATACACGAGCCCGTTCGTGTTTCTTGTCTACAAAAATCTACTAAGTATTTGAGCAGATATAAATTATTGATATATGGAAAACCTCTCAAAAGAAAAGAGAGAGAAAAAGATTGAAAAGTATAAAAATATCAAAAGTATAATATATATATATATATATATATAAGTTAGCTGATTTCATGACTTAAGGGGCACTAAGGGAACTACGGGGGTGGGGCATACAAGTAAGTCCTAAACACCCTGAATATAAGGCATGTAAGTCCGGATGGCATGTAAGTCCAACGTTCAACCTTACAGTCTATTATCAAAGACAAAATATAAATAAATAACTGCTCTAGTATACAAAAATCAATTTTGACCAGGGCATCAGGGGGTAAGAGTCAATTCGGGGTGATTTGGAGAAAGCTAAATACACTTAGAGAAGAGATTAGAGGCAATCTGAAGCTATAGTGTTATCCATTCCTATTTTATGCACTAATTGAATCCTAAATGTATCACAGAAAGCAATGACCATTATGCTAAGTATACCTGCTGTCAACTTGACTTGAGTCATAATAACTCTAACCATGAAGTGGTGTGATAATTGTTTTAATAAGTCTGATCCCATGTTAAGATCTTTCCAATTGACTTAAAACGAATTTTATTTTTGAACTGGATTTTTATCTCTTATGTCACCTTAAACTAATTGCTCATTTGATTTATTGTTATGAAATGATTATTCTTTGGTAAAAGTTAAAATTTTGAGCACAAGACATGATTACTCATGTCTTGAATCAGTGGCATAAAAGTTCTGGATCTCAAACTGAATTGAAATTTAAGTTAAGTGTTTCGAGCAAGGAAACTGTACCTGCTTATGCTTTGCTGCTTCGAGTATACTATGAGATGTGTGAATTGACTATCTGTTTCAAGTATGACATGAGACGTTTTGCTGTTAAGTGTTTCGAGCATGCATTTTATCTTCAAGCACCTGCTATGTTATGAAAATTGATGTTATGTGTTTCGAGCATGATTGCATGGTAGATAGTTAAGATCTAAGTTTTCGAGCATAAAGACCTAAAAGGAGACATTTATGTGTTTCGAGCATCGTTGTGTGCTAGATACTTAGGTATAAGCATTCGAGCTGAGGAACTTGATGAAGATCATTATATTAAGTAGTTCGAGCAAACTCATGAACTAGACACTTAGGCTGTAAGTTCGAGTACAAAAAAAATAGGAAAGATTTAATCTGCTAAGGCTTTCGAGCATAGTGTACTTAGAGCATATAGAGCTATACATGTCCATAGCAAAGTTTAACACAAGAATGAATCTCGAGCATAAAGTAGAGATGATAAATTTCTAAGTACACTCGAGCATGATGAATAGTCGAGTAAGGTAAGATTACTAGTGTGACTCAAGATTGAATATTGAATGAATTCTAACAAGTACATTCGAGCACACTACGCCTCGAGTATGACAATGCTCTTTAGTAAACTAGTATTGAATGCTCTTCAGTAAATTAATTTAAGGTAATCGAGAACAAGTCTAGAGGAATATTGTTTTGTCTCACTGGTTGTACCATGTACTCGAGCAAGGACAAAGAATATTCCAAGTACATCGAGCAACAGTTGTACCATGTACTCGTGTACAGGGGGAGCCAGCTTTTACTTTGGCTGTATGCTCGAGCAAGGGAGGTACAATTAAATCTGAAATTAAATGACAACTGTCGTGTGCTAGACGACAAACCAAGGTACTGTACCACCCAAACGTTAGGTATAAAAGGGGGACTTATAAAGTTTTTCACACATTTCTCTCTGTTAGACCTAAACGAAAGACCCTTTTGCTCGTGCTATCTCCCTCTTGCTCGCTGTTCTATTACTTGCTTAACTTCACTTCGATTATAGCCATTAGCTCTGTTTCGACTTCGGTAAGACATCGTTATTCGACAATCGTCGCACCGATTTTGAAATTAGGGTTTCTAATTGAACTAATTGACTAACTGTTTACTTGTTCTGACAGGTACGCATATTCCTACGGAACAGGTTAATTGAAGACGCCATTGATCATCTATCCTTCCTCATATACCAGTTTTGCAAATTTGTGTACTGACATTCTCTTATTTTTGCAGAACTGATGGCATTTAAATTCGAAAAACGGCACAATATGTGTGCTCAACTGGATATAGATGATGAAAATCGCGAGTTGGAGCCAATGATAAATTTCTTGAACAAACTCTAATCTGCGAGTGGCATTGATAGAAAACCCCACGATATACAGAAATCATATTTCAGATTTTGGGGTTCCGCAACATATGTAAATGACGTCAATGGAGAAAGAATTGAAGTGTCGGTTCTAAACCATGACATTGAGATAACAGAAGCTTCAATCCGGGCTGCACTACACTTGAATGATGACTTTCAGGTTCAGCCATCTTACTCAGTCCCACGGCTGCTACGAGTCTTTCAGGAGACTATGGGCTATCAAGGAGGAGTTAAAGAAGGACAATTTCAAAAGGGAAGTTTTCCTTTAGTCTACAGGTTCCTGATCCATCACGCCATACAGTCCTTATCTCCTCGGAGAGGGACATGGACCTTATTGAGCAGAGAGCTTGGCACTCTCACTGTAGCAATACTGTACAGGCAACCTTTTAATGTTTCAAGACTTATCTTTCAAGGATTGGTTTCGAATGCAGAGAAGGCTGAACGACAAAGATTTCTCATGTATCTACGTTTTCTGCATATTTTAATTAACAAGTTTTTGCCTAATCTTCAACAAACTGGTGAAGTGTTGAGGCTTCAGGATCCGAACATTTGCAAATGAATGAAGGATGCTCAGAGCAAGTTTATTGAAAATGATAACTGGGATGTCCTCCCATGGTTGCTCGTGCCAGCACTAGATGCCATTGATGTGCCGAGCACCCCTGGAAACAGTGATGAGGAAGATAGTGATGGTACGGATGATGATGGTAATGATAATAATAATAATGATGATGGTGATGAGGGAGGAAATGACATGATGATTGGTAATGATGATGCGACACAAGAATCAATTGAAGTAGAAGTGTCTTTAATTGAACATGCTGCACATAAGGAAGTCATTGCAGAAGTTGATGTACAGGAAGAAACAAATGAGCCGATGGATGAGGATGTGTTTGTCGCTCAAGTTGTATCAGATGTTGCAGACACAGTGCACAAGATAACTCCACCAGACTCACCTCCGCCTGCAGTTCACAATGATGACACAGAGTCTGTTGCGACAGAGGCTGATGATGACAGTGTCACCATCCCCTACCGAACCTGTTCTGTCTGATGCCGAACAAACTAATGATATTCTTGTTCCTACACCACCTACATCTCCACTACAAGTTCCATTACAATCAACCCAGCCCATTCACGACCAACCTGCCACTGAAACCTCCCTACTACCAAATCAAACCCCATCTGCTGAACCATATACAATTCCATCTCCAGAAACAGAAGAATCTGAGCCCTTCTCAGAACCCGCTCCAAAACCGGATCAGGAAACTCCACAATCAAGCCCTAACATGTATGATGTTGTTTGTGAGAATGCAAGACTTGAGTTTGAAAACATAATGCTAAGGGAACAAAATGCAAAGTTGACTATCAGAAACTCAGCATTAGTGTAAGGCTCCGTTCCCGGTAACCCTACTTTGGTGTTGGATTTACTCATAAACACAATTCTAAAATCAGAGTGAATTAAAAACTTCACGGAATAATTAAAAACTTCAAACATCACATTACAAAACCTTCATTCTTGTTTTAACATACAAATTGTCTTTTCATAAGTAATTAATTAAAACAGTCATAACACTTCATCATGGATGCCAGTCTCTTCAGTCCATGCCCTGTGTCCCTTCTTAAGCCAGCTGCCTCAACCTATTTTCCTGCGTGCATACTAAAAGTCAGCTACGCTGAGTGAGTTCTAGTTAATCAATTAACATACAATATATTCATACCCTTACTCATACGCGTCCGAAGATACGTATTCATACCTTAGTTTTCTATTACTCCTTTCAAATATATATATACCTTATATACATGCATACGTACTTACATACTTTCTTTCATAAACCCTATGGTATACCATAAGCTATTCTACATTAAACATCACAGATATTGTAAGGGTCTGGTCCCTATCATCACAGATTGTAACGCCCGTTAATTCCGGTTTCAAGAATTAAAGCTTGTAGAGTATGTATAATTCTCGGGATTTATCTGACGTTTCTCGGAAGCCTTTGCATCATCTCGGTACGTTAAACCATTTAACTTTCCTTCCATTTTGCCTTACACTTCAATTTGGAGGGACTTGGATGTAACTTTTGTTTTTATATCATAAAACAAAATAAACCCTAACCCTAACTCCTACCAGCAGCCGATCGCAGCAGCTACAGCCCTCCCACCTCGTTTTCCGTGCAGCTCCAGCCAAGTTCCAGCCCTCCTGAGTCTAATTCAAGGTCGGTATTAAGTTTCTACAACTCTTTTACACCTTAATTGATCATATTAACGCGTTTATTGGTCGTTAAGATTGAGCTTTGATGATAACAGCTTGCTGACAGATTCGTATATGTTTATTGTAGGGTCTGTAACGCAATGTTAATACGCTGTTTTTGATCTATTATTGATTCCATGATGTTCTACATTGAGTCTAGTTTCCAGAAAGGTATAATACGTAATTTTTGGATGAGATTTGAATGGTTTTTATGATTTTATAAAATCGAGTGTCAAAGCTGATGTGGGATGTCGGATTCTGGTCTGTCTTCCCGACATCATAAATATTTTTCAACAAGTCCAAATTAGTTGGTTCGTCTTCTGAAACTTAATGTTTTGAGTTAAAAATCAAACCTAATTGGAATCGTTTAATTTGGTTTGGTAATGAATTTTATAAAAATAAAACCATTTTGTTGCGCGCTGAAATAGCTGCACATACCTTTCTGTGTTGGAGGAATTTTTATGATTTTTGTGTCCACTAGAAAAATATAATAAAAATATTTTTATAAACTTAAGATATTTATACAACACTGGTAAAATTTTAATAATTTAATTTCATGGTTTTCCTATGTAATAAAACACATCTTTGCGTGCTAAAATCTGCATGTTATATTCGTTATTGATCGATAAGTTCATTTTAGGCTTAACCGGTGGCTGCCCTTTCTAGCATCTTTCGGGGCTGTTATAATTGAAGTTCATGCTCCGTCATCTTCTTAGGTATGTCACTTACATCACATTATAATTTCATGGCCAATGGAGGTGTTTAGGTCAGTCAATCGATTTTAGTTCGAAAACTAGGGTTTATCGGGTGTAGAATTGTAAATTGTTGAGTTTGATGCGTTAATCGGTTGGATGACCAACTGAATCAGTTTAAATGGCCCTAGGGGAGTCTAAGGGCTGTGGGAAAATTATATTTTTGATACTCGGGGCTGTTTTGGTTGGTGATTGGTCAATCGAGTCGGCGGTGCGCGAATTTTCGTTTAAATGTTAAATTGAAAGTTGTAAAAAGGAACCGTCAACCCTATCAACTTGGGTGACATAATTATGATGTAATAAAAGGTTAAGATGGGAATTTAGTCCATTTGGGTCTGATTCGTTTGACAATTGGTTTTAAGATTTATTACGCGCGTATTAGACTCGATTTGATTACCGGCGGGTGAGTTGTGCATCATGGTTAGCCCCGGCCATAATCGTATGGTGGATTTGGTTAGTTGAAGGGTTTTAGGGGCCGAGGTAAAGTATTGGGCCTTGGGCCAAGTTGTTGGGCCTTGGGCCAAAGTGTTGGGCTTGAGCGGCCCATTAGGCAAGTGTGTTCTTGCGGTCTAGTTTAGTAACGCGTTGTGTATAATTTACAGGCCCTTACTTGTGAGTGTGCACTTAGGGATTTCCTAGCTCGTTGCAGGTGTTCGATCGATTCCAGGTAAGTTCGTGATGCCCTTTTTACTCTTTTTACTTTTGGGCTAGCATGCACACCTAAGTGTTTTCTTACATGATGAAATGTTTTAAACGAATTTATATAGGCTTGCTAGCATATGGTAGGCCTTGGGATGTTATATATATATATATATATATATATATATATATACACACACACACACATTATTGCTTGGCCTATATCTGGCGATGTTGTAGTCGTTTCGACTACTGATGTTGTGTATGCCTACTTTATGTTTGCATGCACTGATGTTACGTGTTTGGGTTGTACGTTTGCTCGACCCTGATGTTATACGTGGATGTTATATATATATGGTCTTATATTCCTTAAGGTTATACATATTACTTGTGGTCTAGGCTCGAGGTTGCTATTAGGCCTAGTATTAATTCCTACGATTTTTCCTGATGAAACGTTTAAACTATTTTATATAGGCTAGCTAGTATATAGTTGGCCTTGGAATGTTATAGTATGTATATATATATATATATATCTAAATTATTTTTTGGCCTATATTTGGCGATGTTGTAGTCGTTTCAACTACTGATGTTATGTATGCCTACTTTGTGTTTGCATACGGATGGATGGTGATCTTGGCCGGGCCAAACTATATGACTCAGGTTCTTAAATCCTGTGGCGGGCCCTGAAAAGCCTGTGAGAGGGGAGGCTCGTGTGGCATGATCATCATCGGATGTTACGTGTTTGGGTTGTACGTGTGCTCGACCCTGATGTTGTTACTTGGATAAGATGTTACGTGTTTGGGTTGTACGTGTGCTCGACCCTGATGTTATTATTTAATTGGATGGTATTTATAGGGTTATAAATATATGGATGTATATAGATGTCTAAGTATGAATACTTAGTGTTGATGATGGCCTAACTGTTCGTATCCCGTATTATATTTAAACTCTGGGAATGTTTTATAATCCTATTTTTATATTTAAACTCTTAGAATGTTTTATAATCCCGTTTTTATATTTAAACTCTGGGAATGTTTTATAATCCCGTTTTTATATTTAAAGTCTGGGAATGTTTTATAATCCCATTTTTATATTTAAACTCTTAGAATGTTTTATAATCCCGTTTTTATATTTAAACTCTGGGAATGTTTTATAATCCTGTTTTTATATTTAAACTCTGGGAATGTTTTATAATCCCATTTTTATATTTAAGCTCTTAGAATGTTTTATAATCCCGTTTTTATATTTAAACTCTTGGAATGTTTTATAGTCCCGTTTTTATATTTAAACTCTGGGAATGTTTTATAATCCCATTTTTATATTTAAACTCTTAAAATGTTTTATAATCCCGTTTTTATATTTAAACTCCTGGAATGTTTTATAGTCCCGTTTTTACATTTAAACTCTGGGAATGTTTTATAATCCCGTTTTTACATTTAAACTCTTGGAATGTTTTATAGTCCCGTTTTTATATTTAAACTCTTAGAATGTTTTATAATCCCGTTTTTATATTTAAACTCTTGGAATGTTTTATAATCCCGTTTTTATATTTAAACTCTTGGAATGTTTTATAATCTCGTTTTTATATTTAAACCATGGGAATGTTTCATAATCCTATTTTTATATTTAAACTCTTGGGATGTTTTATAGTCCCGTTTTTATAATTAACCCCTTGGAATGATTTATTTAAATGTCTATTATTAAAACTTGAACTCACTCAGCTCAAGCTGACTTTGTGTGTATGTTAGTGTGAGTTTCAGGTTTAGAAGTGGATGCTACTTGGGAGGTTGAAGGCATATCTAGTCGAAGAATTAATAACGCAAACGCTTTCTTTTAATTTATTACTATAAGCATTTAAATTTTGGTTTTGGGTACTTTTCCTGGTTTTTGGGAATTTTGACGTTATTTATTCCGCTGTTGATTACTCTGAACTGATTTTAATAAGATGAACATGTTTGGTTTTAAATTTTTGAGAATTTTTGAATATGATTACCAACTGTAGGATTCCCGGGATTCGGGGTCTTACACAGATATTATAAGGGTCTGGTCCCTATTGCCTCGAATAACCATACATTTATCATACGTGCATATTTTACCTGTCTCATGTATATAATATATATATATATATATATATATATATATATATATATATATATATATATATACATGCCCATTCATACTATCATTATATAGTAATAACATCCAATACATAGTCATACACGTATCATACACTTATCAATTAAGTAAATGTATTACCTATCACATAGGAGTATGCACACAGCCCCGAAAACATTTCAAAGAGAAATGGGGCTAGAACTCACCTGCAGTCGGTTTCTCTCATCGTTAATGGTAATGCCCTTCTTTAGTTGAGTACGGCTAACTTGTACAATACATTACGCGTGTCAATTATCCATTACTACTACTTCCTACATCTAAGTTAATGAAACTCTCATCTAACAGAGGTCCGGGGGCAGCGCCCCTGTTAGCGGGGTCTAGGGGCGGCAGCCCTTAGCAGGGTCCAAGGGGCAGAGCCCCTGGCTGGGGTTGAGCTGGGAGGTTTCGCATGGGAAATTAATCGGGTCCTTTAACAAAAACGCATCAGAAAATTAACAGTCCTTTAACAAAAACGCATCAGAAAATTAATCGGGTCACAGCTTAAACAATTTCGCAAGGGAGGTTTCGTTTCGCTTCGCATGGGAGCGTTTCGCTTCGCATGGGAGCGTATCGCTTCGCATGGCTGAGCGAAGCGAAATGCCTGTTTCGCTTCTCAAGGCTGAGCGAAGCAAAATGCTTGTTTCGCTTCTCAAGCTTTTTCGCTTCGCATGGTCATGCGATGCGAAATTATTTATTTCGCTTCGCATGGCTGTGCGATGCGAAATTCCTGCCTTTCGTCATTATTACCATTTTAAAGCCATCTTCCGACACATTCTGACCCCATGCACCTGGTCCTAAACCCATATCTCTCATAGTCCAACGCCACCTTTTCATCTTAAAGTGCACCCAAGAGGTTATAACTTACCAAGTTTATATTTTTCTTACATTTTACAACCCGATCTATCATTATATCTGTTTGCATGTCGATTCTAACCATAAAACTTAACCATTTAAACCGAAACCTACCTTTTGCTTCAGGTTCGAGTTCAGATCGGGACAACACGCAGAATCTTCCAAACGTTTCTTGTTGCTCGATGATATTGAACACGAGATTCACCTTTCTTTTGCTCGGATTTGGATCCGGGTGTTTGAGAGAAGAAGTGTGTGTGTTATTAGTGTGTGGGGAGGGAGACAAAAATGGTGAAATGGTGGGTGGGTTGGGTTTATATAGTGGGTTATGGGTCCCACCACCCACTCTCCATTCCCATTTCAAATCCTTATCCAAATATTTAACACACGACTAACTTAACGGCACACAGTTAATAACAAAACTTTCCGTCATTTATAATTTAACAAAAAGTTGGATGTTACAATTAGAGGCTGCTCTTAATGAAGCATTATTGAAAATTCGAACCCTTGAGGGGCAGTCTGAGGTTGAGAAGACCTCAGATGCACCAAAACAGGGGGAGAAACCTAAAGGAATAGAGAGCTTAAAGGTGATTGGGGAAATGTATGAGAATTCAGAGGAAGAGAAAGTGGAAGTGGGACCATCTTATGCCTTAAACATGATAAATCATGCATATGATGATGGAGATTCAGAGGATGAGGGGGAGAATAAAGTGGAAGAAGAAACGGAAGAAGAGAAATTGAAGAGAAAACAAAAGGGAAAGGGGGTTGCACTTACTGATGATGAATTACACCCCCAGCCCCAGCATCCAGTTCAATCTGAAGATATATTGTTCAAAGAAAATGTAGTTGATCCAGATGTAGCAGAAGCTGAATCTGTGAAAATTGCAATCAATTTAATGAATGAAGAGTTGGAAGCCCTAGAAAGAGAAGAGCTGAATGAAGAGGAGGAAGAAATTCCTCAAGAAGTCATTGAAGCTTTAATTAAAATGAAAGAAAAAGAGGAGGCAGATGAGAGGAGATTAAAAGATGCTGATGAAGCAATCAAGGCTACACTTGATGCCTTGAAAGAAAATATGAATGTTGATCAACAAGAACAAGAACAGAACAAAACTGAAGAGCCATTGATCACTGAGCCTGAAGAGACTGTAATGAATTAACCAGAACTTAGCTTGGGACCAGTTGTTCAAGAAAAAGATGAAACCATTGAAGTCTCAGCAAGTACTATGGTTAAACTGATCATTATGAAGGATCTCACACTCATTCTAAATAATCCAGAGAGACATCATCCAGAGATTGTGATAGCAGCAAGAAAGGCTCAACAAGATTTTATTAACTTGAGTAAAGAAGAACCAAGATTTGAAGAACATGCTGAACCAAGTGAGCTCATTATTGAAGAAGTTACTGATGAATCTGTAAACACTCATACAGATGAACCTGTTACTGAAAAGTCTGAGTCAGTGGATGAGGAAATAATCATTGGAGAACCAGAAACAGAAGTAGAGCAACCTGATACATCCACTCCAACTCAATCAAGTTTGAAAAAGAAGGACACAACTGAAATTGAGACACCAAATTCCAAAAGACAAAAATCTGTTAAGAAAATGGTGTATAAGATGAGGAGAGACAAGCTTGAAGAAATAAGAAGAGCTCAATCTACACGAAATGATGAACCAATGATTGAGGCTCTTCATAACTTGAAGAAGTGGTTGACTTAGATGTTGAGAATGAAGATGAGGAAGGAGTGAAGGAAACTGAGAAAGTAAATAAAGATAATGAATATCTGATCAGCTTGGGATATGATCCACTATATCTCTAAAGACTATCAAAAGAAGATATAGCAAAAGAGGCTGAGGGGTGGAGAACAAGGAAAGCAAAAAGAGAATTATTAATGAAGGCTGGTCACAAGCCTGTATTCCTAAACCTGCAACCATTTGATAAAATTGACCGAATGTACAAGAGAGCTCTTTTAGATGATGTATCTGATTATGTGAAGAGAGTATGAAAGAAGAAAGAAGAAAGTGAAATGGTTTTAAAAAAATCTGACAGTAGTAAAAAGAGGGCTGAGAAGAAAGCAGGGGATGAAAAAGAATATGAATCATTGAAGTCTTAACATAAAGATATCAAATTTCTCCAACTGTATGGCTACAAGTATAATCATTTGATAAATCTTTCTCCTGAAGAATTGAAAAGAAAAACACAACAGATAAAGGACTCTCACAAAGATCAAGCAAGTCAAGAAAGATATGAGAGAGAACTGGAGCTAAAGATGAGGTTACAGAGGGAAAGAGAGGAAGCAGAAAAGAAAAATCAAGAATTGAAGAAGTGGTTTGAGGACCCTCAAAGGGTAGAAATGTTAAATACAATTGTGATGGAGAAAGAAATGACAGAAGAATAGTTTCAAAACATGCCTCTTAAACAATTAATGGAAATATATAATAGAGAGCAGAAACTGTACATTGAAACACAAAGAAAACTACAGGAGGACAGGATGAGAGCCGAAGAAGAAGTGAGAGCGGAAATGATGAGTGCTCTGCATAAAAAGGGAGTAAGAATGTCAAAGCTACTGGTGCAAACAGACGAAACAATAAGAAGATGGTATGGTGAAGAGGGGCTCAAAAAAACAAAGACTACTCAGTCAGGGAGCATGATCAGAACTCAAAGGTCTAAGAGTGTGTGGCCTGTGCCACCAAGGAACTTAAACTTGCCCACACATCTCTATTTCGACAAAAGATCAAAGACCTTAAGGGCTGTGACTGAAGATCAGGAAGAACATCTCATCATCTTTATGGATGATTTGAGAAATTTTACAAAGGAACAATTAACCAGGATGGCTGAACTGGCCTTGTATGACAATCAAATCAGAAGTCAGCCATCTGGTCAACAAAGGAATGATCTCTCTAAATTCTTAAAAGAACAAGCTGAAAGAGGATTCCCATTCCTGATGCAGAAGAAAAGAGAAATTAAGAGTCAAACTGAGAGGGAAAAGAGGAATAAGAGGATAAATGAAGTACACACATCTGAGCTTTCCCTCTTTGACTTGAAGATACAAAGAACTCAAGCAAGCAGCTCACACCACAAAAGAAAGACCTTGAAAGAGTCTTGGCTATGAGAAAGGTTAAGCAAAAACCAAACTAAGAGGTACAACAGTTTGGGAGAATCACATACATAACTTACAATCAACACGATGATTCCACTACCTTGAGAAATGAGTCTGGAATACCAATTGCGGTGATAAGACATGATGAAGATCTGAAATACACGCATCCACAAGACTTACAAGATCTAATTAATGCAAGATTTCCAAGTGATGCCTTCGATTCTTCAGAGCTCGACATGCTCAAACAAAGGGCTGCCTATGTCAAGAGACTTAAGGAAAGATCTGATGCTAGGAGCAGAGGAAGAAGATAAAAGATTGGAGCAAACTGACGATTATTGTTTTGTTTCTGTTTATCTTTGTAAATTTGTATGTTTGATGAATGAAAACTTTAATTTGTAATGCCAAAGAGGCAGAATTCCTAATTATGTAATGAAATGACGTGCTCTTGAATGACATATATTATATGTCTGATACATGTGTAACTCTATGCAGGTATGTTTTGGTGCATCTGAGCATGTTCCAATCTATGGGGAGATTGTTGGGTCGGATTTTTGATAAGGAAGATTGGAATCTTCTCAACCTCCTAAGAAAATGGCTACGTATGGACTTCGAGCAAGCTTAGGCGATCGAGCATGGTTTTACTACTTTGAGCAAGGTCTTCAGAACCTTAAATGGTTAATTCTTCTAAGTGTTAAGGCTTCGAGCAAGCTACACTTCAACGAGCAAGAGTATGCTTCTATCGAGCATGGATTGCCAATCGAGCAAACAGCTTGATCATACAAGTTTTAGCCAAGTGTTACGAGCACAGGATGATCGAGCACATGGGGACAAGCATGGATGCAATAAGATGTCACGTGATCAAAGCAAGGACTTCGAGCACAGTTCAGTTCCCAAGCAAGATTTACATCCGAGCATGCTAAAGATTGCTGAATAAGTATAACTGAAGACATCAAGAAGAATGAGCTTGCTCGATGGACTAGTTCGAGCAAAGCATGGACAAGTCAAGAAGAACGAAGCTTACTGGAGGAGAATATATTCTCCGAAAGAGAATATATTCTAAGTAAAATATGCTCGAAGACACTCATCGAGCATACCTAGCATAGTGAGCTTGCTCGAGCAAGATTGTTATCTTGCTCGAGGACTCAACACTTGTATTATTTTGTATTTCATTATGTAATGATTAGGAACTTCTAGAAGGAATGAAAGGGTCTATAAATAGGGGTCCTAGGATAACTTTTAGGACACGGATTTCTAGACGGAATACAGGCTGGCACGCACTGAATATAAAAACATTCCAAAGAATATTCTTTTGTTTTGTCGTACAATCGCCGCCGCCGTCACACAAAACCCTAGACATTCCTTTCACTGTTCCTTTAATGATGTATTTATTACAATGAATCTTTGTCTATGGAATGAGATTTTCTTGACCATTTATTACTGTTTTGTGTTTGTTATTCACACCCTTTCGTTCCCACTCGTTGGATATCCTGATTCCGCTGGGATATTCAACAGGCCTTTTGGGTAATCGAGTCGGTGTGTTCTTGTCAACCTCTAGAAGGTTTCACCTGACTCACGGTCCTGACAGCGATCCATTTGGGGGGGGGGGGGGGCTGGGAGGTTTAATATTTTTTTTATTATATTTTTAATTAATTTACATTTCAGCCCTTCAAGTTAATATTGTTTAAAGATAGAATTTAAAATATAATTACAATTTGAACCCTGAACTATGAGATGTGTATGAAATGTAATAAAAGAAGTTATAAAACTTGGATATTATATTATATTATACCCGAATAGTTTGCAACTCATTTAAATAAAAATTTTAAACTTTGGAGTTTTATTAATTGAACAAAATAAATTGAAAACGAATAAATAATAATCGAAATCCTCGGTGTTCAAAACGAATAAAAAATGAACGATCAATATACTTAAATCATATGTAATATTATAATAATGATAAACGATGAACAAGAATTCATTAAATCGAAAACACGGGTCGGTTTAATGATTGTAAATTCAAATACGAATGCCACATAAATACATGAAATGAACTTGATATATATATATATATATATATGGTGGAGTTATAATAAGAAGTGAAGTGTGTCTAAAAAGTGTAAGAAGTAATCTGGTGCGTTAGATTAAGTGATCTGATGGTCTAGATGGAAAGTATGTTTTTTAGGCGGTGTGTTTTATTTTAATACTTGCTTTATAACACTCTAGGGATATTTTCGTCAAGTGTGTTATATTATATATGGAAACATTATCAATCTATAATTATTATTCTTTAATCCAAATTTGAAACACACCATCAAGAACATAACTAGATATATAACAGTGTGTTTTAATAAGAAATAATCAAAATTTAAAAAAAAAACACCAGATTTTAATCAAAATTTAAAAAAAAAAACACCCGATTTTAATCAAAATTTAAAACACAACACCAAGAACGCCAAGAACATCAAGAACAAAAACACTTTTATTTATAAAAACACACTAATCCACTCCACGACACGTTATTTCTCTTCGGCATTTCATCAAACAGTTGGTGTGCAACCTACACTTTCCCCAACTTCACATACCCATTTATCATCGCAATCCACATAACATCCTAACTCCTGTGTCAGCACTCTGCTAAACCACAACATCGCCATCACCCCGCCATCACCAACAGTACCGGATCGGAACCCGGCAACGTCAGATGGCGGTCGGAAAACGGAAAATACATAGGTGATTTAGAGAGATGAGATAAGTAGACGGTGGTCGGAAAATACACAGACGGTGGCGGTCGAAAAACTCGAAAAACGGAAAACGAAAAATACACAGACGGCGGTGGCGGTAGATAGTTGACCTTATTGGTGTTTGTGGCTGGTTGAATAGGGTTGAACATGCCAGTGTCTGGCTGAACGCGGCGGTGACGGTGGATGGTCGAATGGTTAATCGCGATGGTGGTGGTAGATAGTTGAACGACGGTGATAGCTGTCGGATAGCCGACATCCTCGGAACGACGGTGGTGTTTGTTAGTGGCTGTCGGATAGCTGCTGTCCTCGTAACAGTTTCGAAAAATCCCGGTTAAAAACCACAACCACTTTCATGACTAAGAAAGTGTTCTCTCTCTCTCTTAGTGTCGTCTGATTGAAGATAGGAGGAAAAGAAAAAGGAAATCATCTTAGATCCTAATATAAATATAATAACACCTAATATAATTCCAAAAGTAACAAAATACATATGGACCATCCTGCCCTCTATTGTAATATTTCATTCAATGGTTCATATCACTTCTTACACTTTTTAGGAAAAAAGCACTTCTTATTCTAACATTGCTCTATCTCTATATATATATATATATATATCTGTGTGTGTGTGTGTGTGTGTGTGTATGCTTAAGTTCAAGGGAGAAGTGGTCTTAGAGTAAGAAATGCGAGAAATAATTCCAACCAATTAAATATTTTCTTTTCTATTTTTAGTTTATTTAAGTAGAAGGGTGTATTAGTAAATTATCTAGTTTTGTTATTTTGGTAACTAATAAATGTTAATAAGAAGTTACAAATCATTATATTATTTTTATTTTATTATGTTTAGTTATCATTGTTAATTCTTTATTTTCTTCTTTTCAAAACTAATTCATCAATTATGTCAACGTTATGAAAATAATGTGAATCATCTGATTCAATATTTTCGAATAATAATATTTGTCCTACACAACGAACGTTACCAAATTCTACTTTTATTATTTAAATCACAACTAACTACTACACAAAGTATTGCCCCTACATATATAAAATTTCATCAAGAGTTGTATCATTTTAAATATGGAGAAATAATTTATACATACATAGCTAATATTTTTCCTTCACAATAAACATAGCACCCTACATCACAAATAAGAATCATACGCAATTTCATAGTTACTACCTACACAACTGAATAGTTACTACTTTACACAAAAAAAATAATCCTACACAATACTTTAAACTAATATATGTACTCCACAATAATCATGACATCCTACATATCATATAGGTTTCATACACAATTGTTTTACATATACAAATGATCTCTACAATAATCTCGCATGGATGATCTACCTACACATATTAAAAATATAATCCTACACACTACCATAATGTACATATTAGCAAGCACTAACACATAGAACTAGAAAACTACACAGACAAATAATAGTTACAACTTACAAATTACGGAATGTACATATTAGCAGACCGCACATATTAATCGAATGCACATATTATCCTACACATAAGAGTTACAACCTTCATGTTACATAATGCACATCGTAACAAAAAGCAACACATAAAAATAACAACCTACACATATAAATAAAAACCTATACATATGTATCATAATCATTACGGGAATGAATAACTACCTACACGTGCAACTATGTATCACCTAATCACCATCTTCACATTTATATAACTACCTACATATACAACTAACAACCTACACATGTTTATCTACAAAAGCTACTCTTACAAATAACAAAATTAGTCATGCACTATATAAGCGCCTAACAATTCCTGTTCAATTCTACTCATTCCGACATGGTTAGCTGTTTTAATATTTAAATTCCGACTCCTAATTTCTAGGTTTAAGGTTTCAGTTTTGAATTTTTACTTACCAATTTGTTTGTGTAAAGGTTAAAAATTGTCGAAGATAAAGGTTCTTAAAGACAATCCATCTCAAATCTTTAATGTTTATTAATATTTGTTATATTTGTCATACTAATTCGTGTTTACATATTTATATCTTGATACATATAATGGCATACAAATTTGAGCCGAAGCAAAGTATGTGTGCTCTGTTGAAAGTCAATGCTGAGAACCAAGAACTCTTTTAGATTATCAGATGATTGCAGCTTTCTAATATTAACTTTGCACTCACTGCCAGTCCTACATTATAGAGAAATCACCTTAATTGATTATATGAATGGTGCAAGGATAGAAGCTACAGTTCAGGGGAGAGAAATTGAAATTACAGAAGCAAGAATTAGGGCTCATTTGCAACTTAATGGCATTCATCCAGAAAAGTTGCTTTACTCTCAACAAAGATTGATGAAAATTTTTCAGGAGACAATGGGATACCAAGGAGTTATTCATGAAGGACAGTTTCAGAAAGGAATGTTTCCTTTGATATTATTTTTGATTCATCATGTTATTCAGAGCTTCGCGGGTTGGTAAGAAGTCAGTCTTGTTTGGTAAGACAGAATTTGACAAAGAAAAGAGAGTGCTCGCCTCGGTCAACAAAGACCGTAATTACCTAGATAACTGCTCCTCCCCTTCTTCGTCTTTAAGGCTTTAAGGCGAACCGTTTGGCGGCTGGAAATAAAGACAACCTCACCTTCTAGTAGATGATGTCAGTGAGAGACATTTTAGTACCCCCCCCCCCCCCCGTTGACCTTTTTTTGTAGAGAGAATCTTCAATGAGTGGAAACAAGCAACCTTACTAAGCTAAGAAAGGTGCTTGTTGAGTGAGGCCGGCTTTCTTCGAAAGCTTGAGCGCTTCTTTCTCATATCGATCATTCAATATCCTTGACTTTTCAATAAGGGGCGCGTTAGCTAGACCGTTTTCTTGCAGGAGTGCTAGCGCGCGCCCTTACGTTTTCTTTGCTTGCTCTGCAGTACGAGCCTCATACAAAGCCGCGCCCCTTTAATATGATGAAGAGGGGCCCCACCCTCTTTGATTTTCCGCACCAATCCTTATTTACTACTACATATTTTTGGGGGTGTATAGCTCAGTTGGTAGAGCATTGGGATTTTAACCTAATGGTCGCAGGTTCAAGTCCTGCTATACCCAAACCTAACTTGCACTATACTATGAGTAAGGATGCGTAGTAGCACAAAGAGCACTCTTTGGGCATTGCTTGGGTCGAGTGAAGTAAAGACTGGTTACCTATAAACGAAACAAGAAACAGGAAGACTTCCCTCTAAACATCACTAATAAAGACTTTTTAGACTTTGAAGATCATAGCGAAAAAGTCGAGACCTAACAAAAGAAGTAAACCTGAAGTGTTGCGAAAGACTGGGATGGGAACAAAACGGAATGTACCAGATTTTTAGCACGTACAACCATCAAACCAGAGACCAAAGCAAGGCTCGAAAAAACAGAAAGTATCATAGTACGTCGTCCTTCCCTGTTCTAGTGCTTGCATACCCATAAGGATACACTTATATACCCAAAGGTTCAGGCCGGATTGTAGGAATGATAACTGATCATTTGATCAGAAAACTAAGGGAGCTGGGCATAAAGAAACTGGAAAAAGGTTTCTAAGCAAAGTTGCTGACTAAAGGTCTCGTGTGCTTGCTACATATACGAGTCACGAGTAAGAGGAAGTGGTAAGGGTCGATGGATGTTCATATTTGAGTATTTTCTAACGGAATGCCTCACATCAAGGTGACAGGATTCGAACCTATGGCCCTCTGTACCCAAAATAGATGTGCTGACCAGACTGCGCTACACCTCATCTCACCACCCCGGAGCATATAGATCCACCCGATCGATGAACACTCAAACCGAACTCACCCTTCCTTTTGGGCACAGGGATGCGAGAACTTAAGAAACCTTTTTTATTTTCTTTCTTTTATTTTTCTTTCTTTTTCTTTTTTGATATATTTTCTAGAATTTCATTTTAAATATATAAATATTTTGAAAACGCCTCCAGCAAGATAAGGCGACGCAAAAATCCGTATAGTGCAGGAGCGCTCACATTTTTTGGCTTACTCTTGCACTTGAATTTGAAAATCCAGCCTTTGGACCCTTGGCCCGCTTAGAAGTGGATTCGAACCACTGACACAAGGATTTTCAGTCCTTTGCTCTAACCAGCTGAGCTACCTGAACCACTTTCCTAAAAGATGTTTTCTTCATCGAATAGCGCCCTGCCTTACCACTTGACTAGTAAAAAGCCCTTGTACTAAAAAGAATATTATATATACGCCTTTTTTGCTTCTTCGTCAAGCTTTCGAGCAGCTCTTTCAACTGCTGCCTAATCCCCCTCAATAACCGATTAGAAGGGGCACATGGACGTTATTGAGTAGAGAATTGGAATCAGCAACAATTTCCATAGTTTATCGACAACCCTTTAATTTTTCTAGAATGATATTCCAAAGGATGAGAACCAATGCACTAAGAAATGAAAGGGATATATTTATGATGTATCCAAGATTTTTGTAAGTAATAATTGTTGCTGAATTGCAAGACTTAGTAAGAGCTAGTGAAATACCGCATTTGCAAGATCCTAATGTCTATCATAGGCTTGGGAGATTGGCTCTTACAAGTCATTTCAATCTTTAAGTGGAATATGATGGTTTACCATGGCTCATGGATCCAAACATGAACATAATTGAGGAGAATGAATCTCTTGAGCCAAAGGTTGTAAAAGAAAATGAAGAAAGTAGATACTCTGAGAGCAGTTATGATTATTCAGATGATGATAATGGAGATGATGATGATTTGGGGAATTTTTTGTAATTATAAGTGGTTTAGAGAAACATTTTGTATTTCTAGGTGTTTTGCTAATCTTTTTGTAAAAATGGGTAACTCGTAAGGGGAGCCTGCGAGTTTTAACAACTTCTTCAAACTCGCAAGGGGGGCCTGCGAGTTTTAAAAAAACCTGACGCATATTTTAAAGTCGCAAGGGTGGATAACGATTTTTGATAATCAAATCTCAATAGGAGGATATCCATTTTTATTCTCTGCCTACCCACCAGTGGCGGATATAGCTTATGAGGAGGCTACCAATCAACGTTTTACCGGTAGTGTGAAAAAAAAATTGGTCGGTTTTCGTGTTTCGTTACCCCTGAACAAAAAATAACGTTACCCCTATGTATTTTAAGCCCAACCAATTTAATACTTAAACGTAACAAAAATCCACTTAAATTATAAAGCCCAAACCAAAAAACCAATAACCCAAATAATACAATAAAAACAAAGGAGCAGACCTCAAACTTGGTACTCTGCTAACGACACTGCAACCAGCCACCACCACGACACCTCCACCTCCAGTCACCTACCGCCAGTCCGCCACCAGCCACCTCCACCTCCAGCCACCACCAGTTCACTCGGCCACTCCACCTCCGGCCTCTCCTTTCCGCTAAGATTTCTTGTATTTAGGGAGTTAGGGTTACATAATTGAAATTAATTTGGGATTTAGGGTTTATGTTTAAATTTGAATTGATGAGATATTTAGGGTTATGTTTAGTTGGAATTAATAAGGGATTTAGCACTTGTTTTATGTGTAAATTGGAATTGATATTAGGTTTTTGGTTCAAATTTTGTTTAGGAAACTTTGAAGGTGAGTAAACAGCCTCTTATTAGCAACCTTTTTAAACGTCAAAGAAAAGAAAACGATGACATTGGTTATCACCAAATTTAAATATTCCAACTTTAAGTTCAAACATGTGCGACTCTTTAATTTTCTTATTTAATTAAATATTGTGATTATCAATATTTTAGTTGAGTAAACTTTAAAACTACACATTAACAATATGTGTTTGATCTGATCAAAAGATATCAATAAATCATTGTATTAGTAGGTTAATAAGTTTGAATAATTTTTACAATATCATTAAGCAAACAAGTTTAGGTTATTTTGATCCGACCCATTATAAACCAACTTGTTTTAATCCGCCATTGCAAATGGGTTAACCGGGCACTGGTACGCTTGCAACACGAAGCCGAGCCCGGGACGTGCCAAACGCGTAACGAGACACCTGCAAAAGCAAAACGCGTTACCAGGCTCCGCTACGCGCGAAACGCTTAATCGGGCCCCGTAAACACGAAACTGCGGGAAAAAAATGTTGTCTTAATGTACGGTTAAAACTTTTTTTTTATGCTACCCCTGAAATAGTTTTCTAGATCCGCCACTACTACCCACGCGATATATGTTTAACAACAATATGGTGTATCAAAAAGGAGAATAAAAATGAAGATCCTCTTATTGAGATTTGATGTATAAAAAATCGCTACCCACCCTTGCGACTTTAAAATATGCGTCAGGTTTTGCTAAAACTCGCAGGCCCCCATTGCGAGTTTAAAGAAGTTGTTAAAACTCGCAGGCCCCCCTTGCGAGTTATCCATTTTTACAAAAAAGTTAGCAAACCACCTAGAAATGCAAAGTGCTTCTCTAAACCACTTATAATTACAAAAAATTCTGATTTGGGTTGTGAAGTAGCTGATGAGAATGTTAATGTTATATTTGGTAATGTTGAAGAGGTAGTTTAAAAAGTTGTTGAAAGCATCAATTTTGGTACTCCTCTTATATCCCCTGCTCACATGCAAACCTTTACACCACGACAATTCCCACTACAAGACCAGATTTCATCCCCCACCTTCATCTCCATGAATCTATACCTGAACCTGCTGAACTCTTACCATTGTCTTCTGACCAAGAAACACCTGCCACACCATCTCATTCCCATATCTATTAAACATTTCACTTATCCCCAATCCATTCACCTTTACAACAACAATCACCTACCCAACCATCTGTTACACCATTAAACCTATACCCTCATGCTGAAGTATACTCAGAACTGTTAAGCAAGAACTTTTTACTCACCTTGGAGAATCAAAAGTTGCAAACCAAAAATGAAGATTTAGAGACTAAACTAGGGTCTAAGCCATATAATAAAATAATAACTTAAGCGAAACTACTACCTTACACGGGTATTTGGCGTAAAACGCCTAAGCTTGAACAAGCAACACTTCTACTCTATGTCGCGTACTGGGCTTAAACCATCGAAACTTCAATGTCACACCCCAACCTATGGCGGAAATGCCGGGGTGCGAACTGTTGGTTCACAGCTCACAAGGTAACTATCATACAATATGAAATATGACACTATCTATTTAATTTATTTATTTCAATTTCAAATATGTGCACAAGTTCCAAACATGACAAATATAATCCAAAGTAATTAATAATTCCAAAACTAAGATAAAATAGAGCAAATATTATTTATGTTATTGTCTAAGGTATTTATATGCGTTCTTTACCTTAGCTTCAAATCAATTGATACCCTGCATATGCGTAGAAAATAAACAGAGATTTGTCAACAACACATGTTGAGTGAGATGATCACTAGTTTCAACACTAATAATAATAATATATATAATAAATAATAAATGATAAATACGCAAACAAAATAATGTGAGTAATAATCAATCAAACCATGAGAAAATAACGTGTCAGTTGACCGTTGCTTTGCGAATTGGGAATTGACTACTATGACTAGCATACAACTGTGCTTGTCGGTTAATCATCGCCATGCGAACGGGCTTTGGCTAATAAGACTAGCATATAAATGTGATTGTCGGTTGACTATTGTCATGCGAACGGGCTTTGGCTACTAGGATGACGTATGATCATAGTTTAATATGATTATGATAGACCTCCCCGAATGCGATAAAATAAACAGTTTAGCAAATAGCAATTAACATTTAATTGAAATACACACAATATTTACGTTTGCGAGTTTGTGTATATATATGATATAAAAAAAGAATTAGATACGCATATGTCCCCCAAAACGTTTGAAAATAGTAAACTAAAAGGGGAATGATATCTCACCTTATTGCTTGGGCGAGTGTGCGAGAAATAAGAATAAAAACACGATTAAACGAACGAACCGTCCTTTAACGTGCTGACTGAGATAAACCAAACAGACCTGAAACTTTGAGACAAATAACTACAGTTAAAACCGAGAATATATACGCTGGAATCAATCCAAACGGATGTCTAGAACTCCGGTTATGAGATATGTAATGTTTAAGCGAGCTGGTACTGACCAGAATCCGAACATAGAGTTAGAAGTCAGATTTTGGTCAGTAGCCTTAAAATCTCGAGATAAAAATAAAAGTCTTCTGGACCAAAAGACGATTCCGACCAGAAGTGGTAGAATCGATTGGTCAACTTTGTTGACCAATTTGCCCATGAACGAGTCGGAGTCCAATTGACCACCGAGACTCCATTAATCGGCAAAGTTGATTGAGGACTTTTGTTCTATAGATTAAAATCTACAATATTGAAGAAGACAACTTACCCCGAAGATGAATATAAGGATGAGAAAACCGTGGTCAAAGAGTTCTTGAACTTAAAAGTCAACGTAGCAATACGAACTTGATAAATTCTTGAAAAAGATGATGAAAGATGAGAGGGGATTCGTGGGTTTTGAGAGGGTGGCTGGAAATCATTAGTTTTTAAGGTTTAGATATGTGTTTTGATTAAGTATTATGGGTTATAACTTGTTTATGAAGTAATTCACCCGATTAGGAAACGAAATAAGCTATTAATGAGAAAATCGGGTATAATAACTAACAAATTTCGGCTTGGGCAATAAGAAAACGAATTGGAATGCTTTACAACATCAATTGACATATCTTGGACCTTAATTTTCGTTAATTTAGTCAAAAATATGAAAAATTTAACAAAATTAGTCCCTATACTTCCATAAACGTGATTTTTAGCCGTTTTAAGCGATTTTAAAGGTTTCTAAGGGCTATTTGGCATAATTGAAAGTTATGAAATTATAAAATAAATTAAAACAAGTTAAATATCAATAAATACAAGTTTTAAATAGTTCGAAAGATCCAAATTACATTCCCGGATCGTTTTAAACTTAAACGAATACAAATACGAAAAATCCTACATTCGAAGCTCGGGATTATGGCACGAATATCAAGGAATGTGTGTGTGAGAAGTGTGTTTTTTTTTGTGAAATGTGAGATGCCATGCACCCCTTTATATATATGTTGATTTTGCATCTCATCACGTATCGCGATGGCCACGCGATGACCTTTTTTAAGTGGTCATCACGTAGCGCGATGGCTCATTATATCAGCGGGCTGTCACGTGTTGACACGTGGTTGGACACATGTCAGTTTGCCGTGGAGGTTACGTCGCGTATCGTGACGGACATCTGGGTTGGTCCATCATGTAGCGCGGCACCGCTCAAATCTCTGGTTTCTCCCAACTCCGTTGCGTAGTGCTACGAACTTAATCCTTGTTCATCTTGTAGCGTGGTGGATATAAATATTCAGATTTTCACTTTTGGTCCCTCTACTTCATAAAAATACTACGGAGGTTCTCAAGCGCTTGCAGTGACGAAGTGCGCTCAAAGCGCCCGTCGCCCGCGCACGTCGGGTGATTTACCCCCTCACTATAAGAATATTATTTTGTGAACTCATGTCCTTACAAGAAGCTCAAAAGATTTATATTCGCTCAATGTGAGGGGACTGTGAACGACTTGATAAAAAAACATAAGGAGCTAAAAAGTAAACATTTGGTAATCCTTCTTTTTCATGTGAACCAAACATCAGACGACAGACAATTACTTGAATCTCAGTCGACCGATGGCAATGAGGGGAATCTTGGCTGCTCGTCGTATGCTCCGAAATGGGGTTTACTGTGGATCTCTCTACTCATCTGCAGCTGAAATTGTGTCAGCTTCTTCATCCAATCCAGCAACAATCCCGTATACACCCTTGTGGTCCATACCCACCTCTCAGCGTCAATCTGGGCAGCATCCTTTCGCTCGGAATCACTGCTCATCATCATCATCATCAGCCTCATCAGGTTTTCTTATTTCTTAATTTCTAATATCAGTCAGGGAATTAGAATTACAACTCTAACCCGACCCATATCTTTATTCGGGTTGGGTTCGTTTCGAGTGTTCTTGTACCTGAACTATTAATTACTCCGATTCACTCTAAACATTTTTGTTATTTTAATTGTTTGTGTATTTATTTCTCATTCCTAATTAATAAACTTGGGTTTGGGTTTATATAATATACTAGTTTGAGACCGTCTATTATACGTGTAGTTTTTGAAAATACAATATTTAATAAATAATCGAAATACAAGAAAAAATAAACCTATTAAACAATATTAATACACAGTCGTTGTACAATAGTCTTTGAAACAACTTTTAAGTAAAAGATTATTATAAATATCAAATATTTGAGAAAAAAACAAGAAGTAAATAATAAATTAATAAATTTTGAAGCATCAATTTTAAGAATGGTAAATATTATTTTACTATTATAAATTTGTTAAAAACTTTGAGGTTTAATGTGGGAGTGACAAGTGGCAAAACTTGTAGCTTTTTATTAGAGAGTATAGATATAGATTTATTATTCACTAGCTTCTTTAAGATAGTTATTATTATATAGTCGAAGCTAAAACACCTCGCAAGAAGTCTGGAACTCATACCTTAAACACGCAAGAATCGTTTGCCATGTTCTTATTTATTATAGATTTCTATCTTAAGACATTTTAATTCGTTTCTACTTTTGTAGTTGAAAAGTCATAAGGAGTTGTAGTTATTGGCTTTGCATGCTCTTTATCAACCCAAAGAGCATGAAAAGGACCCTTAGTTGCATGAATACAGTTCTCGTCATGACAAACTTCCCATCCGTGTGCTTTATGACACGTGTGGTTACTTCCTGATCACTTGCTATTGTTTGATGCTTATGTGACAACTGTGAAGTTCATTGTCGAATAATCAACATTTGGTCCTATAAATGCACATTCAGAGTACATTTTGTGTGGTATTCCACTTAGGAATTAGGATTTTGATAAAATATTCTAACAAGTGTTGTAAGATTCTTTATCAACTTTATTGTGCTATGCTATAGGGTAACGGCATTATTTATAAGATGTACAAGTAAAGACTATCCTCAAAATATTAATCTGATATTTTGATTTAATGTTTGCCATAATCTAACAAATGGGTCAAAATTGCTACCTTTTATTTTGTATGCAAACACTGTGTATACATACATTATAGCTAATAACATTACAGGGCATGCAATTCCAATTAATACGTTCTTTTAGAGTAAATGCATTACACGCTTTTGAATATTTACTAAAAGAACAATTACAACAGGTCAATCTAGGGTGGTGACGGTTGATTCAGAAGATCAATTTAATACTTTACTTCGCAAGGTGCAAGGTAAATAAACATTCATCGGTCTAATTTTTTAACCAATAGTATTTACTTACATGTTACCTGACTTGTGCATATTCTCACATGTTTCATCTAGATGAATCTTTGCCAGCAATCTTCTACTTTACTGCCGCTTGGTGTAATCCATGTGAGAATATTTAATTTTCCTATTTATCTAGTTTTTTGAATGACGATTAAATTTTTATACGCTCGGAATGCTTGAAAGTGTGTTCCAATAATTCATGTTTTATATGCACAGGCAAGCTATTAGCTCCACATATTGTGGAGTTGAGTGAGAAATACACTAATGTCACAACCTATAAGATTGATATTGATCAAGTGTTTTTCATGCTTGTAAGTGTTACTATTATGTGGAGACATAAGATATATTAATGCTGCACCTCTTCTCAATATGTCTCTATGGTTAAATGAAATATAAACATGTTACGGGCCAATTTAGGTTTAAAATATGTGAAAATATTTTTTTGTTGCGTTTAAACCCATATATGTGAAATGGGTAGTTTTGGGTTTTACATTATTGCTAACGGGTCAAAAGCGCTAAAGTTTTTTTTTTTTTTTTTTTTTTTTTTTTTTTTTTTTTTTAGCTACAAAAAGCGGATAGAACGGATTAAAAGGCGCCCATAAAAATCAAACGAATCAGATGATTATTCATGTTGTAGTTCTTGTGAAAATTTCTTTTATGTTCATTTATGTCGAATTGCAGGAAGGTCTGAGGGGTGCATTGGAAAAGTTGGAAATTTCTTCTGTGGTAAACAATTTTTGCTTAATATTATGATAATAGTTTATACAACAGTAAAATATTAAAAAATAAATATTGACATAATTTGTGAAATAGTGATTGGTGTGTTGTGTGTGCAGCCGACGTTTCACTTCTTTGCTGGTGGAAAGAAAGTCTCGGAAATGATTGGGGCGGATATTCAACAATTGAAAAACACAATGGAGAGTCTGTACAAGTGAGGTGAGACTTTTTTATTATGTCAGAATCGTAAGGAATACCAGTTAAAACGATATGGATTGTTTTTCAGGGCTCGACTTCTGCATAGCCTTTTTTACTGTAAACTTTACTTTAGTCAAAACGTTTCAAGTGTCCACCTGAATGCATAACTTTCACTCGTTTTAAGTCAGCCCTCGGGTTGCATGACTGTGTTGATCTCAGAATAAGAGTTGAATTTAGTGTACAGTGAGTTTGCTATTCACCAACAATGATGCAAGGTTGCTTAAGCCTAGCTCGTTAACTTTTGGTTATTTTGTGTTTCTTGAACGTATTGATAGATACAACTAGGGGTGCTTTTTGGGTTCGTTTTTTTGGGTTTCGGGTTTTTCGGGTTGGGTTCATCTGGTTTCATAGTTTTAAACATAGTCATAGAAATCGCTAAGATTGCCGCGAATTTCGTCTTGGTACGAAATGTACCGGATCGGAATACGTTAGCGTTCCGATCGCTGCTCAATTCGCTCACCAATTCGCGGTTCGTCAATCCAATCTAACGAATTTGATGTCCCAATTGAACATAATCGGTGTTCTAATATAATGAATTCAGTGTTCCAGTTGAACGAATTCAGTGCTTAAGGTGTATTTTCTCGCCGGAAAGAGGAAGAAGGAGGATTGACGAGGAAGATGGAGCGGCTGAACTATTAAAAAGTTATTTTAGATAATTTAATATTTAACCCCCTTACTCTTTTATCCTTTACATTTAGTCTCTAAAATTTATAACTTTTTACACAAAACTATTAAAAATGTAAAATTAGTTTGTGTATTCTAACAATTAGCCCCCTCTATTCTCACTAGTTTGTATTTGATCCTTAAACTTATATGTTTATACATAAAAAGTATTAAATTAAATTTATAATATATATAAATTATAAATAGCTAGTTTTTTATATGGGTGCATCTAACCGAATTACATGGTACACCGTACCAATTTGTACCGAAATGAGCCTACCCCCTTCCGTACCGAATACGTTACCCTTAGCGAATTGCGTACGAACTGCGTACTTGTATCGGAGCGAACCGCGAATTATGTGACTATGGTTTTAAATCTTGACCCGAAACCTAACTCAAATCTCTCACATGTAATTCGGGTTTGGGTTTTTTCGGGTTGCGTTAATCGGGTTTTGACTATCCTAGTAAACAAACAAAAGAAAGAAAAAACACAAAAACAAAAAAGAATTTAAAAACTACAATACTAAAATTAAAACAACATATTCTTCTTTGCTTATAATACAAATAACCAAATAACAAACCAACATAACTTGATAAAACAATTCAAAAGAAGAGTAAAACTAACTCGAGCCTTAATTATATTCAATCGCGCATGATTTGGTTGTTCGATTTCGGTTGCTATTAGTAATAAACAAAAAACATAAATTAATAATAAACAATAGATAGAATGACAACAGTCAATTAGAGCCAAATTCTGATAACTTTAATGGCTAGACTTAGCTTTTTATACCTAAAATATATTTAATTTCAAAACTTAAAGTTTATTCGGGTTTTTCGAGTTAACTCGAAACTTATATATCAAACCTGAAAACCAACCTAAATTACTTCGGTTCGGGTTCGGGTTAGTCTTTTCTCGGGTTTGGGTTCTTCGGGTCGGGTTAGTTCGGGTTTGGATACGAGTTTTTTCAGGTTGGGTTTCGGATTTTGGGTAAAAGTGACAGTCCTAGACACAACAAAAATAATACTTCTTGCAAATAGATAGATACCGACAAAAATAAGGTTTTTTTGGCCTATACAAGTAACGTCAAAATGAGAGAGGGCTAAAGTACGAGCTCATCATGCTTGACTCAAAATTTAAACAAGTTAGCTCTATTCGTGTCAACTTGTTTATTTATGAGGTGATTGCTTGTGAACGTTTTTCAAACGAGTTTCTAGCCATGAACTTGAAGCTCTGGCTCAATTCTATTTATTTGTCCGATTTACATAGCGTCTCTTCCTCTTGTGTTATGCATCGAAATTGAATTATTTAAATGTTTATAACTTGGTTTGAATTGAGTTCGCTAAAATTTATTTAGGTTTACTCGAGATATTTATAAAACTTGAAATGTTACTTAAAAAAGCTCATAAACACAAATATAAAATTAAACTCAAGTTGGGCTTAGTACACTTGCTTATCCTTGATCTTATATGTCCTTAAAATTCATTTTCACAACAATATTGCAACATGTTCTTGAAATACAGTAACATGACAATGACTACTTATTCACTGATTCACCCATCAGATTTGTGTAGCATGGACAAACTTCTAATACATTTATTTCCTTATACTAAAAAATAAAAATTACACATACACTACTTGCCCAACATTCAAAAGGCTCTCATGAGGAACATTAAAGATGACACTATGCTCTCTGCATATCTTCCTCAAAAATGCATACAAGTAATCAATACAAATCTTGTTACAAATCCCTGTATCCCGCTTCGCTTTAATAATCGTATTCCCCAATATATGCACCACCCCCGCATCCCGACACCGCGTTATAAACTCCACCTCATCAATCTCCACAGGACTCGAAGACCTCCCCGAATCACTAACCGACTCGTTTGACAAAACTGTTATATCAACAACAGACGAAAACGTATCATTATTATCCGAGTGCCCGGTTTCTTGATCATACAAACTATAATCATCCGAATCCGAACTTCCGTCCATTAGCGACTCGAGTTTCGCAAACAAAAACACGCTCTCAAGTATTTTCTTTTCAGACTCATCGTCTCGTTTACGGTCTTTATACCCATATCGGGCGACACATCTGAAAATATGGTAATTCTTCGGCCCGATTCGTCTTACCAAGAATCTTTCATCCTCCGGTACCGTGTAAACAGGAAGCGATTTCACGCATACCAAAATAACAACCGAATGGATCGCAAGTAAGTTGGTTATAAAATGTGAGAAAATGCGTGGGACCCCACTAGCGAGCTCGGTGTACACGAGTCCGATACCGGGGACACGTACCAGGCCCAAACTCGGGCCCAGGTTTAGAATCCATGCCATTGAGATTCTACTTTGCATTTCAAACTCATATCTTTTAACTGTGCCATAGTGCCACTGCCATACATACATGATGAGAAGAAACGCGGCTGCTATCGCGAGTGGGACCCACGCACCTTGGTCAACCTTAATAACAACTGCAGAAAAATAAGTGCATTCCACCACTAACGATAGGAATGTCATGATAAATACAAGAAACCAGTTACAGTTCCACACGAGTATCATGATTAGTATCATGAGGAATGTTGTCACCAACATGACTATCACAACTGCTGTGCCTGTCACACAGAAAATAAATACATAAATAGGGTAACGGTAAAATTAGGAAGAATTACACAAATGATCCCCATGCTACCCTGCGTTTTTTTGTCGCCGACCTCGCACATTTTGTCTGTTAAACCTGTTTGTGTACTTTCCTAAACTTGAGGACCAAAAGTGAACTTTGGACAAACAGGGTCCATCTGAGCAATTCTTTCATTGCAAAAAAAAAAAAAAAAAAAAACTTACCATAGGCATTACCAATTTGGCTTTGATTTTGGAATCCAGTTGTTACAAGAATGCAAAGAATCATAAGGACCCAATTAATATCTGGAACATATATTTGACCAAGAAACTTCCTTGATGTATGAACAACTTTGACCCTAGGGAAACACCCGAGCGCACACGCCTGATTAATTATTGAAAATGTAGCCGATATAGAAGCTTGGCTTGCGACAATGGCGGCTAATGTTGCAGTAATAAACATTGGCCAGTATATACACTCTGCAACATTTATAAGAATCTATATTTACTTCAGTCTTCAATATACATTGATCATCACATGGATGGTCCATGTGGCGTGCTCATATTGCATGTTTAGTCCCCACCTTTTCAAATTTAGAGACTAAACATGCAATATGTGCAGAGATCATTTGTGAAACTAACTCTAAAATTATTTTAACAAACCTGGAATAGAGCGGTAAAATGCGTCATACACTTGTTCCTTGTTTTTCATGAGGTAGGCCGCTTGCCCACAATAAGCTAAAAGAAGACAAGGGAACACAACAGTTGTAAACGCCAGTTGGATCGCCGAAAGTGGAAAATGCGCCAGGTCAGCAAATAGTGCCTCCGTCCCTGTCCATGTCAGCAACCAGGTTTTATTTTTTCATATTAAGATTATGAAAATGTTAATCATATTAACACCTGTGATGCTCAACATGATTCCTCCAAGGGAAGTCCAACCATGTTTTCCTCTTCTTTTAAAATACCAAAATATATATAACGGGTTAAAAGCGTGTAACACTGTCACGTCATATTTTAAAATGTTGAAAACTCCAACTCCACCAATTAATATAAACCAAAGCAACACAACTGGAGCAAAAAGCCATCCAACTTTGTCGGGACCGTGATGTTGAAGGCAAAACAATCCTACTAGTATGAAAACCGTAACAGCCACAATAAACTCTGCAACATAATACACGTACCATAAGCATACTATATTGCAAAAAGTATACGAATGTTTAGTTTCATACCATTTTTTATCCCCGGGTGGTTTACCTTGATGCCACCTGTAGCTGATAGAACTGTTGAAAACAAAATTGAATTAGAGATAAGTTCGGTTTTCATCCCTAAGGCTCGCCCATTTTAACTAATTGAGTACCAAGGTCAATTTTTCGTCACATCGTGGCACGTAGTTTTAAAATTTTAATCCTTTTCGTCCTTTTTGATAACTTTGTTAGTATTTTGTATTAAATTAGGAGAGTTCAGTCATTTTATACCTAAGGGCATTTCAGTCATTTTACACTAAGGGCATTTCAGTCATTTTACAACTCCGTTATATTATTTTTGTAGTTTTTGTTTTCTGTATACAAGAATATATTGAAAACAGATTTAACTTTAAAACTTATGGAAATAATACCTAAGACAATAAATGACTAAAATGCTCTTTCATTCAACTGAGCAATCAAACATACTTAGTGGAAAGGATGAAAAGGGTTAAAAATTTCGAAACCAAATGCCATGATATGACAAATTTGGCCCTGGTATTCAAATAGTTAAAATGTGCACGCCTCAAGGACGAAAACCGAACTTCACTCTTCGAATTATAAAGATCAATATATATACATACGAATAATAAGGTAAATTTACCTGAAATAGCTGGAGTTAGAATACCATCTCCAATCACCATTCTTGTACCAAGAAGGACAAGCACAAGAAGTGCGTTTTTTTTTTAATGCGTTTGCTTCCAGCCATCTTTTAGTCTTTGCAGCAAGCGAGTGCTCGTGAATTGGGGTGCGACTATAAGTAGTCAACCTCTCATCTGTTCGGTGTTGATTTGGAATCGTTTTAATTTTTGCATGCCGACACAATAATGAGTAAAGAGCAAGTGTTCCACCTGGAGGAAGTTTCTTAACCATGAGAACTTGTTAGGGAAAACGCATAGGGCCCCACCAATACTTGCTAATCAGTATGACTGTTAGACCAAGTAAAGGGCAGTATTAGCTAATACTGGTGGCCTTCAGGGCCTATCACCGCCCGACCCTTGAAGGTTTTCATTAGAAACAAATTATAATTAGGCTTTATTATCGTATTGTATTATTAACCAACTACATACAAGAATACAATAAGGATGATTGCAAAGGAACCTAATCAAATAATATCTCCTACACATGGTAACAATAAGCCCTCATAGAATATTCCCTCTTAATACAAATGGAGAAGTAAGTGTACCTTGACCATTATCATTTGCGCAACAAACAATGAAAACATATTTGATGAGCGGGACAAGTGTAAGAGAGTATACGATTAAGGAAAGTGCACCAATAACATCTTCAGTGTCGTTGATTCCTTTGGGGAAAGTATTGTAAAATACATATAAAGGGGAAGTTCCCAGATCTCCATACACAACACCAAGACTTTGAAATGCAAGTCGCACAAGCATCATCCAAGAACAGTTCTGCATCAGCAGATAAATTAAACAAGAGGATTATCAACTCCATAACCACGCCACCGTTTAAACATGGACATGTTAATATAGATTATGTTGCAGTTATTATTGAATGAAAGTAGTAGAACTATTATAAGTTTTCAATCAAGAAAAACTAAGAATTTCAAGAATATGATTTTAATGAAAACTTCATACAAGTAATACCTCACAAACAAATAAACAAGCAAACAAACATATAAAATAAAAAATCCCACTCATTGGGAAGGGCTAGATTGGGGGCAAACCTTTCGCTCATCCCGGAAGATAGCTAACACCTCTAACATTAAAAACATTTTCTTGGCATGTAAAATAGTGTGGCACAAAAAAAAATGTATCAAAAATAGTAGCAATAAACTACTGACAACACCTCACAAACTGAACACCTATTAATGTTCTTATATCAAGAAAGATGAACCATCATACCAATGCTACAGAAGGTAAATTTTATTGAACCAATGATCTAAACTAGTATGTCAATCTCACAATCATAAGTTCAGTACCCAATTCTTATAAAGATCATTCAGCTTCAAGGTATTCTTTAATTATTTGGCCCTAAAAACTCAAAAATTAATATGACCGTCATCATCATGAGCCTCTATACAAACACCATCTAGACAACAGTCACACTGTATTTTAGGGCGAGAATTTGTCGATGGAAAGAAAAAATTAAAGTGTCAGATACCTTGTTATCTGTGTGCATGCTCTTGAGCTTGCTAGCCTCTTCATCCATAGGCTGATCTAACTTCTGGTGCAAAGTCCACATGCCCCCTTTTCCTTTGTTATTATTATTATTCATACTGCCTTCTTCATCCATTGCCATGTAATAAATAACCTTTTAAAAGTAATCAGCAACAAACACCATCATCATCATAAACACAAAAGCAATTCGATAGAGTGAGCCTTAATTAATTCACCCTCAGCAGCTGATATTCAATCAAACCCCTTAATTAAATTAAATTGAATCAAAATCACCACTTTGGACGTGATTGATAGATATCAATGATCAGCTATTGCATTACATAAAAGAGAGCGTGCATTCCATTAATAATAGTATTAATATTCTTATTCGATGCCCTAAATGCATGGAGAGAGGGGGGATCCAACAGCACAAACAATGAGAGATCGATTATGCAGATGTTTGATCGTTGGTGACGTGCCTTCTTCTCGTCGATCGCATGCAAAGTTGTACTAGCTAGATTGATGAACACGATAGCATATTTAGTTACCTATTTTTTTAATGTTAACCAAGGTGGGTTGGTTCATTTTAATTTGGCGTGATTCGTTACTTGAATTCTAATTAACATTTATTTGGTCACTTGGATTTCAACCCAAGTTGTATATTTCATTTCAAAAACTTATAAATTAAAAAAAAAAAAAGGGGGGGGGGGTGGATTTTGCTTTTCAATCTATACTTGAATTGATTTCTAATTAAAGTATTTTCATGTGTAAACGGAATTAAAAATAAGTGGAAAGCACGTCTTGGTAGAAACATATTGCTCCTCAGTAATTACCGTTACTCACCTGCGCCAAAAATGGGCTACGACTACTGAAGAAGCACATATTGAACTGGATTGTCCGAATCTATATTTCCCCAAGTGTGAGTATACTAATTGCCTGATGAGACCAGATTCCAGCTAATTCCTTGCAAAACGAATACATGAGTCTCGTCACAGGAAGGACAAGATGGGGGGTCTTCCCGTAACCACCCTCCGACGTGAGAATAAGTACTGTACTGTGGATAATCAAGTACGAAATACCAGTAATTGCTCTAATCGTGTGAGAGTGGATGATTACCTCATGGAGATTATTCGAGTATTTAAAGCCAAGGGTAGAGGGAAGGTGATCGGTGAAGTTGTCACTATCAAGATATCTCATATCTACCTGAATGGACACATGTCACACGTCTATAGGACATGACAGCCTGGCTCCATTGGAACGGTTATCAGGTTGTCTAGCTGTCATCTTTTTATTGGTTAATATCGTTGTCAGGGAATGTTGGAATAATCTTCTAGAAGTAGTTTGTTAAAGCTGCTCTTCCAAATCACGTGAGGACCTTGCACGTGTGGGGTCCTTTGTGTGATCCACGGGTTCCTTCCGCAGATTGCGTTGGAGACATGAGAGGTGCATTCCTTAGTTTGCGGGTAGTTTTACTATGTTTTTTTTTTCAAAACCGTTTTGCCACACTTCTGGTTAAAAGCCTTGTTAAAGGTCAAATTTAACATTTTGAGACTCTTTTAACAACACTAATGTGGGCATTGTATAACAGTTCAGGACCTTTAGCCATACCTAAAGAAAAATGCATGACCATTGTTTAACAATATAAAACCTTTAGCCACACTTTTAGAAATTAATGTGACATTTAGTAGCCTAGATAGGAAAAAGTGGCCATATGTGGCCAACCGTCATGGTATTTGATTCATGTGAACAAAAACCACAACTTATAGCAACACTAAAAAAAACGTGACATATACAGGCCACGGTCGTAAAGCGTGACCAAATGTGACCAACTACCACGGTATTTGTTTTATATTTAATTCATGTGACAAAAAAGACAAACGCTTGACTAGTGTGGCCAAATGTGACCAACAACCACATATATTTATTTTATGGTGTGGCTAAAGCCTAACAGATATGGCTACTTATATTAGTTTATGTTACCAAAATTAGTAACTATTGGGTTGATTTATAATGTATGATATGTGTGTCTAAATGCGTGCAACTGCCATGATTTTTTTTTATGATGTGTGACTAAAAGGCAATACATATAGCCACTTATATTAGCGTGTGTGATAAAGGATTAGTGTTTGTTACTTATAAATGTAAGTATTTTATGGTCACACTTTTTTTAATTTGTGTGGCTAAAAGTAATCATGGCTTTTCACTTATAGAGCTACTGACAAAATTAAATTCATAGGATATACACAATATTTAGTCAGAAGATATCCTCACATACATCAACAAAAACCACATTTTGAGGCCTTAATTTCGTCTTCGTCTTCGTCTTCTTTGGTGAGTATTGTGTCGATCAACATTTGGATTCTTTAATTTAAACATAAATGCGTGTGACCTAAATGATTATTATGAAATTTGTATGGCACGATCCGATCAGAGCCAGGTTGCAAGAGAAAGTTGATTACAACTATGAGGTTGATTTTGAAATTTTAGTTGATATAACAGGTTGATGTATTAATCTTTGTGTATATGTATCTATAAGAAGTTTCTTGTCACACCCCAACCTTAGGAGGAAATACCGAGACGCGAACTGATTGCTCACAAGATACTATCATGCAATATTTATGACAATATCTAAATTAGTTTACTAAATCAATCAAATACACAATTCAACCAAATATGAAATAAATTCAAAGCAAATACTCAGAAACATCCAAGCTTCTTGTCTTTTATTATTTAATAACCTAAAAGTCAAAACGTTCTTCAATCACTTCAACCATCCAAGATAAACATCCTACAATATACATAAAAATAGATTTACCAACAACACATGTTAAGAAAGTAATTAGCGGATTTTGCATCTATATATAATATATAAGAAATAAGCAAACCAATATTGTGAGTATCACAAATTAAACAATGAGCACATAATTGGTGTCAGTTGACCATTGCCTAGTGAATCGGGCTCTGGCTACTATGTGTAAGGCCGTCGAGCTCGGGTGCGCTACTTTCGCGCGGGTTGGAGTTACTCATTCATACGTAGTTACATACTTTCTTTCATAATTCCCTATAGCATACCGTAAACTATTCCATTTCTACTGTCTCAGATATTACTAGGGTCTGGTCCCTCCTGTCTCCGATATTATTAGGGTCTGGTCCCTCCTGCCTCTGTCTCGTATATTATTAGGGTCAGATCCCTTCTGTCTCGCATAACCATACAACCATACATATCCCGCCAATCGTCCATAAATTCATTTCATACTTTCATTTACGTGCATACTTTTCATACTTTCTAGTTATGTATATAACACACACACACACACACACATCGTCTGTATATAACATGGTATAATAATAACATTCAACATAATCGTACAAATATCATACACTTATCGTTTAGGATAAGTGTATTAATTGTGATTCCTTTCTTCAGTTGAGCTTGACTAACTGTTTAATATTCACGTGTATTAATCCTCTATTTTTAAGCTTCTTTATTCTCCTTAAGTCAAAGGAGTTAACTTTTAAGTTAACTGAACCGAACGTATAATCTTCTCAAACTGATTATATTAGTTTAATGTACTTAACTTTATTTTATTAGTTTGGTAAACTTTAACTTTATTATTAAGAAGCCAAATCCTTATAAGGCACGGACCGGGTTAACGATCCTTAACGAGCTTTACATGTTAACGGTTTCTTAACGAATGGTTCGGTTATGATTTCTAAGCGACTTGGGTTAAGTTTCCATAATTTTATAAGTTAACAATCTATTATATTAATGACCCATATGTTTAAGTGTTCTCAACAAGCTTATATGTTTAGGCTTCCTTAACAAGTCGGCTCGTGGGTTATGATTTCTTAAACTTGCGGGTTCTCGGGTTCGATTTATAGCTTTATCTGAACTGGGTTTTGGGTTCCCTTTGGATCATGCGCCTAATGTAACACCCCGTAATCGCAGCGGAAACGTAAACGGGATGCAACAGACACCTCTGATATCAACCACATTGTTTATAAAGAAAACTGAATACATTAATATACTTCAAATTACATTATCTCATATTTCATTACCGTCTAGGTGATACACACACCATACCATACATAATTCTATTTATTATAATGTATCCTAACATCCCGCACGCAAATCTTACACACATCAAGCACTTAGCACGTAAGCAATCACTTCATCTTAATTGTACCTGAAAAGCATGTGAGAATACGGTCAACTACGAATAGTTGGTGAGTTTCACAATTTGAGTAAACCTTGATGAATCAATATCATAATATAATATTATCTGGGGACACTGTTAACCCAGTACTGTACTCATTCCGGGGGCAATGTTAACCCGGAAACACTTCTAGGGACATCTGGGGACACTGTTAACCCAGTACTGTACCCACTCCGGGGGCAATGTTAACCCGGAAACACTTCTAGGGACATCTGGGGACACTGTTAACCCAGTACTGTACCCATTCCGTACGATTCCCGTACAATCAAATATTTATAAATACACGCAAATCCATGCGTTCAGTAAGTACTTAAACATTTCAATAGTAACATGCTTCCGCCCCGGGAAAATATTTGAAAACAATTCAGAAAAAGGGGCTCGTGAAACTCACCTTAGCACATGCAAGCAGGTAACAACAATCATTATCAGTTAACACGTCCAATCTGTAATATGATCCCTACGATCGTTACTATACACTCATTATTAATATAACTTTAACCGTGTTAACCGGTACATCTGGGGACACTGTTAACCCAGTACTGTACCCGTTCCGGGGGCAATGTTAACCCAGAAACACTTCTCCGGACTCAGATTGTGATATCGTTTAGAGTTCAGTGGTCAAAATTTTTATTAGTTCGTTTCCCCGTTTTGCGTGCCTAGCACGGTTATCCGTTTTTACGTTTCAAAAATGAGTTTGGTCACACACGACCCGAAAATAGTGGTTGACTGATAATTTAATTTAAGTTGTGAAATTAGAGCTCGGTTTAGACGCCCCGATTGGCCGCGGGACCCGTTTCCGTCTTTAGTGCACCGGAAACTGTTTTATCGGATAAAAATTACCTAAATCATCCGAATTATTTTCGGATGATTTATTTTTACTTGTTTAACTCAATTATATGAAAATAGTTCATTTTTAGGGTTTTTATACACCTGTCAGCTCGCTTAAGCGAGCTTTACCGGTTTACTCGTTTTAAGCTTTAAAAGTTTGTTTTTGCATAAATAATTATCTGTTTAATCTCTGATCTTGAAATTTTGCACAAGTCACTTTTTGACAGTGGGGAATTTTATAAAAATATTTCCAGAATTAATTTTTATATTTAAAATTTATTTATCTATTTTTAAACACCATTTAAACACTAAATATGTCGTAAATACCAAACGACCTTAGAAAAATCCCAAATTTTTCCTAGATGTCCCCTGCCATCCACATAGTCCCCTGTAATTTTTCTAGAACCAAAATCTCTTTTTACATGCCATTTTCACTAAAACCGAGCTAGAAAACCCTAGAATTAGTTTAACCGAAAAGCCTACTTAGACTTCTCCAACTGACCTAAAATTTTGTGTGTGACTTTTACATGTTATAAAAAGCTTATCTGGAATTTCCCAGAATTTTTCATGATATTTAACTATTTTTCACCATTTTTGGGCAAAACCGAGCATTAAATTCATTAAATATTCATCCTTTTTCCAAAAATTACCAAAAATTCACAGAACTCATATTTTCATGTATTTAACACCTCTGTAAAATTTCATGACCTAACTCTAAACCATCAACAATCTGTCCAAAAACTCCAAAACCAAACATAAACCGAATATACCTTTCGATCTCCGCCACTACAAGCTACAAACTCGTTTTTCCGCCTTATCTACCACTAAATACAGAACCTACAACCAACATACCACAATACCAAGCAAGTTACACTCACGATCAAGCCTCTTACACTATAGTTTCGGTTATGATTCAAAAACAAAGATTTAAACCGTAAAAATTCGTTTTTGGTTCGTTTAACTCCTTTCTTGGACCAAGATCCCTTATATAACCCGTATACATCACTTGATCATGCAAGAATCGGTTTTCATCTTTGAAACCTCATTTTCTTGCAAACAACCTCAAGAAACGAAGATAAACACGTGATTAACTCGGTTTTTACCTCGGTTTTCTTGCTCCAAATATCGGTTTTGAGTTCATGAAAGTGGAAGAGAAGATGGAATGTTGCCATGTTGTTTAGAAAAAAGAAAACGATAAAGGAATGGGGAACCCATGGTCCGATCGGAAGTTTGAGGGGGTGGGGTGGGACCCACCTCTTCATTCTTAGCCACATGTTTGGATATCCGCAATCCGGATAATGTTTTGGATAATCTGGTTCAGTTCGTTTTTCGTTTAAATGTTTAACTCGGCTTAAAACGAGGCTAAAACGGTCTTTTTCGTCTTAAAAATGAAATTTATATAAAACCGATTTAAAAACTTTAAAAACTTAAACCATGACATTTATTAACTTAAAACATCATATTATTAATAATTGCGCATCTTTTTCGGCTTGATCGATCGTCTCTTGCTTGGTTTGGTATTAAAGGTTTCGTTTAATGTACCGACGTACCATTAAATCGAAATTCTTTTTCTGTGCCGTACTTTACTTATCCCGAAGCATTGATGTTTCATAAAATCACTAAATATTATAGATATCGTCTATAATTGAACCCTCGATTCGTTCGGGTTTCAATAACTATCAATCGATTAATCGCATATTCAATACGATGAATTATATATTCACGTACAATCAATACAGTGAACCATGTATTCTCGTATAATTATTATGGTAATTCATGTACCCGACATTAAATATAACGTAACTATTGTCTATCGGTTAAGGTATACCTGGTTTCGTCGGAATCGTTACATTCTCCCCCCGTTAAGAAATTTCGTCCTCGAAATTTTACACGTCCACTATCCCCTTCCCGAGAGGAAGGTGGGGGTTTTTTTTTCCTTCCGAATTCACCCTCGCGTTACCAGGTATAATCTGGTCCTCGTGGTGAATTCCACTTAATCTTAATCAATAAAGCTTGGTACGTCCAAACTGTTTAGTTTTCCCGTCTACTATCTCTACGGAATTATTTATGATATCAAGCATGTCTTCTATGAGTACCTCCATTACTAGTACTCTCGTTGCCTCATCGCTTAGGTACTTTTCAATCCGTATTCATGGCAAAACATCATGTATAGTACTTAGCCCCTGGAGTACTTTAATCGATAAACTAAATGACCAATCATGGAGATAGTCTCATAAGGTCCAATATATTAAGGAGCTATTTTCGGTTTTGCCAAACCTTATATCACCTCTCGAAGGTGATGCCTTAAAAATTCCTTGTCACCTCTTTCCAGTGACAATGGTTTCCCTTGAATGCTGGCATAAATCCTTTGCCAATCTCGCGCTGCTTTCAACTTATCTTAAATATTATAAATACGATTGATTGTTTCTCGAATCAATTTGAAAGAAATGGCTTGATTGACGCCCATTTTCAATTTAACAAAATGGTGATAATTACTTCACCCATAGAAAACTTCAAGCTCTCGATGCTTCCTTCCCCGCCTTCCAATAATGGAAGTAAAATGACTATTTCGATCTGAGATCATTGAAAATGGTACTCCACGACGAGATACCATTTCACCATCAGGAATTTGGGCGAGAATTCATTGTGGTAATCATCATGGATTGGGATGAAATGCGAGGATTAGTTAATCGATCCGCGATTACCCAATTTACATCATGCCTTTGATATACCTTGGGAATTTTCGTCCCGAAATCCATTGTAATCTATTCCCACTATCATTGGCGAATTTTCTGTCGTTGTGGCGTTCCCTAGGGTTTTCGGTGTGCAGCCTTATCTCCTGCATAACTTACATATTCACCAACATATGTAACCATATCTTTCTCCAAACTCGGCCATTAATAAAATTCTTTCAGATATTCGTATTATCAATAGTCAAATCCGATCCCGGATGTATGGAATATTTCGATCTATGCGCTTCGTCCATGATTAATTCACGAAGGTCATGGAGGGTCGGGATCCAAACCCGATATTTGAAGTAGAGAATTTCGTCCACGCGCTGTTCGAAATTCTTCTCATTGCCGTAAAGTCCCTCCTTTTCCAACTGTTCCTCTTTCAACGCCTCACGTTGAGCGACTCGAATCAGGTCCGAAAGGTTCGACTGGACTATCATCCCCAGCGCTCGCACTCGCAATGGCTTAACCCGATCTTTCCTACTCAAGGCATCGGCTACGACGTTAGCCTGGCCGGGGTGATAACGGATGTCACAGTCATACTCGCTTAACAACTTGACCCATCTTCGTTGAATATGAGACTGCGGTCTCTTATCATCTATAAAATTTGTACATTTGCGTCGTACAAAGGATTATGAGTTGGGTAATGCTAAAAATTCTTTAATAAACCGCTGATAGTCTCCGGCTAGTCCTAAAAATTGGCACGTTTCCTTTGGCGCCTTGGGTGACTGCCAATTTTAATGGTTTCTATCTTATTTGAATCTATGTGAAATCCTTGTTGCTTTACAACATGACCAAGGGATTATGCATTCTGTATTCAAAGTCACATTTCGAAAACTTCGCGTATAACTCCTCTTGCTTTAACACTTCCACCATTTTCCTTAGACGTCGTTCGTGCTCTTCCTTACGTTGCAAATATATCAAAATATCATCAATGGATGCTATGACAAATTTGTCAAAATAAAGTTTACAGACTCGGTTCATGAGTTCTATGAACACTGCCGGCACACTTGTTAGCCCGAACGGCATAAATAAGAATTCATAATGGCCGTAACGAGTCTGAAACGCTGTTGTTGCAACGTCCTCCTCTTGGACTTTTCATTTGGTGATAACTATATCTAAGATCAATTTTCTAAAAATAAATCGCCCCTTGCAGTTGGTTAAATAGATCATTTACTTCGAAGAAGTGAATACCTATTCTTGATCGTCACTTTATTCAATTCTCCCTAATCAATACATATCCTAACACTTCCGTCCTTCATTTCCCAAATAACACTGGTGCACCCCATGGTGACTAACCAGATCGTATAAAACCTTATCCAATAATTCTTGCATTTCAGTTGGTGCAAGTCAGTAAGATGCCTTAGCAACAGGGCCAGCTTGAGGTATTAAATCGATTCTGAATTCGACCTGTCGGGTTGGCGGTAATCCAGGAAGTTCTTCTGGGAAAACTTCTGGATATTTACGTATCACCGAAACATCTTCTATATGTTTTCTTTTAAATACTTTTCTCTGTATCTAATCGCTTCATCGTCCGAAAGATAGCTTTTAATCATCTTCTTTTCATATTTGATTTCAGCTTCATGTTGAGTTAGCCAATCCATGTTAACTATTACGTCAAAACTTCTTAACTTTACTGGTCGTAGGTCAATAAGGAAAGGTTAATCGTTCAGAATAATAGGACAATTCCGAACAATTTAGTTAACCATTAGGGATTTACCGTTAGCGATTCTACAGTATAGGGTTCTATAGTTTCACTAATCGGTATCTTTCCAAATGGTAGGAGGTTAACAGGAACTAACTTCTATCGGCGACCGTAAAAATATCACTGAAGCCTATTGATTTAAAACTACAACATACTTAATACCATCTTTGGATCATGACGTGCTTTATTCGAATTACTCACAAAAGCACGGCTCCTTGCTTGATCAGTGGTTGATGCTTGTCATGAGGTTCGTCTTCCAACGACACCTTGGTTCAACTTTGGGCAATTTCTCTTGAAACGTTCTGTACTGCCACATTCATAGCAAGTACAACTGTTTGGCATAATTTGGTTTCTTTGGATGGATTGTTATTGAAGTTGTTGGGTTCGGAGTGGCTGTACACGAATGGGTTGGGGTTGCCGGTTCACATGGCTTCAATTGGTTCTACAATTGGGGCATTACGTCCATCTTTACCACACCTGTGGCCTACTATCACTCGACATTCTTCTTCCTGCCGATAACCATATTTTCCACATTTAGGGAAGGACCCTTCATGCGGTTCATGTTTTCACACCAGAACTAGTCTTAGTATAATTATGGGTTGTAGGACATACCTACTTATTCAAAAGCCTATCTTGCACTATTCCTTTATCATTTCTCTTCTTTAACACTCGACGTCTCACCTAACGTCCTTCCAGTCTGCTTCCCATAGAGTCAAATATATCAATGCTGGCTTGTGACACAACCCTTCCGAAGGTTGTATATTTTACAGGATTGACTATACTCCTTATCGATGGAGTTAGTCCCCGATATAGCGCTCACTTCGCTTAGTTTCAGGAGTAATTAGCCATGTTACCAGACATGACAATTCCTTCAAACGATTAGCGTGTTCTAAGTGATCAGCACACAACATTTCTATCTTCCATAGTTCAGTTTCCAATCTCTGAACTTAATTACTCGAATAAAAGTGCTCTAGTACAAGAATTTTAAATTCTGACCACATCATCTGAGTAAAAATTTTCTAACTATAATTTTATACCATCGTGTTCCATCACGATACAACATAATCTACCAACATATCTGTAGCATATTTCACTACACAATGTTCTAGACTCTTACCAATATCCTTAACCACTTCGATCTTTTCTATCCACTCGCTAATCTATTCCTCCCTTTACCCTCAGTAAACTATTAATAATTTCCTTAACACAACCAACAAACATATCCTTCATACCGGATCTAATTCATTACGACTACTATTCATGTTTAGTTTATAACTAATACTTGTAGTCATAATAGTATTCGGTGGAACATTATCACTCTTAGTAATAACACTAAGAATTGAAATATTCACAATCATGTGATTGCTCGATCTATAATTCTGCGATCACATTTGCATCAACACTAGCAGTGATCTGTGATACAACATTCGGTATCATCATCTGCTATCTTTGAGCAATCAACTGAATCATATCAATCTCCATCATTGGAGTTACTCTTTTTATGTCATTCTGCCGTACTCATCCCGTACGCAGTAATCAATACTAATCTCACCTTATAACTCGTTACCAGCTCAATCATAACAACAGGTACACATACACACCAAATATTATCATACATATTACACATACCAGTATCTAGTATATATGTCTCACAAATATAATAATATATGGACTTAACCTAACGTCGGTTAACGTTTAAATATGTTTCATAACCCTTGTCACCAACTGACATATAGATCTTTCTCAACAAAGATTAATGTTTAATATGCTTGATTTCAATATCCTTCTGCATGTCAGCATAACCGGTACATGCTCACCGTGAGCACCAAACGATTACGTACCACGGAGTTATAATATCTGTGTCTATTTGTATCGACATACACGGTATACCACCTACGAACAAACAACCAACTATGCTATAATGATTCCAAAGCTTCTTTGCGTATGGGTAATCATTCTATTCGAGTATACATGGGTATAGGCATCTAACGGATGTAAGGATAGCATAGGGAATTGCAAGGTTCAAGGTAATCGCGCGACATGGGTTGCCTTCAAATATTATCAATTACTATTATGGGAAACTCTATTACTTGCTCAGTCATTGTCCTCAGGCGTTCTAGGTTCGCTAAAATCGGTGATTCACGATCTGGAGGTGGTATGACTCATACGTTTGAGAGTGAGAAATACACATATATATTTCTATATATATTATTTTTATCTGCTCATTTATTATCAAATTTATTATTATTATTATTATTATTATTATTATTATTATTTTATTTTGTTTTATTTTATTTATTTATTTATTTATTTACCTTAATGGAATAAGAATGGGTTCAGGTACAGATCCGTCCGTACGTGAGGGTCGGCGGTTCGGGTGAACATATGGGGTTATTAGGATATACGGTACCGGTGTTGGTAGGGTAAGGGATTTATCAATTTTTGTTGGGAGTGACGGTTACTAGATATTTCTGGTTAATGTCAAACAGGAGATCTAACTTGGTACTATCATAACTATAGCCCGATAAGTCAGACTTATCATCGACCGATGCTCTAGGAATTTCAGCATCCTCAGTACTTTTATTATTTCATCCCCCGGTTCCTTATCCGGGTCTTATTTCTCAATACTTGTACCCACAAGATATGCACATATATATACACATTAGCACGCATAAATAATATTATATACTTTACACATATGTTGCCATTTTTACCTATTAATGTTCCCCGTGACTTCCCCTGAATTCCCTCGTGCGGACAAGTCTGTTATTATGTTCCGGACCATAATAACTCACTTGTCCATCCAAGTTCATCCAGATCTCGTCACTATATATTATTAGTTGATATTCAGATCCTATAATACTTGAGCTACTGGTTATATTTTGGGTATCTTTTAAAGACATCCTAATTCTTTATAACCAATGGCTCTGATACCAAGTTCTGTAACACCCCGTAATCGCAGCGGAAACGTAAACGGGATGCAACAGACACCTCTGATATCAACCACATTGTTTATAAAGAAAACTGAATACATTAATATACTTCAAATTACATTATCTCGTATTTCATTACCGTCTAGGTGATACACACACCATACCATACATAATTCTATTTATTATAATGTATCCTAACATCCCGCACGCAAATCTTACACACATCAAGCACTTAGCACGTAAGCAATCACTTCATCTTAATTGTACCTGAAAAGCATGTGAGAATACGGTCAACTACGAATAGTTGGTGAGTTTCACAATTTGAGTAAACCTTGATGAATCAATATCATAATATAATATTATCTGGGGACACTGTTAACCCAGTACTGTACTCATTCCGGGGGCAATGTTAACCCGGAAACACTTCTAGGGACATCTGGGGACACTGTTAACCCAGTACTGTACCCACTCCGGGGGCAATGTTAACCCGGAAACACTTCTAGGGACATCTGGGGACACTGTTAACCCAGTACTGTACCCATTCCGTACGATTCCCGTACAATCAAATATTTATAAATACATGCAAATCCATGCGTTCAGTAAGTACTTAAACATTTCAATAGTAACATGCTTCCGCCCCGGGAAAATATTTGAAAACAATTCAGAAAACGGGGCTCGTGAAACTCACCTTAGCACATGCAAGCAGGTAACAACAATCATTATCAGTTAACACGTCCAATCTGTAATATGATCCCTACGATCGTTACTATACACTCATTATTAATATAACTTTAACCGTGTTAACCGGTACATCTGGGGACACTGTTAACCCAGTACTGTACCCGTTCCGGGGGCAATGTTAACCCAGAAACACTTCTCCGGACTCAGATTGTGATATCGTTTAGAGTTCAGTGGTCAAAATTTTTATTAGTTCGTTTCCCCGTTTTGCGTGCCTAGCACGGTTATCCGTTTTTACGTTTCAAAAATGAGTTTGGTCACACACGACCCGAAAATAGTGGTTGACTGATAATTTAATTTAAGTTGTGAAATTAGAGCTCGGTTTAGACGCCCCGATTGGCCGCGGGACCCGTTTCCGTCTTTAGTGCACCGGAAACTGTTTTATCGGATAAAAATTACCTAAATCATCCGAATTATTTTCGGATGATTTATTTTTACTTGTTTAACTCAATTATATGAAAATAGTTCATTTTTAGCGTTTTTATACACCAGTCAGCTCGCTTAAGCGAGCTTTACCGGTTTACTCGTTTTAAGCTTTAAAAGTTTGTTTTTGCATAAATAATTATCCGTTTAATCTCGGATCTTGAAATTTTGCACAAATCACTTTTTGACAGTGGGGAATTTTATAAAAATATTTCCAGAATTAATTTTTATATTTAAAATTTATTTATTTATTTTTAAACACCATTTAAACACTAAATATGTCGTAAATACCAAACGACCTTAGAAAAATCCCAAATTTTTCCTGGATGTCCCCTGCCATCCACATAGTCCCATGTAATTTTTCTAGAACCAAAATCTCTTTTTACATGCCATTTTCACTAAAACCGAGCTAGAAAACCCTAGAATTAGTTTAACCGAAAAGCCTACTTAGACTTCTCCAACTGACCTCAAATTTTGTGTGTGACTTTTAAATGTTATAAAACGCTTATCTGGAATTTTCCAGAATTTTTCATGATATTTAACTATTTTTCACCATTTTTGGCCAAAACCGAGCATTAAATTCACCAAATATTCATCCTTTTTCCAAAAATTCACAGAACTCATATTTTCATGTATTTAACACCTCTGTAAAATTTCATGACCTAACTCTAAACCATCAACAATCTGTCCAAAAACTCCAAAACCGAACATAAACCGAATATACCTTTCGATCTCCGCCACTACAAGCTACAAACTCGTTTTTCCGCCTTATCTACCACTAAATACAGAACCTACAACCAACATACCACAATACCAAGCAAGTTACACTCACGATCAAGCCTCTTACACTATAGTTTCGGTTATGATTCAAAAACAAAGATTTAAACCGTAAAAATTCGTTTTTGGTTCGTTTAACTCCTTTCTTGGACCAAGATCCCTTGTATAACCCGTATACATCACTTGATCATGCAAGAATCGGTTTTCATCTTTGAAACCTCATTTTCTTGCAAACAACCTCAAGAAACGAAGATGAACACGTGATTAACTCGTTTTTTACCTCGGTTTTCTTGCTCCAAATATCGGTTTTGAGTTCATGAAAGTGGAAGAGAAGATGGAATGTTGCCATGTTGTTTAGAAAAAAAAATGATAAAGGAATGGGGAACCCATGGTCCGATCGGAAGTTTGAGGGGGTGGGGTGGGACCCACCTCTTCATTCTTAGCCACATGTTTGGATATCCGCAATCCGGATAATGTTTTGGATAATCTGGTTTAGTTCGTTTTTCGTTTAAATGTTTAAGTCGGCTTAAAACGAGGCTAAAACGGTATTTTTCGTCTTAAAAATGAAATTTATATAAAATCGATTTAAAAACTTTAAAAACTTAAACCATGACATTTATTAATTTAAAACATCATATTATTAATAATTGCGCATCTTTTTCGGCTTGATCGATCGTCTCTTGCTTGGTTTGGTATTAAAGGTTTCGTTTAATGTACCGACGTACCATTAAATCGAAATTCTTTTTCTGTGCCGTACTTTACTTATCCCGAAGCATTGATGCTTCGTAAAATCACTAAATATTATAGATATCATCTATAATTGAACCCTCGATTCTTTCGGGTTTCAATAACTATCAATCGATTAATCGCATATTCAATACGATGAATTATATATTCACGTATAATCAATACAGTGAACCATATATTCTCGTATAATTATTATGGTAATTCATGTACCCGACATTAAATATAACGTAACTATTGTCTACCGGTTAAGGTATACCTGGTTTCGTCGGAATCGTTACACCTAACACATTTGGGTCGAGCTTCTTTGTGTCATTAGACGAGGTTCGGGTCGACTTCCCCTTATGTCCACTCGGTTCATTGGGTCGGGTCTCAAAGTGTAACACCGTGAAAACACCCCATCTAATTTTGGGCTAAAAATGCCAATTCTGGAAGTTAAAGGACTGAAAATGAAAAAAATTGAATTTTGAGACCAATCGCGCTACGCGATGGTCTCCTGACTAACTCCGTCACGCTATGCGACAGAGAATCACACAGTTCAAGAAAAAGGGGGGCGTCGCGCTACGCGACGACCAAACCCAACTGGTCCATCACGCTACGCGATGACCAGGTTAAGTAACCCGGAACACGTGGTCAACCACGTGTCAACACGTGGCAGCTTCTGATTAATTGCGGCGTCGCGCTACGCGATGGCCTTGGGGAAAAAGGCCATCGCGCTACGCGATGGTCTGCAAAACTCGCCTATAAAAGGGCAGCTACGGGTTCAAGCCATTTCATCTCATTTTCATTTCACACACTTAACCTAGGTAATCGTGCCAAGGGTGTTCTAGGGTGTCGAGGGCTGTTTTCGTGAAGAAACGAGGTGTCGTTACGCTGTTTAACGAGCTGCTAATCTTGTAAACGAAGTAGAAGCTGAAAAACTGCTGATTTCTTAAGTTCTTAAGTCCCGTCGAGCCGATTAAGATAGGATTAAGGTTAAGTTACTTTACTAGTTACTTTAAGTACATAAGATATAGCTTAGTTAAGGGTATAGCCGTTAAACTGTAATTATTTTCCAATTAATGTTTTATAAAGCAAAGACATTGCTTTCACGTGAAGTAATGCTATCAAAACTATTATTTTGACGGGCATGTAGTAACTGGAAGGGGGGGGGTATCATTAGTAGACTCTTCTTGCCTAAGGAAAGCAATTCGTATACATCCCAATCAACCGCGGGACCCGTTTGCTTACCTGGAGAAGTTTGCCAACGTGATATCCTTTTTAGGCCAAAGCGTGCTATTCCAAACGTCATATGAAAATCCAAAAGTATTTTCATAAAACGACTATAACTATACTAAGGTTAGGTCAGACCTAAGAGTCTGCTGATCAGACCTCGAGTATGCTAAATTGAATCAGACCTCGAGTCTGCTGAAACTGTAACAGACTTAAAATCTGCTGAATAATACCAACTAGGTACTTATGCAAACCTATTATGATATATAGGTTAATAGCATACTTAAGCCAAAGAGGTTGATATTTCCTACTGATTATATAAGGTGAACACGTTAACATTTTTACTGTCTGAACTGATTTTACTCTTGTAACAGACTGGTTGTTTATTACAAAGAGTCTGATAAATTTTTGCATGAGATAAAATCTCTAAAATCGTTATAATACAAAATAGATAATAAAAAGCAACTCAGACTGAATACACATGTGTCTGGATCCAAACATAACTGATAATTGGCATACAAAACCAAGTCAGTCATAACCAGTTCTCCAACAGGGTTACATAGCCTAGGGGAAGATTGTCTTCGAACAGGGGCTATGTAGTCGGGGAACCTTTGAATTGTGTGTGTAGGGCAGTGGTATAAATCCCGGGAATGAACAGGCATTCCTGCTGAGTTTGTGAAACAGAAAACTATGTTTGTATTTAACGACTGTTATAAATGTTTTATCGAGTCAACGTTTCACCAGCATATAGCTGACGTGTTTTTCCCACCCTTGCAGGTAATTAGATGACCATAGATGGTATACAAGGATTGGAGTCATAGAAGATCGCTCTAGATGGCTCGTTTTGGGAAATCATGAATCCTTGTATTATTAATAACACTGTTTTGTAAAACTAAAACTCGGGTGTTTAAATTCCGAGTAATTTTGATAATGTAAACTAATATTTTAATATATAAAGACTTCCGCTAAAATGAACCCACTACTCTGATATATTTACAAAACAGGTACCAACTGCTGGTTACACCTCTAGGCCCTGGACCGGGGTGTGACACAAGGTCCCCCACTCGACTCATTGATCGAGGCGAGTCCCTCCCTCACCTCATTCTAATCGAGTACTGCTCTCCATTTGACTTGACTACTTGAGTCGAGTTCTTTGGTTCTGGTCGATTCAATTTGGGTCGAATACCCTCCATGTACTAAATCAACTAGAGTCAGGCCGATTCACTGATCCAATCAAGTCGATCCAATGGTTGAGTCGACTCCCAAAAACCACTCTACTGGACTCGGGCCAACGAAGTCGAGCTGATGAGTCGGCTCATCTACTCAGGTAGTTAACTTCCAATTGATTCTCTCACTTGGATCGAGTCACTAAGCCCAGTCGAGTCGACCCTATCCTACACCCGCTCGACTCGTTTTAGTCGAGTCATTTTATTCCGCTCGAGTCCATCCACTCGACTCAAAATTCGAGTCGACCATCCCCATAACTTCCATTTGATTCCTCCCTTTTCTCTTAAGTCGGGCCGATAGGGACTCGACTCCTTTTAACCCTACTCGAACCAAGCTGGAGCCGAGTCTCCTTGTTCCTATTCGAACCGTTTGGGTTCAAGTCCGGATCTCACTTAAACAATTTGGGTTCGAACTCATAACCAATTGGACCTCATTCATGGAACCGAACTCATTTTACAAGTACATACATATACTATGTCCGATCATTTAAAGCGAAATCCGACTTAATAGATGTTTGTATATTTTGTCAAGTATTTTAATCTGAATCTTAACTCATTTATTTGGTGCGATTAGTGTTTATTTAAATCGGGTTTATAGGTTCGTTTCGTTTCCCAACTTTCAAGATTTATTTGCTTATCTTTAGATCTTAACCAGAAATAGAAACAAGATGAAGATGAATCAACATGATAAATCTTAACATAACACATACATTAAAGATTAGGTTTAGGCTAGATCTAGAATAACTTGAAATCTCTACGTAAGCTCTCCTTAGATGAACAGTATACCAACTTTTACCCCAGATCTTGGATTGAATGAAAAGGTGGAATGTTTGTGTGCATGGGAGGTTTATGTTGGGAGCATGTGTGTGTCTGATGATGATATGATGAAAAGGGAATGCTGAGGATAATAATAATAATAATAATAATAATAATAATAATAATAATAATAATAAATAATAATAATAATAATAATAATAATAGTTAGGGTTTTAGGGTTTAAATAGGCTGAGCCCAAACGCTTTAGGCCCATAATCGTTTTCAAGCCCATAATCATTCTTAGTCTTATCCTTTCTTCTTATTATCCTTTAATAACTGTAAGTAGCAACACACGATAATTGAATAAAACTCATTATATTTATAAATTCGAAAACGTGGATGCTACATTATGACGGTCCTATGATTATGCTAGAATAAGATTATGATTAACCTCTCCAAATGCGATAAATAAACAAATAAGCAAGTAAGTGTTGATACACGTTTTGTACGTCTCAGTCTTTATCAGGGCATTAATGTAATTAGTTTAAAGTATAGGGGTCTTAATGTAAATATGGCTAAATGGGCCATTCGCTCTAATGTAATGTTACATTCGTTACCCTGTAACGAGTGTAACACATTCGTCTAATTGTAAGCTCATTCGTTAACCCTGTTTAACGAAAGAGAATAACGAATGAGGGCTATTCGTTATAGGTTAAAGTATTAACGAATGAGGAGTTCATTCGTATGGTTTAATGTAACGAATGACACATTCATTAACTGTTAAGTTAACGAATGTGGTCATCCCCTATATATATTCTGTAAATTCTTAATTAATGTAAGTTTTTCAAGTTTTCAGTTCAGTAATCAATTCTCTCTCGTTACTCTGTCCGATTGTTCTCTCAATACACACACTACACATACATAATGTATTCAAAGCCTAATCGTATAAGAATCAATATGTGCATCGTTGTTATCAAGATCTAGATCCTTTCCCAAGCTCTTTCAAGTGGTATCAGAGCTTAGGGATCTAATCTACGATGCAATTTGTTAATATAGTTGATCTAAGTGTGTTCAATTGATTCGTTTCATGATGAATTGATTGAGTTTTAAGGTAAATTGGAAATTGTAGAAACCGAGACTGTGTTTAATGAGGAATTGAATCAGTTTGTTCTGTGTTTGTGAGTTCGGATTAGGCAATTAAGGTTCGGATTTGGTTTTGGAGTGTTTTGATATAAGTTTTTAGCAGTTTCAGTAAGATTCGGACGAGTTGGAAGTTGAAATTGGAAGTTTGAATCGTTGAAGACTTATTCGTTAAGATGAAGTCTTATTTGTTAGGATGAAGCCTGATTCGTTACACTGTTTACACTCATTCGCTAAGACCTAACCACTCATTCGTTACAATTTCAATCTCATTCGTCAAGATCAAACCTCATTCATTCAAATCTTATTCGTTAAGCCTGATTCGTTAAGCCACATACGTTAACTGTCATTCGTTAGCAAAATTTTAACGAATATCCCATTCGTTAAAGCAATCAATTTTTAACGAATATTCCATTCGTTAAAGAATTAACGAATATCCCATTCGTTACTGGTTCATTCGTTACTGGTTCATTCGTGTGAACAGTAAACGAATAAATTGTGATAATTTGAGAATTTTAATCCCTGAAGTTTATTAGTTAGTTTATCATGGCCGCTCAGAATTCATCTTATTATGCGTTAGCATCACAGAATGTCTTATTGCAACAGATGCTGACGATGGATAACGAGATTGGCAATGATAATAAATGTCCCAAGCTGTTGAAACTATCGGACTTTGCCCGTTGGGAACCAAGATTCCGTGCACATCTGGGGTCCGTGCACCCGAGTAGTGTTCGTTTTCTTGATGATGTTTATGCCGCACCACTGATCGGTAATGACAATACGAGTTGGACTCCGAGACCGTTTAAGGATTATGAGACACATGAGTTGAAGGACTTTGAAAGTGAAACGAAAGCATATTCTACATTCACTATGGCTTTACCGGAACATATTTTTCATCAATATAGTACGATCAAAGTATGTGCTTCACTGTTTACTACCTTGAAAACGAGAAGTTTGGGTAATACTCTCGAAAGCAAGAAGACTTTGGTGAAATTTCAATTCAGAAATTTTATTCTGATGAAAACGAAACTGTTGAAGAAATGATCAATCGTTTCAGCCACTTGATTGTTGAAATGTCGTCTGTTGATCTTGAGCCAACTGAACAAGATAAGATTGATACTTTAAAGAATGCTTTACTTACAGATTATTCAACTTTTTTGTTCGTGCTTAAGGAGAACGGTTTCTTTCAGAAACCTGAACTGACTGCTGTACAATTCATTAACAAGATCGAAGAAAGGGAATTTGATCTTAAATGTCAATCTACCTTGAAAGAAAATCAAAATCAACAGTCATCAACTCAGAATCCGTTACTTTATGGTGGTGCATTACCAGCAAACAATGTGACAAGCTTAGTGCCTATTAATGCATTCTTTGCTCAATCTCAAGATGGTCCTAACGTAAACAATTCTCCTAATGTATGTTTCATGGCAAGTGGTGCAACTGGAAACTCAAATGCTCATACTTCAAGCCTACCCAAGGTTAATTTACAAGAAGCTGAACAACAGTTCTCTTTTGTATGTGCGTTCATGACTTCATATGAACAACTGGTGGGATGTAAGATAGCTACGAGTGATCTCACATATGAGGACTATGATCAAATCGACCCAGATGATCTTGAGCTTATGGATTTGAAATGGAACATGGCCATGATTGTTCGAAAGGTTAAAAGATTCATGCAACGAACGGGAAAAGATCTTCCCACGTTGAACAAAAGGGTTGGATTTGATAAATTAAAAGTCAAATGTTATAATTGCAGTGAATTTGGCCATTTTGCCAAAGAGTGTGACAAGCCGAAGAAAGATTTTTCTGGCTTACGCAATTCTGACCGTGCTTCTACAAAGTCTTCATCTGGAGGAGATAAAAATAACACTGCTGCCTCTAGTGATCAAGACAAATCTCCTGTTACTCAAGCTTTATTGGTAAATGATGGAGTTGATTGGTCTTGGCGCTTATTGGGAAACCAGGCAAACGTTGCTATCGTTGAGCCTGTGGAGAAGTTTGAGGATGCAAGTAGCGATAATGTATTAGAAGGTAGTGATTCTTCTGACTCGGAAACTGACAGTGATTAATCTCTGTCATCTTCACAAGAATCATCTCCTGAAGAAACTGCATCTTATGCCTTCATGGCTAAGATTGATGAGGTATGTCCTACACCTCAAATTAATGTAAATTGTTCTGAGTGTGCTGTGTTAAAAGCCAAACTTGAAACAGCATTAACTCAAAACAATACATTTACTATAAGCAAAAGACAAAATTGCTTGAGCAAACGAATCTGAAAATTCAGAAATTATCAGATAGTAATCATGATCTTAAAACTAAGATCCATTGTAAAATTATTGAAGTGGATCAACATTTAAAGGAGATTCTTAGTCTTCGAACTTGCATTTCCAAACTCAAACAAGAAAAAATGGAATTAAATCATAAAATCAGTAAATTCAGAGATTCTTCTTTTTTTTTGAATGAGATAATTGAGGTTAATCATTCACACAAAAATAACGGAAAAGCATGTTTGGGATACGTCAAAATTCCTCCTCCATTTAATCAGGATTACAATAGCATTCCTAAGGCAGAAAATTCTTTAAATATGCCTACTGTTAAACCTGAAAATGTTGAGTCATGTGAACCAACTCGTGAACCAGCTATTATTGAAAGCAAAAAGGTGTTTACCAAAAATGAAATAGACGGTTTAATTGAGGAGTTGACTGAAACGGATGTGATTGTTAAAAATAAGGACATTCCAATTGATAATCACATTCTGTGTGAACCAGAAGATTTTGAAAAAGTTGTTTATGATACAAAATCTTCAAATGTTTCTTTAAACAATTCAAGTGTTCCTAACGAGCTTCCTAAAGTAATTCCAAAGGAACAAGTTAATGTAACTTCCACAGACAAGCTTTCAGTATCTGATGAGGAATTAATGCAATTTATTAATCTTCCACTGAAAACTTCAACTGGAAAAGTATTTAAATTAAAAGGTCTCTCAAAAGTGTTCTAAGACAAAGAAGTTCCATTGAATCTTCTTAAACCAGAATTGATTGAAAGTGTATTTCAAGATGAAACTACTCAAATGACTGAACTTGAGAGGAAATTTCTTCAATCAAAAACTAGTAATGTTCAAAAACAAAAAACGAATGTTTTTAAACCTATAAAATTCATCAAATCGTCAGGTTTGGAAAATTCATCGAACTTGACAAATCTTGAATTTTACAAAACGAAGAAAGGTTTAAAACATGAGTCATCCAAGAAGGTCACTTTTGAGACACCTAAATCTGATAATCTGAAAACTTTGTTATCACAACCGACCGGTACATTATCACAACGATGTTTAGACTCTCGACTATGTTTCAAGTGTGGTGAACCGGGTCACGTTTCAAGACGATGCAAAGCAAAGATCGAAAATATCAAAAATTATTCAACTTGCAAAACGAATGATTTTTCTAACATAAAAGAAAATCAAGTTGTTTATTCTTTGATAATGTATTCAAACATCATTCCGAGGAACGTTATTCGGATTGATGCACTTAATGTATTGAACACATGTGTTGACCGTGCTCAACCCATTTGTTCAAACACAGATTCGGGAAGAATCAGTGATGGTTATCTTAAGAAGAAATCTAAGAAAACTGCCACTTATTCTAAAGTACCGAATATGTGTGTTAATTTATTAAGTTCTCCAAAGGTTTCAAAGGGAGAGCCCAAGACTGAGGCTTGGACTGCCTTTTTGAACTAATCATTTTACTTGATTATGCAGGGTACATCTAGGTCCATATCAACTCAAAAATGGATATTGGATAGCGGATGTTCTCGGCATATAACCGGTAACATAGACCTTCTGCACAACATTAAAGATATTCAAGGGGGTTATGTGGCGTTTGCTGGTAATCAAGGAGGGATGATTACAAAAGAAGGAGAAGTTTCAAACGGTATAATTACGTTTGAAAAGGTTAATTATTGTGAAAAGGTGGATCACAATCTGTTGAGTGTTTCACAGATTTGCGATAAGAATTTTACCACCATTTTTACCGACAAGGAATGTGTTATTCTTCAACCAGGATTCACAATCCCAAAAGACATGGTTGTCATGCGATCACCTCGATCAAATGATATTTATGTACTTGACATGAGTTACAATGTCAAAGTTTCGCCCTCATCTACTTGCTTTGTGTCTAAAGCAACAGAGAAAGACTCTATTCTTTGGCATAGACGCATGGACACATTTACTTAAGAAAAATGAACTTTTTGATGACAAATGATTTAGTGAATGGAGTGTCCCTCAAGAACTTTAAATTTAATGATCATTGCGTCGCATGCAAGAAGGGGAAACAAAAGAAGGAATCTCACCCGACCAAATCACTAAACGATATCGTTACTCCTCTGGAACGACTTCATATGGATCTCTTTGGTCTAGTGAACCGTGCTAGCATTGCTGGAGATTTTTATTGTTTGGTTGTGACGGATGATTTCTCTCGTTACTCGTGGGTGTTATATATGGGATCAAAAGATCAAACTCCTGTGCTAATTCAGAACCTTATTACAAAGATCGAATCACTTTACAAACTGAAAGTGAGACGAATTCGTAGTGACAATGGAACTGAGTTTAGGAATAATGTATTGGGTTTCTTCTGTATACAGAAAGGAATTCATCGGGAATTCAGTGCACCTTATGTTCCTCAACAGAATGGTGTGTCTGAGCGAAAGAATCGTACGTTGATTGAAGCTGCACGTACAATGCTGGCTGATTCTAAGCTACCTGTTCAATTCTGGAACGAAGCTGTGAATACTGCTTGCTACACATTGAATCGCGTACTAATGGTAAAGAAGCTCAAGAAGACTAGTTACGAGCTTCTACATAATTGTAAACCGAACTTAAAGTATTTGGAACCATTTGTGTGTCCATGTACTGTGTTAAAGAAAGATGTTGGAAAGTTCGATGAGAATTATTTTGAAGGTTATTTCTTGGGTTATAATTCTCCGAAGAAACGGATTTTCAATCTTTCTTCTGGTTGCGTAGAGGAATGGTATCACGTTGATTGTCAAAGTTATACTACTCCACCAACTGGTACAGGACCCGATTGGATGTTCGATTACGAACGATTATTTAATTCATTTACATCAACAGTTACTGATATACCTGAAGATCTCGTTAGATCGTATTTCGAGGATCAATGTCTTCCAAGTCCAAGGTTTTCCTCGGTTGATGCAAGTGACTTTCCTAATGTATCTGAAACGTCAAACGATGTTTCTGAATTTTCCGATGATGCTGAGTTTGTTGATTCATCATCTGTAATGGTAGATGAAGCTCAAGAGACTACCTAGCCTATTCTAATCAGTGATGATTCATTATCTGTCTCTTTAGACACTACGGAGGAGAATTTTACTAATTTGGGTGATAATGTATATGTTCCTGCAAATCCTACTTTACGGATTCATTCGCAACATCCACAGGATCAGATAATTGGTGATGTGAACGACGGGGTTCGCACAAGGCACCAATTGGCTAACATATGTAATGATCAATCTGATCATAATGTATCTCCTACTGAGGATTCAATTTTTTGTGCTTATGCGGATTTGCACTCTTCGGGTATCCTTAGTATCGCACAATACACCTGCTTTTTATCACAGATAGAACCAACAAGTGTCGCAATGGCACTCAAGGAACCATCATGGGTTGAAGTTATGCAGGAGGAGCTGCAACAGTTTGTAAGACTGGGTGTATGAGACTTAATTGACAAACCCGATCGCGTTAAAAAGGCGATTCCTACAAAATGGGTTTTTAAGTGCAAGAAGGACAATCGTGGGGTTATCGTGTGAAATAAGGCGCGTTTGGTCGTTCTTGGTTACAATCAACAGGAAGGCATAGATTACACAGAAGTGTATGCTCCGGTGGCACGACTGGAGGCTATACGAATATTTCTTGCCTATGCAGCCTACAAAAACTTCAAAATTTATCAAATGGATGTAAAATCGGCATTTTTGAATAGAGCAATTCATGAAGAAGTGTACGTGAAACAGCCTCCTGGCTTCGAGGATCCAGACTTTCTTGAACGTGTTTATCGTTTAAACAAAGCTCTATATGGTTTGCATCAGGCCCCAAGAGCCTGGTACAGCACGTTGGCTGATCATCTGATTGAAAGTGGATTCAAAAGGGGAACTGTGGATTGTACGTTATTTTACAAGAATATGGGTGATGATCTGCTCCTCGTCCAAATTTACGTGGACGATATTATTTTTGGTTTGACAAACGATAGTTTATGCAAAGACTTCGAGAAAACTATGCAGATAAAATTCGAGATGAATTCGATGGGAGAAATGAGTTTCTTTTTGGGATTGCAATTTCACCAGTCTGACGCCGGGATCTTTATCCATCTGAAAAAATATGTGAACGATGTCTTGAGACGATTCAAGATATCCGATGGCAAAATTCCCTCTACTCCTCTTCCCGTGGGTCAAATTTATCACCGGATGAATTGGAAGATACTGTAGATCCGACCCTATATCGAGCTATGATTGAATCACTCATGTATTTGACTGCTTCTCGACCGAACATTATGTTTGCTGTCTGTTTGTGTGCTAGGTATCAATCGAGTCCCCGAGTGACTCACCTGGCAGCAGTAAGGCGAATCTTACATTATTAGCGGGGAACTCCAGACATCGGGTTATGGTACCCCAAAGACAACAACTTTGATCTCACCGCCTTTACTGACTCGGACTATGGAGGTTGCAAGATGAATTTCAAATCGACAACGGCGGGATGTCAATTCTTAGGAAATCGGCTTGTTTCCTGGCAGTGTAAGAAGCAGACAACGGTCTCAACTTCAACAGCCGAAGCGGAGTATGTGGCGGCCTCGAGTTGCTGTTCACAGGTTCTCGGGATCCAGAAACATTTGCGGGATTACGGTTTGAAGTTTCTTACTACTCCTATTTTTATCGATAATTCTGCGGTAATTTCTATCACCAAAAATCCGGTTCAACATTCAAAAACAAAACATATTGAAATCCGTTATCACTTTATTCGTGATTGTTATGAAAAGAAATTAATATCAATTGATAAAATTCATACGGATTTTCAAAAGGCTGACCTTTATACTAAAGCTTTTGACTAAACGCGTTTTCAATACTTGCTTGGTATAAATGGTTTAAAATCTTTCACAAAAATTCAAAAGCTTGGTTAGATCATTTTTTTTGTTTTGTTTGTTATTTCATTTTTTATTGTTTTTAGGGGGAGAAAATAGAAAAATACAAAAATAGTGTGGTTTCGTTTGTACAGAAAAATTCTATAAAATCCAAAAACATTCAAATATTGAAAAATCCAAAAACATTGAAAAATGCTTCTAAAAATTGAGTTTTGAAGCAAAAAGGGAAAATGATAGTACATTGACTTAGCGGACCTAACACATGAATAAAGTAGACTAAAAAGTGTCGTAAGATCAATTGTATGATGTGTATGATAGGCTTAACAGATCGTATAAGTGCTGTAAAGATATAAACCTAAATGCTTGCCAAATCTAGTGGTGTTACATCTTGATGCATAGTTAATATCTGTATTAAGTATCAAAATATTTTAAGATTGCTGTGTGTGCATACATTCATTTTTTAAGAAAATTCTGCTTTGTTTTATCTTTAATTTTGCAAAGAAATTCAACTTCATTTTTTTCTTTATTTTTATTCAAAAGTGCGATAAGATTATCCGACCTGAGGGTTAAGATTTGGATATTCTGCTTTATTTTCTTGGTGTTTCGTATAAAATCTTGGACTTTCTTCGCACGATAATACGGGATTATCCAAATTGAGAGTTAAGATTTTATGCAACTTCTGCTTATTTTATCTTTTTATTTTTGTTAAAATGGAACCTTATCTGCGTGTAGTAATACCGATCTTAAGGGAAAATTTTAACTTTCTGCTTTATTTCTTTTTGTTATTTTTGTATGAGTCACAGCTTATCTTCATTCAAAGAAGAAAAACGTACATGTGAAATTCAATGTATAAGAGATATGCAACTGTGTCTGACAGGTGGGTTCCACATAAGATTTGTGCTTAATTGAACTTTAAAATGTATCGTAAAGTTACGGACGGATCTGTCTAAAGTTTAAAGTGGACAATTATATCTGCAATCATCTTTGGGTTACGTGCATAATAATGTCAAAATTGAAGTGTAGTCTAGGACGTTATTAGTCAATATGATTCCCTGCTCAACTCACAAAAATATGTACTGCTTTTCAGTTACTGTGTTTAATTCTTTGCTACTTGAAAATTTTCAAAATATACAAAAAGATTTTATATTCTTTTTATTTTTTTTCCTGCTTTAGTTTTGATTTACCAAGCTAGCAAATTAATCATTAAGAAAAGGATAAAGAGTTAAACCCCGGAACAAAAGTTTAAGTTAAAACGTGCTTAACGTGTTTTCAATTGGTAACAATTGATTATTTTAATGTAAAAATCCGTTTAATTTAAGTACTACCGATCCACGGTGATCGGGTATTTTAATGTATGCAATTAAAACCTAACTTGGATTTAATTGATTATTTAATTCATTGATTAAAACCCTAATTGGTTTTAATAATTATTTAATTCCTTAAAATGAGAATTTTGTCTCAGTCGCTAAGGAACTTGGTGATTCGTTAACATGTTTAACGAGTGTAATGCCATTCGTTATTTAAACATAACGAATGAGTTTCTCATTCGTTATAAAGACATTCGCTTCCGTTGTGCATAACGAATGAAAGACATTTGTTCAAACACTTAACGAATAAGAATGGTTAATGTATTATTTGTTAAAGATTAACGAATGACTTAGTTATTCGTTGACAATTTAACGAATGAGAGAAGATTCGTTAAAATTTAACGAAGGTATATATCGTTAAGTGGGAGCATGGTATTTATTATTTCAAACGCCCACACGATATTTTATCTATGACTCGATGGGATTTACGAACCATAGCTAATCGTCCGTTTGTTAATCGTGGAGACGATAAATGGGCTAGTTGGTTCTACAGGCAGTTATTGCATGAAACCCGCTTTGGTTTCAAATTCTTCCAGCCTCAGGTGCCGAAACACAAATATATTGACGAGATAGATGCACGCACAGGATGGAGGAAGTTAATTTTAATTGTGAAACCGCCAAAGACGATGAAGAGGGTTCCGATGAAGATATTCCTTCAAAGTCTTTTCACCTCATTTAATTATTGGTATCATGATAATCGTACAGGTGAAGCGGTTATTGTTTATGGCCAGGGGTCACACACGAAGACGTTACGTGTAATTGATCCAATGTGGCTGGTCAATCTATCTGAGTCTGACAACGACGCGGTTATTCACAAATCAGATCAGATTCGCGAATGTAAAGGATTATGATCTTGCAATGCAGTTTCAGAGGGTTGTTTGTGTCTGCTACGCATACAAGATTCATAGCTGCGTTGATTGTAAGACAAAGATGTTTCAACGCTAAAGTATGATAAAGAGCTAGAGACGAGGGGGAGTTTGTTGATACACGTTTTGTACGTCTCAGTCTTTATCAAGGCATTAATGTAGTTAGTTTAAAGTATAGGGGTCTTAATGTAAATATGGCTAAATGGGCCATTCACTCTAATGTAATGTTACATTCGTTATGAAAATAACGAATCAGACTCAATTATCAATTTGACTAACCCAGAAGTCAAATTATAATCAATTTTGACTAATCAAAGTCAAAACCGATGATATGCATTGATTAAACTTCTGATATTCCAAACATTTTAACAAATAATCAGATTAAACATGTTCGGAAATCAGATGTATGTATGTAAACCAATGATTTTTGGTCTAATGTTGATTTAATTAAGAATTTCAGTCACAGTTAATTCATCGTTGAATATTCATAGCTTGATTAAAGCAATTAACACTCAAACACCGATGAAATTCCATGAGAATGATATGGTTATGATCGCCATTACCTGTTGAAGACAAATAGATCAATCAATGAATCTAATATGCAACCAATGGATTCTGATAAAATTTTGGCAGAGTTTTGTTAGAGAAAACAATGTAATAGGAATTAGGCGAATGAACCGTCATTCGTCTTAGCTAGGGATTATATCCAATAATTTCACACGAATCGAGGTCATTCGTTCAAAATTTGAACTAACGAATGGCCTCATTTGTTAACTTTTGAATCTCATTCGTTGTTAGTGCAAGGATTTGGTGTCCGCGGCTGTTCGAATAGGATAGGGGTTGTTTAGTCTTTATATTAATGTATAAAGGCACATTCGCTAAGGATGTTTAGTGAATGGGCCTCATTCGTTAAAGGCGAGACATATTCGTTAATGTAAGAGCCCATTCGTTACTACAGTGTAACGAATGGAAGCTCATTCGTTAAGGTATACCCATTCGCTAAGGGTGTTTAGCGAATGGGGCTATGGAAGACCTTATTCGTTAACCTTGTTAACGAATGAGAGGTCTCATTCGTTACTACAGTTATAACGAATGAATCCAGCCTATAAATAGGCCTTCCATAGTTAGAATGTATAGAGATCTGTGCCATATCTATGTTTATGTACCGTTATGCTGCCCGATTCTCTCTAGACTCATAGCGTATCTCCATCATGTAATGTAATCATCCTTTAACGTATTGAATGAACACGACTTAACGTATCGATTTGCAACTAGATTCCTGGCTCATAAACATTCGTATAACGTATTCACAATAAGCAAATAGCAAATAAGCATTTAATTGATCAACAACACAATAATCACAATTTGCTAGTTGTGTATAATATGTAATAGAAAAATATTAATAAGTACGTATAAAGTCCCCAAAATTATTTAAAAACAGTAAAATAAAGGAAGTGATTATTCACCTTAATGAATAGGCGAGATAATAATAAAATAAAATAAAACGAGAAATTTAACGTACTGACTGATCCAACACAAAATAACCTGAAACTTTTAGACGATAAAATAGATTTAAAAATGAGAAAATAGCCACTGAAATTAGATCAAATGGATGTATAAAACTCAAGATATGAAACTTTTAATATTTAAGCGAGCTGGTGCTGTTCAAAATCCAAACTTTGAATCTGGAGTCGGGTTCTGACCAGTACACTCAAAATCTCATGACAAACGAAAAAGTCTTTTGGCTCGAAAGCTAGTTTTTACCAGAAGATATAGTAATTAAAAAATCATAAAAGTTGACTTTTATACCCTCTAACGGGTCGGGATCAAAAAGACCACCAAAACTCCCTCAATCAGTGAAATTGACTGAGAAATTTTTTTTATAAGATTACAACCTATGTATTTGCAGAGGATAACTTACCTGACAGATGAATAGAACAAGGAGATAAATGAGGTCAAAGAGGTTTGAAGCTTTAAAGTTAACGGATACTTAAAGAACTTAAAGAAACTTGCATAATTCGTCAAAGGTGGAGATGAAATTCGTGATCCTCAGAGATGGTGGCTGATGTTGCAGTAGTTTTTAGGGTTTTAATGATATGTTTTGATTAAATATTAAGGGTTAAAACTTGTTTATTAGGTAAACAACTCGATTAGGAAATGAAATAACTAATTGATGAAGAAATCGAGCCTAATAACCTAAAGATTTTGTTTGTAATAATAGGGGATTGAATTTGGAAAAATTATAACATCATATGACTTATTTTGGGGCTCAAGTTTCTTTATTTTTGGCAAAAATGGTCCCTGCACTTCTATAAATACGATTTTTAGCCGTTTTAAGCGATTTTAAGGGCTTCTAGGAGTTGTTTTGACGAGTTTAGAAGTTATGGGGATAAAAATAAGTTAAACCAAGTGAAATACTAATAAATACTAGTTTTTATTAATACGAAAGATCCGAATTACATTCCCGAGTCAGGTTAAACATAAACGAATACAAATACGAAAAATCCGAGATGTTGCATTTTGACATCAACTCGTGATGTGCAAATCTTGCATAAGGATCATGAGTCCCTGATATATCGGTGCACTCCTCACATGAACTCTCTTTGTTGGTAACATAATGAACCAAGAAGTCTAACACATTAAGACCCGATAAAAGCATCTAGATAAAAAGCTTGTTTTTATGGGGTCTTAATCTGTTAGATATCTTGGTTCATTCGATTACTAGGAAAGATGGTTTGTGTGGGGTGAATGCGGATATATCAAGAACTCATGTTCTTTATGTATATTTGTACATCAAAGGTTGATGTAAAAAGCTTCTGATTGTCGGATGAGAGGTTGACGTGTTAGTTTTGAATAATTTTGGTATGTAATCTTTTGACACTCTTATATTTGGTAATATGAAATTAGTTATTTTGGTATTTGGTTAGTGTGTCATGTGTGAATTTGGTTAATGTTTGTATATACCTTATAATATGTTTCTTATTAGAAAGCTACTCCTAGATACACTTATGTTTGAACTTAACCTAAACCAAATGACAAAAATAGCTAGAAGACCAAATGAACTTGACAACACTCGAATTGGCTTAACAAACCTAGAACAGTAACCATACAGACCATAACATTTGACATTTGAAGCAAAGCATATATAACAACTGAGTTTGACTTTTTAATACCATTTGACCATATATATTGTAACTCCCCGACCTCGGGCGGATTATATGCCGGGGTGGTATGTTAAAGATTGCTCATAAGCTCGTAACGCTATTTAAAGTGACAATAATTATATTTCTTTCATTACAAATATTTGCAAGTACACAATTATTCTCAAAATCAAATAGCATTACATTGATAAATACAAACAATATTCTTTAATTATATAAACCTAAATGTCCAAATAAGTTTTCTTTAACCTTATATCACGTAACCTCTATGTAACAACTTACAAAGAAATAAATAAATGAACTAGTCAAAAAGAGTAGAATATGGGAGTTTTCATCCCACATTGTAGGTATTTCTTTTATTTTTATTTTTTATTTTTTGTAAAAAGTATTTTGAGATGGAGTGTTTTTATTATATCTATTTCATTCCAACAATTTTTTTATGCCAAACAACACAAAGTAAGAATTCATTTCTATTCCCATAGGTTAACCAAACAAGACAAAGGAGTGGTAATGATCTATTTCATTTCCTTGTCCATTCCATTCCTTCTCCTATTCCATTTCCCCTTCATCCCATTACTTCCAACCAAACATACCCTTAGTCTTAATGCCTTCAACTATTTTTTTTAACCCTTATCATAGTTTTAAATCTTAATAACTAGTAAAGAAAATATGCAGTCCTTACCAAATCAACCGAATGATCCATATGCTTTCATGGGAATTCCCGTAGTGAGTGTTTATCTATAGGCTAAAGTAGGTCTTCATGAACTTTGAATAGATTTAATTACTTTGATCTATCCAATGCGTTTCCTATTAATTATTTCAACTAAAAGAATTTTTTTTATTTTTTTTTGTATTTCATTCTATCATGTCACAGTGTGCGATATGTGCTTTAACTCATCCTTACCTTATCGTTTTATCTGAATCTCTAATCTCATAAGCAGATTGTAACTCTACTTGATCATTTATTTTCTTATTTATTAATATAATCATTTATTGAATCTTGATTGTTTCCCTATTTATTTCATTAGCATAATCGTCTGTTTAATCTCAATTGTTTATCTGTTTATCAAGTTAACATTATCATCTTTTGAGCCGTGATCATTTACTTGATTATCCAAAAACTTGATTATCTAACTACTCATCAAAGAACCTAATTATCTAATTGTTATAACAAGGAACTTGATCATATGTTTGCTTATCTAAAAACTTACTTGCTTATCTAACAGTATGATTATTTACTTGAACTCAAATATCTATTTGTTTACCTAAGAATTTGAATAACAAATTTTCTCTCCAAATTATTTATCTAAATATTGATGTCATACTTTTTTATCTAAAGAACTTGACTAACTGCATGAATATCTAAGAACTTGAACATCCATGAACATAATTCTTTTTATGATTACTCATGAATTCGATTTTGTTGTATCCAATTACACATGAACCATTTCAACAATTATTCATTTATGAACCTAGTTTAGCCACTGCTTATATATATGAACCTATTTAACTGATAATTACTTGGGAACTTACACAATTGATAACCTATGAATCTATTAAATTGTGAAAACATGACTATTACTTATGCTTATTTGTTTCTTCCATGAAAACGTAAAACTAAATTCCTCTTATATTTATCTATAACAACGTGAAACTTGATTATTGTTTATGATTATTGTCTTCTTCTATGAACATATGAATCTGGATTATTATTTCTGAATATCTCTTATTTTAACTCCTTCCATGAACATACTTTCTCAAAAAAAAAACTTGATGACATACATGTTTACAGATGACTACCTATGAATATCTTGGATCTTGAATCCCTTCTGCAAATATACTTCTTCATGAAACTTGACTATATACGTGCTTATATTTTACTACTGTGATTGCCTGTTGATTTGAGGCCTTCCATGAACATACTTCTATATATATGAAAACTTGAATACATACATGATTACACATGATTACTTATTATCTTAATTCATTACATTAGCATATTTTCTATAAAACTTGATTACATACATGTTTATATCTGATTACTTGTGGCTACATGATCCTAATTATATTTTCTTGAACATGTGTTTTCCGTTAAGCTTCATTGCATATATTCTTACTTATGATTCTCTATGAATTTAAATTATTTTCATGAACATAATCATCTGTGAAAACCTGATATTGGTGTAAAACTGTGTATATGTAAACCCTGTTTATCTATAGACTCTATTATTCATCAAATCTTATTTACCCATGAAGTATAATTTTTATTTACTTAGTGCAACTTGAGTACTTACAAGGTTATTTGTCTAAGGTTTTTAGTCTTCTATAAACTTGTATGGCTCCAAATGTAATTGTTTGAGAAATTCAAACCTATAAATCTATGTCTATGAGCTTGATTTTCTAATATGTATATTTATGTGCATAGTTATCTAGTAGAAGCAATTTTTGTATAATCATTTGTGTTATGTTTCAAAACATGGTTGCATGCAATTTGGTAATTCAAATAATTAGTCATTCAAACTTATCATATTGTCCCAAAATATTTTCATCTTCATTAATGTTTTCATAACCTAGTGCTCGTGTTGGTGTATTCTTATCCAACATCTCATGGTTGACGTATTCCTGTTCAACCAGAAATAGAGCTATATTATCATTAAACTTGCATTTTAATATTTATATTAAACAACATTTTTATCATCATGATTATTTTATTTATTTGTTATTATTATACATTTTTTCTATACACAATTGGATGAACTATGTGGACCATGCGGCGACCAGAGTAACTGCGGGTGCACACGTAATTATGAAATTCTACGCATGGAAACAATAGCAAGTTTGTTGTGTGTCATGGCATAGAAATTATTTTCAGTGATTTAGGATAACGAAACGAACGAAATATGGTGGATATGCCCCTGGTACTTCCTATACATAAATGTTCCTGTTATATCGCCAATCGTAGCGTTTTTTGTGTCACGGGGAGTTTTGTGTAACCTTGAACTATGACCAACATTATTAAGATTTTCTTTTATCATGCAACGATTTTTAAGCATACTCAATTATTTTCTAAGCATCGAAGTTTCACCTTTCGAGTTCAAACCACTCATCGTTAGAATTGTTCTTTTCCCGAAAACTTATCTAGAAACATTCAAATCTCTGTTATCGTTTACCCTTAAACTCTCTGTCACTCATCAAATTCTTGATAAAAAATTGCTGCTTGATATCAAAATAACCTATTGAATCAGTCTAAACCGTTACTCAAATATCTGGAGCTCAACACGTTAGACCATAATTTTTTTAATCATTTAAAATCTTCCTCGAGAATTCATAATCTTATTCAACAATTTTCTTTTACTAAATTTCGGGACGAAATTCTTTTAAATGAGGGAGACTGTAACACCTATGCATTTTTATGCATGTAATTGCTAGTCTTTTATATTCATATTTAATAAAGTTCGTGTATTAGTTCACCTTCTATATTATTATGGAATCATATATTATTTATTTCTAGTTAGTAACACTATTATTATATGCACAATTACATGATTCTATGTTCATTTCATCATATACATGCTTAATCGTTAATTTGACACATTTAACCGGGAATGCCTAGATTAATATTTTAAAACATGTAACATTAAATTTTTATCATTATTAATTTAACTTAAATAAAAAGGAATCTTCTAGAATATTCTATTCTTGATTTCCAAGATTTGCTTTATCCAAATTTTGAGTTCAAAACCTAGTCAAATTATATCTCATTTTCATCCTAATCTCTTCTCTAAACACCCATATAAATAGAACTCTCTGGCACACTCAAAATTCATTCCAAACCTGCATATTCCAAAGCCCCAAGGTTGCAAAGTCATGATCCTCATCTTCTCATAGATTCACAAGTCGTTTCCTTCCTAGTAAGTTCTGATTTTCGTTTAATGTTTTGTTCTTTCATTATGCAATAAAACATTTTATTTCAATGCTTAGATCTAGGTCATAATATATCCAAATCACGAATTTCAAAAGCCTAAGTTGGTTCTTTATGTATCAAGTATCTCTTTAATTTTTGGTGTAAAACTTTATAAAATTTAAAAGCGTTTTTACTATTGTTATTTAACAAAGGGTGTTGCTGAAAATCTTGACAGATAACTTTGGTCTTAAAACGAATGTCATAACTCACCCATGTTTACGAATTATGACCCAATTTTTGAATATATAGTGTAGGACTGTGAATTATAAAAATTATCCAACTGGAATCGCCTTAATTCGTTAAAGTATCGACTTTTAGTGATTTTTCTACTAAACTGACTCCGAATAAGACCTCTCGGTAGTCTATGAATTTTATATATATTTTTAATAAGCATTTAAATCTTATAAAAATATATAAGTTAAACAACTCATACGGTTACAACATATAAAATTTTTGTAATCTAGCTCAAAGGTTTATTATTTTTAAAAAATTCGTGTCTTGAATAGCAAGCAACCTATTTTTTTCTGGAAAAGATAATCTAAAACCCTAAACCATAGAGTTATCACATGAAACCACAAAATCCAATTGTACTTCCAAACAAACACCAAATATGTAGATATCCACAAAGGGTTCTGTCACCAAGGCTACGGCCTAAGGAAAAACCAAGTGGCGTGTCCGGGCGTGAATGGACCCACTTACCTTTTCCTGGGAACCGACGGTCAAAGATTCTATTCCATCGAAATAAAGTAACATCCCAATAACAGCTTTCTTAATCATTAGGGCTCTAAACTAAAGTGTTGCAAGTCTCAATTCATCAACAAAGGTAAGTTCATTGCCCTTTTTAAACGTTTTATACTTTGGGGTGGAAAACATGCATAATCAATTTGTTTTACATGCTATTTTCTTCAAGCTTTATTTCATGAGATTCATTGTGTGTGATCATTACAAGTGTATACTTAATCGCATGTACAACCATTAACTTGTTAAGCACGTGGTAGTATGATGATAGATCTGTTGGCTAGACCCGCCTACGCAGGCCTCGGGTAGAGGCTTGTGTGTTCAGAATCCGTGGATTATTAAACTTTAAACATAATAGTCTTGTGGATTAGATGACTCGCTAAACGTGTCGGAAGTTTGGTTGTAATCACAAAGTATACAAGTAACTTAACACATATGGAATTCTTTCAACTTAAAACTTATTTTATTAAAACCTATGTTCTCGCCAACTATTTTTTAGTTGACACTCTTACATGTTTTTCAGGTATTGGAAATTTGTTCGTTGAAGATTACGTGGTGCGAGATATAGGATTGCATGATTGGACCTAGATTACTATATAACAATTTATTTTATTGTATCTTTGTATTGCTTGATATTAAATTGAATTGAATTGAATTAAAGAACTATTGTAACACGTAGTATCATGTGCTATGAGCAATCACTGTCTCGCCTCGACGTATTCGCCGTCGGTTGGGGTGTGAAAAAGACACAATCAATAACTAAAATAAATACAAAACACAATAATAAACAAAAAGAGAAAACGATCTTTTTCCCTCAACATTGTGTTTTTTTTAAACGAGGAAGACTGTGGAAACATTTTTGTGTTTTTACTTTTTTGTTTTTTTTATTAAATTTTGAGTTATGATTTCTTTATTATTTTTTAGGTGTTTTTTTTGTGTGGCTGTAAATCTTTCTCATCCTTCTCATTTTTGTCTTTCTTTGTAGAATAGCTTGATGCTACATTCCTAATGACAAAGAGGCGCAAAATTGTGGTATTATAATAAGGATATAAAAATGAGTATTTTTGTTGATTTTACGGCTCTAGATCTAGAGCTTCTCAAGACGCACCAACATTCAATGGCGGATCCAAAAATCTTTTTAGTAGGTTCACTACTTTTATATGCTCCAATTTATGAGCTGACATAAATATTTCGGGCCGGTTCGATGGTCGGGTTCCGATGAGGTTTATCACATGATAAAAATACAACATGATACCAAAAAAAAAAACCGCCGTCATCATAAATTAAAACAAAAACATAATATAAATACGTTGGTCTTTATGAATTAAAAAGATTAATACCTACAGTTGAGGTTTATCACATGATAAAAATACGATATGATACAAAAAAAAATATCGTCATTATAAATTAAAACAAAAACATAATATAAATACGATGGTGTTTATGAATTAAAAAGAGTAATACCTATAGTTGAGGTTTATCACATGATAAAAATACGATATGATACAAAAAAAAAAAAAAAAAAAAAAAACATCGTCATTATAAATTAAAACAAAAACATAATATAAATACGATGGTCTTTATGATTAAAAAAGAGTAATACCTATAGTTGAGGTTTATCCCATGATAAAATTACGACATGATACAAAAAAAATCGTCATTATAGATTAAAACAAAAACATAATATAAATACGATGATCTTTATGAATTAAGAAGAATGATACCTATAGTTGTTCAACAAATTAACATTTAATTCAAGTTTCAAATGTTAATAATTTAACATCACTAATTTTCTAATTCAATTTCAACGTAATCATTCTAATTCTAACACTTAATAAACATCATCATCATTATCATCATCATACTTAAAAAATCCCACAAATAGCAAAGCTATGGTAAGGTCTGAGAAGGGTAATATGTAAACAGTCTTACCTCTACCTCGTAGGAATAGAGAGACTACTTCCGGTAAGACCCCCAACTCGATAGTAGTTTTGCATCAAGCTTTGGATGTTAGACATATAACACTCAACCATTGGGACACCGACTGATTGGTGCATGTACCCTTGTCTTTCGGCCATCAACACCACCAAGTGATGCCTGACTAACCTTCTGTAACTTTTAACGTTATTTTTACGAAATTAGTAAATAACGTCAAAATTAGTGCAATTTCACTTTTGCCCACCCGAGGGCCCACACATATTATATTCAATCAAAATATCAAATTCAAATGAAAAATAAACTTACTTTAATGGTTAAGGTCAATGTTTTAAAAACCAGTATTTTACTTGTACCGGATTTGGTTCAAAAAAGGTACAACTCATTGAACCGGGATGTACCGGAAGGTTCAACCGGATTGAATAGTTTACCCTGTAGTTGATAACCTTAAAGTACATTAATAGGCATCACACATTAACCAAACATCGCACATGAACAATGATCAAGTCGTATAGGAAGTTTGTATTTGTACATGAAATTAATCAATTACAAAAGATGTAAAGAAGCCAACCATGGATGTGCAAGACATAAACTTGGTTGATTAACGAACTGTTGTTTAGTATGCTTACACATTTTAATTTTATCTACTAAGTTAAAAGTCATTTTTAAAAAATATAGACGCAAAAAAATAGCAAAATTCTCTTGGTTTAAAATCGTTTGTCAGTTTAAACTTGTATTTTTTGAAAAAACCGGCGATACGATGTTCTAACAAATCGCCTAAAATACCGGGATCTAAATACCGTTTGCCTTACCGAAATCTGGTATGACCGGTTCAACCGGCCGGTACGTACCGGTTTTTATAACGTTGCTTATGATTGAGAAACAGATGGCGTTCCGTTTAAAAAAAAAGACATCAGTGAAATCTTGAATCCAACTCAATATAGTCAAAAAATTAAATTTATAGAACTGTTGAGAAGCGGAAGTAAGGTAGAGAAACAGATGGTTGGAGTTTTAGGTATTTGATGTGCAGAATAGAACTAAGGCACCGATGGCTTGTTTAAGGAAAAAAAGAAGCCCGCTTGTATAAGGAACTTGAACACAACCAATGAATCCTAACACAGAGGTTTAACCACTGGAGCACTAACAAACCTTATTATGTGGGTTCACTAATTATTTTCTATACATACTTTCTATTAAAAATCCGAAATTCGGTAAGTTCTCTTAAACCCGTATCTTGGAATGTAGACCCGCCCCTGCCAGCATTGCCCCTTTAGCTCAACACGACCTCACAATTAGCCCTAATTCTTTTACAATATTTAGCCCGAAACTATAAACAGTATCAAAGCATGTACAAACCAACAATTTAACTACAAACTGACAATTTTACGAATTTTAACCGCAATATTCATTTCACCCTGTTTTGATGGAAACATATCAACATATGTTCTTACTCTATTAAATGACAAATTAAAAGAACCAAAAGTAATCAAAGATTAGCTACAAACAAAAACAGGTCAAAATCTTTTAAAATATATTCAAATGCCTATAATTTATAAGTTATAGCATATATCCTCTCGTGTTATCTCAGAATAGAATAATGAACAATAAATGAACAAATCATAACATGATCAATTCTTCTTGCTGTCCAGCATTGTACTTAGAACTTTTAACATCAGGTACATGAGCCATCCTAATACTTTCCAACTCAGACGCAACTTCCTTCATTGTCGGTCGATTCTTTCCATTCAAATTTAAGCACCGCATTGCTAGGTTTGCAACCGCCATAATCTCACCTCGAGAACCTTCGCTCACAATCCTTGAATCAATAACTGACATCACACGCTCTTCTTCCATAGCCAACATAAAATGTGTAGTCAAACTTCTATGTTCTCCAACTCTGGTTAAAGATATCGGTTTCTCACCCGTTAAAAGCTCAACCAACACAACTCCAAAACTATAAACATCACTCTTTTCAGTAAATTGACTCGACTGGAAATACTCAGGGTCTAAATACCCAAATGTCCCTTTGACTAAAGTTGTCAAATGAGTTTGGTCAATCGACACAAATCTTGAAGCTCCAAAGTCAGAAACTTTGGCACGGTTTTTATCATCTAAAAGTATATTTGTTGACTTGATATCCCTATGATATATTGGAAATGAAGTTGCTGAATGCAAGTAAGCCAAGGCTCCTGCTATTTCTGTAGCAATACGTAACCGTGTGTTTAAAGTAAGCGGAAACTCGTCATTGCCACCATGAATATGCTCAAACAATGTCCCATTTGGAATGAACTAGGAAACTAAAAGAGGAACCTCAGTTTCTAAACAACATCCTAAAAGTTTGACCACGTTCCTATGGTTGACTTGTGAGAGAAAGACCACCTCGTTGATAAACTGCTCCAGTTGACCTTCATCGACTATCTTTGACTTCTTGACCGCTACGATTCTTCCATCTGTTAGCATGCCTTTGTAGACTGTACCATGACCTCCTCGGCCCAGTATTCTATTTTCATTAAAATAATCGGTTGCTTTTTCTAACTCTTTTGCAGTGAAAAGCGTTTAGAAAACCGTTCTCTTCGTCGGCAGATTCTTGTTGTTTTAACAGTAAACCCCCGTTCCGTTTAGAAAACCGTTCTCTTCGTCTTTTGTCTTTCGTTTTTTGGATTAGTTTGTATAGTGCAAAGATGGTTGCTGTTAGCTAACACCTGCATATTAACCATGTCAAAGAAACTTACTGTAGTAAATAATTTAAGGGTAGCAGATTCCGAAATGACCCAAAACACGACACGAAAGTGATCGGGTTTTGAGTTGGCTTATTTAACTCGTTTAAAAAAAAGGGTCATGTTAGGGTTGATCTGTTTAATTAAAAGGATCGTGTTCGGGTTAACTTGCTTGATAAACCGGATCGATTTAGGTTGACCTTTTTTATTAATGAGTCGTTTTTGGGTTGACCTGTTTGGTTAAATGGGCCATTTATGGGTTGACCTATTTACTTAAACGGGCTGTAAATGTGTTAATTTGGTTGGCAGGTAATAATCAAGTTGTGAGCGTGTTAACTGGTTGAAGGGTAATAGACAAGTTGTTAACTTGATTATTACCCGCCAACCCGTTTGACACATTTAAATAAATGGATTCAATGGTCATGTTTGCTTGTTGGGGTTAATAAAAATATGGGTTGCATTCAAATTAAACAATTCAATCTGCTAACCTAACCGTTGAATTGTAAATTACTTTTCTGGCACAGATCACCTCACAGGACGCGCCAATAACCTATAGGTTTTAACCATAAAACTAGCAACTAATCGTTTGTAGTTTTACCTAGAATAACTCCAAGTGTCGATGATTTGCTTCGAGCCTCCGATATAGGATTAGGAATGCAAGTGATGTTCCTTGACCCGAACAAAACCTAGCATTCACCATTGCAAGTCGCGCATTCTCTAACAACTGCAACGCAAAACAATAAAACCTTGGCTTTAAAACACACTACAACATTAACAATACAACAAGATCATTTGAACCCAAACCATAATCGAGTATTAAAATAGACCGCATACCTTGGCACCCATCAACCAAATACGGGCTTCCTTCTTCTATAGGTCTGCAACTACATTTGTAAGATTCAATAACAGTTCCATTACCCAAACTAAGGTTCTGACTTTCTGAACTAGAACAGCTTGTAACATCACGCGCTGTTAGAGTCCACTTTAGTGAAATCGGAACAACCGAGTTGTCCAACCTGCCAGCCGAATACGATCTTTCATCCACCAAAAACGCAGACCCGCAAACCCCATCAGGACCTGGCCTTTCCAAACCCGAAATATTCACACTATACGTCTCTAGATAATAAGGAATACTCGTTTGGCAGCAGTTGTAACAATCGTTTCGGCTTGTGGTATTTATGTTCTGGCATATCGTGGAACACCCGGTGAGCAGGTGTCCTTGCTCCATAATAACCGCGTTTCCACACCCTTCCACGGTGAATCTGTTGTGTTCTTGCGAGTACAAGAACGGGCTCCCTCCAAGATTAACACCCAAGATCTGACTGTTGTTCCGAACTGTGTTTTGACAGTCGGAGATCATGGAGACGTTAACTGTGACGGTCTGGTTTGATTAAGAGACAATAGTTGAAGGTTGCCTATTGAAGAAAGATATGGCGTTGATGAGTTGCAGTCAACAGCATACCATTCGTTAAGATAACAATCTGTTCCGATTCCAAACGGGTATGGAATCTGGACGTTGCCGCATGTTTGGTTGCATCCGGGCGAAGGAAGTTGAAGCTGATGTCAGTGAGATTAGTATAACGGAGTAGAGTTGGATTGGATTCATGGTTGAAGGTAATACTGTGGAGAGTTGTAGGTGTATATATTGGCATGGCAGCCATCAAGGAAGGAGATACGAAGGTAATGTGGAGAGGTGTTGAAGAGGTAGGTCCCAGCAGAGCCCAGTTGGAACCGCAAGACTCACCTTGAGCAGGGACGTCTGCGCAATGACCAACTGCTCCAGCAGAACCCACCATGCTCAAAGAACCTTACGCGCAGTACGCCAGCTGTACCCGCAGGGAAAGCCTCCCAATGGTGAAGTACCCCGCCTGTTCCCGCAGCTGCGGATACAAGCCATCAGGGAAGGCTACCCGCACTAACAGCAAGGCTACACGCACAAGGCATTAGCTACTTCAGTAGTCACATGAAGGAATGAGCAAGGCGGGAATACTCCCGCCCAAGTGAGCCAGTCCGTATGCTTCTGGAAGGTCTTTCGTACTATACCTACTAAGGTATGTGCGGAACAGACAAATTGACCAGAGCAGCCCATGAACCAATCACAGGGTGACAGCTCACCGACAACAATACGAGGAGGAGCACCCTCTAGTACTGTTTGTCACTATTAGCCGCTGCCTACTCACCAACCCTTACGAGGGGACGTGCGCAGCCTACAGTTGGTGGAACAGTGCGTAGCCGGCAGTAAAGGAACAGTATACAGCCGACCTTTACTGTTGGCCGTAGCCTACCCACCAACCAGCATGGCCTGTGCGTAGTCCACTGTTGGTGGAACAGGAATACTATTCAGCCGGCAGTACCTTCTAGGAAACCTACCTTCGGCTATAAATACTCCAACACCTTGGAATGGTAAGATCATCTGATATCTCAATCTTATCTAGCAATCTCTTAATATACACTTATATTCAGAGCAATCTAGTCTGATTCTCACGCCGGAGGGTGGTCACAAGGAGGAACCCCCCCTTCTCAGTGACGAGCTTACGGTGTCTGTTTTGCAGGTCCCCTGAAGAACAATTCTCTGCTAGACCTCATCCCCGTGGGAAACATTACTTAACCCCCAGATTATCTATAATTTGTCCAGGGTTCACTTAGTGTTTCTTCATTGGCGCCATCCGTGCATAAAAGCTAGAACTAATTTAGTTTTTTCAAAATTTCTGAAGAAATGGTTAACGTTACTCCGGTCCTAAGGCCAGTAACCGACCAAGAAACCCCGGTAACCACAACACCAGCAACTGGGGGGAACACCGGCGGTTATACAATTCTTACGAACACTACCCCGACTACCAAAGCCGGGGCAAGTGCAGTAAATATTCCACTGGGGTTCACTGATGCCCAGTTGGAAAAACGAACAAGGGTCCCTCGCCAAACACTAGATCAAGTGAAGGCGTGGGCCGAAGCACGTCAAAGAGAGTTCCAAGCTGAATTGGACGAACGCTTGCGTTCAGTTCAACAGGCTGACGAATTCGGCAGTACTCGCCAACACCTCAATATGAACAGTGAGTGCGAGTACTCAGACGACGAGAGGGAAGAATCAGATACCGACGCAAACCCTCGCCATAAGGCGAAAGGGAAGCGTAAGGAAACGGACTTCCAACCAAAAAGGAATTTTGGGGAAGCTTTTAAACCAACAAACGCGGAGAGAAACCCGCGTGACTTCTCCAAAACCTTTAGACCAACTGCTACAAATGCAGGAAAGTCAAAATTCGCAAGGGACATTGCGGAAGCAATCGCCCCGAGAAGTGCCAAACAAATGTCCAACATTGGCACTTACGATGGTCTATCCGACCCAGACGACCATCTGAACAGGTTCATTGCGGGGGCTACCGTCAGTAACTGGACGGAACCCACGTGGTGTTACATGTTCCAGATGACTCTGGTCGGAGCGACCAGGGCATGGTTCGATCGTTTACCGGTCCACCACATATATGACTGGGCGGACTTTCAGAACAAGTTCAGCCAGCACTTCAGCCAACAGAGGAAATACACTGAAGAACAGTGGACGATCCTCAACTGCGTGAGAGAGGAGGATGAATCTTTACTAGACTTCATCACCCGCTTCAACTCCAAAAAGCTAAGTCTCGGCAACATAAGTGAAGATCTGGTTCGCGCCGCTTTCATCCAAGGCGCCGAATACCCAGAGCTTATCCGCACATTGACGGGTAAGGATGGCATGCCATCAACATGGGATGCCATCATGACGGCGGCAAAGCGCTTTGCCGAGACGGAAAAGCAACTGGGAAGGGATCTTCCCCAGAGTACACACCTCTACACGCAGAGGACAAGAGAGAACAATGTTCGGATCGCCCGGCAGAACAAAAAGAGGAAGCTAGGTATCTGGCAGTCAAGGGTAAACTTTGACACCTCATCCAGCTCTCACCCTCTTGTTGGCGGAAGAAACCATACACACCCTTCAAGCCAAAAGCACCGGTGGACGCCACTCACCAAAAGCGTCACGGAGATATTTGCCACTGAAAAGCTACCGTGGCCAAAAGCTTCAGTGATCCGGCACCGACCTAATGCGGATCAGAGCAAATCCTGTGACTTCCACGGGACAAAAGGTCATGCTACGGAAGAGTGTACATCCTTGAAGGATATTGTCGAAGCATTCGTCAAGGATGGAAGACTGGCACACCTGGTGGCATCAATCAAGAAGGGAGGACGGAACGACAACCGGTACCGAGGCAACGGACGAAAGCCCGTTGACATCAGCATCAACATGGTTCATGGTAACATCAGAGGAAGAAAAAGGCGAACGCCAGAACCATGTGCGTGGAAGGAAGCTGAGGTGCGCTTCCCACGAGTGCCAGGAGGACCCAGCAAAGAAGGCCCTATCGTCATTAAAAGCCAGCTGGGGCACTACATCACCTCCCGCACTCTCGCTGACAACGGCGCCTCGTCAACGGTGATGTACAGGCAGTTCTTCGACAAGCTAGATGACGAAGACAAGGAACGCCTGGAAACGATCTGCGCCTCAATGGAAGGGTTTGATGGCAGCACAAACACCCCCTGGGTATCCTATCTTTCCCCGTCACTCTTATGGATGGGAAACACTCCCGCACAGAAGAGGTGGACTTTGTCGTGATGAGGAAGCCACACCACACATACGACATTCTCTTCGGAAGAGACGGGATGGCAAGATTCAACGCCGTGGTATCCTCAGTCCACGGCATGATGGGATGGCCAACAGCTGAGGGTGTAGCGATGATCACCGGCATTCCCCAGAATTTGGTGAGCGACAACGGCACCAACTTTGCTGACAAGAAGCTACAACAGTGGCTGAAAGAACTTCAAATCACCCACACCTTTACCTCAGTAGCACACCCGCAAGGTAATGGTGAGGTGGAAAGAGCAAACAAGAGCATCGTTGAAGGCATCAAGAAAAGACTCTTGGAACACAGATCCGGCTGGGTGGACGAGCTTCCGCACGTCCTTTGGGCAAACAGAACGCTGAAGAAGGCCAGTACGGGAGAAACCCCGTTCAGCCTCACTTATGGCACGGAAGCCATGGTCCAGGTCGAAATTGGTTTACCCTCACCAAGGATCTTGATTCAGCCAGAAGACAATGATGCGGAAAGACGGTTGGATCTTATGCTGACCAAGGAACGCAGAGACTTAGCCGCAGTGCGTGAAGAGAACTACAAGCGACAAATGCAAAAGTACTACAACACGCGGGTAAAACTCTGCAACTTCAATGTAGGAGACTACATACTGCGTAACAACGAGGCTTCGAACCAACAACGCCCAGGAAAGCTGGCCCCAGTCTGGGAAGGGCCATACATTATCAAAGAAGTCCTGGGAAAGGGCGCATACCTGCTCGAAAGGCTTGATGGCACTCCCATCCCAAGAACATGGAATGGAGCTCAATTACGCAAATGTTATATGTAGATCAATTCCAAACTTGTAAAGAAAAGGCCTAGAGCCACTTCTAATGGAAATGATTCTCCTTTCATAATGTGTTAACTTTACCTTTATACTTATGAACTTCCCACACTGGTGCCGGTATTCACCGCATAAATGGGGAAGAAGTAAGTCGTTACGTGTGGAAGGCGGCAAAACCCGCATAAACACAACGCTAAGAATAAGGAAAACCTACACGCAGGTCAGATGTAAGTAAAGTTTAGCCATCCTTGTAAGTGCAAGTGACGGTCTTACCCGCACAATCACGAACAAGGAAGCAAAACTTCAACCTATCATCTACCACGTTCAAAGGTTATCCTAAAAAAGGATGAGGAAAACCTACACGCAGGTCAGATATGGGTAAATTTTAGCCATCCTTGTTAGTGCAAGTGACGGTCCTACCCGCACAATCACGAACAAGGAAGCAAAACTTTAACCTATTATCTACCACGTTCAAAGGTTAACTTATTCTAAAACACTTGGAAAATTGCTAATTCAAACTAAAGTATGCAAGTCATATAACGTTTATAAAGCAAGGAATCCAATGGAAGAAGCGGTCTTAGCCGCACAAAGATTTATATTTCATACATATTCGTTACAAGAATGGCCGGGTAACTACCCGCCTACAAGAAAGTAAATCTATACAAACAAAATCTATCCTAGCAGTGGGAAGGGATCTTTAGGATCAGGCTTCAGGGCCACTTCCACTTGGACCAGCGCCGTCGGTAGAGCGTGGCGGTTCAAGGAAAGCCTTAAGGATTGCTAGCCCATCATCAGCAGCAGCAATTTCATTCACCTTCTCCACCACCGGATGCGGGAAGGCAGCATACTGGTTCACTGCTTGGTCGTAAATAGCTTCAGTATCCACATTATACAAAGGGAAGTTGGAAGGCGGGACGCCTTTCTCAACGAACCCTAGACCAAGCAGGAAGCCGGCCCGTTCCCCATCCTCGTGAGAAGCGTTGAGGGCTGCGCTCATAGCATCGTCGTAATATGTCTCTGAGAAGACCCGATGCACAACCTACAAAAGAAAATATACAAGTGTCAACACCCTATTTACAAAGAAAAGCGTAAATACATGAAAGCTTACCTGAGACAACGCTTCTCGAAGAAGCCATTCCTTGGCAACCAGAGCTTCTTGGAGGGCAGCTTGAGCTTCGTTACGGGCGCGTTCGGCTTCACTCTTGTTAAGGTTGGCAAGCAACACTTCTTTAGCCGCAGCCTCTTCGACGCCCTTTAGCTTCCGCTCAGTATGGTCAAGCACCCCCCTCTGGTCCAAGATCTCCTGGAGCTTTTTGGCGTCTTCCATCGCCAAGGCATCATGAGCCTGCTGGAGAGCCTCTAATTTGGCTTTAAGTTCTTCATTCTCCACGCGCAGAGGCTCAGCAACAGCTTCAGCCTTGGTGGCCCTCTCGGTTGCGTTCCTCGCAGTTTCCTTAGCCAGTCGAAGCTGTTCATTAACAGCTTGGGCAGCCTTGGAACGGGCCTCGAGTCGAGCCTGAACTTCAACCTCGAGGGCCTTGAAGGCCTTCTCCTTCTCCGCAGCCACTGCGGAAAGTTTTTGGTTCTCCTCCCGGACAGCCCGCGCCTGAGCTACTTCCTTGAGGCGAGCTGCTTTTAACTTGTCGTTTTCACGACAAAGCAGCTCGACGCGCGGCTGCATCCGGGCCAGGAGAACCCGAAGCTCATTGGTTAGCCTACCCTCCTGGTAGCTAGCTATGGCTTCCCCCAACGCACCACTGGGAGCAGCGTGACGAGCCCATTCCACGCACTCCACAGGGGTGCGAAGGGTTGTTCCTCGGCGAATGTTCCATCATGGAACATACACTTCATTGGAATCCGACACTGCAAAAAACAAAGCAGTTAGGAAAAGATGATAAAATATATATATTTAAAATGGGCCAGAAGAACCCTACGCACCTGTAGGGTCAATAACAGGCCGATAGCCGCCGAACCCATCACCTGAACCCAAAGGAAATCCATCCAAGAGGTCAGGTGTGACATCTGCCCTGATCCGACCCGACCCAGGTACCCGTTTCTCTTATCCGATCTCTTTCTTTTGTGATTTAGTATTTATTTATACTTATATTTTACTTTTAATAATAAAAATATATATTTCCTTCCCGCCTTTTTCTCTCTCTTTCTTTCCGCCGTCCCCTCCCTCTTCCTTCTCTCATTCCGCCTTCTTTTCCCTCTTGTCGCCGTCCCGCCCTTAAGCCTTGTTTCCCTCAACTCTTTGCTTGTCCTTTGGGTCTTCCCGCCTAAGGATGTCTGCAGCTCCACGCGCCAGACTCCTTACATGGAAGCCTGCGTGAAGACATCTTGTTCCTGCGATGCGTGAAGAGAACTCTTCTCGCAGCGCGCTAAGAATGCATGTTCTTCCCGCAATGCGCTTAGAATTCTAGTTCTTCACGCAGCACGCTAAGGATGTGATTCTTCCCGCAGTGCGCTAAGGATTGTTGTGCCAGCCTTCGCGCTCGCGCACTCAGCCTTCCCGCGCTTAACCCTTGTATCTTCTGTTTATTCTAGCCGTTGCTGTTGTCATGTCTTTTCTTCTGAGCTGTTGACCTAACCCATCTAATGTCTGAATAGTTACTTTCGGCGCAGCATGCGTACCAACCCCATTGGTTGGTAGAAAAAGTGACTGACATTATCTTTTGAGATCTGCTTTTGCCATGCTTGACCAGCACCTTTATCTGATCCGCCCATGCTTTTTACTGTTCCCTGTCAGCTTTATCTTGCCCCCCTGCAGCTGCCATATCTTTTGATATCTTTACTTTTCAGAACTTTTTACCGTTGATATCTTTTCTTTTACTTTTTGAGATCTTTTCCCCTTTTTCTAGGGTTTATGTCTCCTAGGGTTTCTCTATAAGTAATAATAATATTTTCATAACACATCACACACAAACACTTAATCTCTCCTGTTCTCTTGCTCCTTGCTCTCTCTGCCGTCTTCCTCTCCTGCCTCCGTCTTCCTCCCTGTTCTTCCCTGCTTTTCCGGTAATATATATATATTATATATAATAATTTACTTATTAATTATGCTAACTTATAATCAAGACTTAAAACCAACCATTAAAACAATAATCTTATTTATAGGTTAACTTGTGCTTGTTTAAAGTTGGTTCTTGCTTTATCTTACACCGCATCGTTATCAAGTGAGTTATCTCGTATCTAATCCCTTTTTGCTTTTAATGTTTTGGGATGTTCATGTGTTCATACAACTTAGAGTCTTAAACTTGTTTATGAACTTTAGTCGCGCAGTATCCCATGTGTTGAGGACGTAGACTTGGCTGTTTATTTGTATGTGTGGATCATTAACCGTATGGACGGTCTATTCCGCAGTTTTCATGGTACCATTAGATGAACACGGGAGAACATTCGTTTATGATTTTCTCTTTTGTTACACTTGCACAGTTAGTCTTGTTTGTGAGCTCAATTGTGAGCACTGGCAGTCTTGTCTCTTAGAGTTGGTCCCGATCAGATTACACCCTTGTTGAAAACCAGACATACACATGTTGCGCGCAGATTTATTGTTATCTATGTATTGTATTAAACTTGATTTCTCACCAACACGCAAGTGTTTGACGTTTATTTTAACACATGTTCAGGTTTGCAGTAGCTGTTCTGGAGCTTGTGGACACGTAGGACGTTTTTACTTTTGGACCTAGAATTAAAATGTATCAAGACAAGTTAATGTTGTTTGAATGTTATAATATATTGATTTATGTTTGATTTATGTTCTTTATTTTCCCCGCTGCGCGTGCGCGATAAAATGTGTATTAATAAATATTGACACTAATAGTGTCACGAGTAGTGAAACAATATGTGGCGCCCCGATGTATAATCCGCCTTTGGTCGGGGTGTTACAGATTGGTATCAGAGCTCGTTGACTTTAGGATAGGTGGTTAGACGTAACGGCCTAGAATACCTAAGAGTCCCTTCTCGCGCATGAGAGAAATCTCATGTTTGCGCGCTTATTGTTAATTACTCGTTATTTATGAATATGCTCGCACTTGCGCAGTATATGGTTTTATGTTTTATTCCGCGATATTTCGATTTTTGTGAATTTCGATTTTTATTGATTTTACTTACATATTCGTTTGTTGGGATTGAAAATCCGAAAAGTCATGGTGATACATGAATAGTTGATTTTCAATTTCCATTTACGATTATGTTCTGAGGTTGGAGACTTGAAAAGTCATGGTGATACATGAATTGTCAACCTCCAATACTCATTTTCTTGTATATTTTATATTGAAGATTGGAAAGTCATGGTGATACATGAATCGTCAATCTCCAATACTCGTTTACTCGTATATTTTAAATTGGGAATTCGGAAAGTCATGGTGATACATGAATTGTCGATTTCTGATTCGAATTTGTTACCTTTATTAAGTCTGCATTTAGGGTCATTTAATCTACTTTAACTTTTGATAGCATCTAACTCCGTGAAACCAAGCTTTATAAGATTAAAACTTTGCGATAAAAACCAAGATATTAACTAAAATTAAAATTTTTATAGAATGCCTCCGCTATCTCGCCGATTTCAGAGAAGAGAAGCCTCGCGCATGCGTAGACAGCAACGTTCCCAGGAAATGGCCGCCGCAATAGCCCAAGCTTTGAGCCAAAACAATACCAACACCTCGAGTTATAACATTAAGTCCTTTAATGCGGGTAACCCTCCGAAGTTCACAGGTCTTGAAGGAGCCACCGTGATGCTCCAATGGCTTGAGAAGATAGAAAACACTTTCCTTCACACCCAATGCCCCTCAGACAGACGAACCCTATATGCTTCCAGTGTCCTGGAATCCAGAGCGCTTACATGGTGGAATGGAGTAGCTCATGCGCGTGGCGCAGAGGCTGCTTCTAGCATGACATGGGAGGAATTCAAGGAAATTCTTACGCGAGAATTCTGCCCTCCCAACGAAGTTAAGCGCCTGGAGGAAGAATTTTGGAACTTGAAGCAGTACAGCGGTGAAGCGCGCGAGTACGCGACGCGCTTCCATGAACTAAGCCTGCTTGTCCCTCACCTTGTTACCCCTTCCCGCCGAGCCATCGAGAAATTCCTTGGGGGTCTCCCCATGGAAATTCAAGATTCTGTATGGGCCAGAAACCCAGTTACCCTCTCTGACGCCATCGAGTTGGCCGCTGTGCTTAGCGACAACCATGTCAGAGCAGGAACCCTGTTCCTGCGGGGAACTGAGAAGACCAAAACCACCAAAACTGTCCCTGAACCCGCAGAAACCAAACCAGAACCCTCAAACCGTAACAACCTCAAGCGCAGGCGCAAGGCCTATGCGCTTACCAACCCGCCCATTGTCCAGCAACCCGTTTACCAACCCCCAGTTTACGCGCCTAACCCACTGTCAACCTACCCAGCACCTCCTGCAGTCCATAACTATGCCTTAACCAATCCAGCACTCCCTGCCCCGCCTCCTAAGAAACCTTACACAGGAAACCATCCCTTTTGCCCAACCTGTAGATTTCACCACCCAACCCAAACCCCGTGTCGACTTTGTACCCGATGTGGCCGTACTGGTCACACTGCTGAAAACTGTAGAGTCCTTCCCGCAAATCCAATTGCGCCAACACCACCAGTCTACCCGCAGAACCCACAACCAACCTACCAAAACCCACGACCCAGATCGTGCTTTAACTGCGGTGATCCCAGTCATTTCCGGAACGCGTGCCCGAGACTGCAAGTGCAAATCACACAAGCGAATCCGGTGAACCAGATTTCGAACCAAGTGACGCGTGGACGAGCTTTTAACATAACCGCGCACCAAGCGCAAGCGAATAATGACGTAGTTAATGGTACATTTTTGCTTAACGGATTTTATGCTTCTATACTTTTTGATACTGGCGCCGATCGAAGTTTTATTTCTCGCGCCTTCGAGCAGAAGCTTGCGCGACCGCGCGATAACTTAAAAGAGGATTTTTCAGTTGAATTGGCTAATGGTGAAACTGTTTTAATAAACTCAGTGATTAAAGATTGCACGCTTAACCTTAACGAAAACGATTTTCTGATCGACCTCATCCCTATGCCTCTTGGAAGCTTTGATGTTATTATTGGTATGGACTGGCTCTCGCATAATCGCGCCGAAGTTATTTGCGCCAAGAAATTGATTCGCATACCTCGAGAAAATGGTGATCTTCACATCTACGGCGAAAAACCCTCCAGTGGTCTTAAACTTATGTCTTGCGCCGAAGCCCAAAGACTCATGCGGAAGAAGTGTATTGCATTTCTAGCCCATGTGGTTAAACCCGATGAAGGAAAGAAGCTTCGCGATATCCCTGTTGTGCGTGATTTCCCTGAAGTTTTTCCTGATGATCTTCCTGGTATCCCTCCCGCTCGTGAAGTTGAGTTCCGTATTGATCTTGTCCCTGATGCTTCCCCCGTGGCTAAATCTCCTTATCTTCTTGCACCCGCTGAGATGCAAGAATTGGCAAGCCAACTTCAAGAGTTGACTGCTAAAGGATTCATCCGCCCTAGCTCTTCGCCCTGGGGTGCTCCGGTGTTGTTCGTTAAAAAGAAAGATGGATCGTTTCGCATGTGTATTGATTACCGCGAGTTGAACAAACTCACCATTAAAAACCGGTATCCCTTACCGCGTATTGACGACCTCTTTGATCAACTCCAAGGTGCCTCTTGTTTCTCGAAGATTGATCTCCGCTCTGGCTATCATCAGTTGCGTATCCGCGATGAAGATATTCCGAAGACTGCTTTTCGAACTCGTTATGGCCATTTTGAATTCTTGGTCATGTCCTTCGGTCTAACCAACGCACCCGCCGTTTTCATGGATCTAATGAATCGGGTGTGTAGGCCTTTCTTGGATAAATTCGTGATCGTGTTTATCGATGATGTTCTGGTGTATTCTAAGACCAAGGCCGAGCATGAGCAACATCTTCGGTTGGTGTTGCAGAAGCTTCGAACCAAGCAGCTCTATGCTAAGCTTTCCAAGTGTGAATTCTGGTCTGATGAAGTACAGTTTCTTGGTCATGTTGTAAACAAGATGGGTATTCATGTCGACCCATCCAAGATTGAAGCAATCAAGAACTGGATTACGCCATCCTCTCCTTCTGAGATCCGTTCCTTTCTAGGCTTAGCTGGTTATTACCGGCGCTTTATTTCGAACTTCTCGAAGATCGCTTTGCCTTTAACAGCTCTGACGCACAAAGGTAAACCGTATATTTGGGGCTCGAAGCAAGAAGAAGCCTTTCTAACGCTCAAGCGTTTGTTGTGTGAAGCTCCTGTTCTTGCGCTACCTGAGGGTAATGATGATTTTGTCGTGTATTGCGACGCATCCAACCAAGGTCTCGGTTGTGTTCTTATGCAACGAGGCAAGGTTATCGCTTATGCATCGAGGCAACTTAAGATTCACGAAAAGAATTATACAACTCACGACCTCGAACTTGGTGCAGTTGTTTTTGCCTTGAAGATCTGGAGACACTACCTTTATGGTACTAAATGCATCCTCTACACTGACCATAAAAGCCTTCAGCATATCTTTGATCAGAAGGAACTTAACATGAGGCAACGCCGATGGAACGAACTCATCAGCGATTACGATTGTGAGATCCGGTATCATCCTGGTAAGGCTAATGTGGTAGCCGATGCGCTCAGCCGAAAACCCTGCCAACTTAACTGTATCTTGCCGCGCACGCATCTTCACTTTGCGCCGATTCAAAGCAACCTTGAATCGCGTATTCGTGACGCGCAGCGCGCATCCATCAGTAATGGTAACCTTCGCGCCGAGTTAGCGTGTGGCGCGGAAGCACATTTTGTCCCTAATCTGTGTGGAATTCTCTGCTATCTTAATCGCATCTGGATTCCCTTTGATGAGAATCTTCGCGCTGATATCCTGAGTGAAGCGCACAAATCTCGGTATTCTATTCATCCTGGCGCTGATAAGATGTACAAGGATTTGCGCATAACTTATTGGTGGCCCGGTATGAAAAAGGATATTGCTGTGTTCGTAGCTAAGTGCCTGACTTGTTCTAAAGTTAAAGCTGAACACCAACGCCCATCTGGTTTGCTCGAACAACCAGAAATTCCTACGTGGAAATGGGAATGTGTAGCGATGGACTTTATTACCAAGTTACCTTTGACAGCAAGCAAACATGATAGCATCTGGGTAATAGTGGATCGATTGACTAAATCTGCTCACTTTCTGCCCATTCGTGAAAACTACCGTGTTGAGCATCTCGCGCAGCTTTATGTCAAGGAAATTGTCTGCCGCCATGGTACTCCTTTGAGCATCATATCCGATCGCGATGGCCGTTTTATATCTCGCTTTTGGAAATCTCTCCAATCTGCACTAGGAACTCGCTTGGACATGAGTACGGCATATCATCCTCAGACTGACGGTCAGTCTGAGCGAACTATTCAAACTCTTGAGGATATGCTCCGATCTTGTGTTCTTGATTTTGGAGGTAATTGGGATTCACACCTGCCTTTGATCGAGTTTTCTTATAACAACAGCTATCATTCCAGTATCGGTATGGCCCCATTTGAAGCACTTTACGGTCGTAAATGCCGCTCCCCGATCTGTTGGAGCGAAGTGGGTGAAACTCAAATCACAGGACCCGAACTTGTTCAAGAGACAACCGATAAAATCGCCAAGATCCGTGATCATTTGCTGACTGCCAGAAGCCGACAGAAGAGTTACGCAGATCGTAGGCGAAAGCCTCTCGAATTTCAAGTTGGTGATCTTGTTCTCCTCAAAGTGTCGCCTTGGAAAGGTGTTGTCCGCTTTGGGAAGAAGGGTAAGCTTGCTCCTCGTTATGTTGGTCCATTCAAGATTCTCGCGCGTGTGGGAAAAGTTGCCTACAGACTTGACCTGCCGCTCGCGCTCAGTAATGTGCATCCAACGTTCCATGTTTCCAATCTCAAGAAGTGTTTAGCTGATGAGAATCTTCACATCCCACTTGATGAAGTTCAAGTTGATGAATCTATGCATTTCGTTGAGAAGCCTGTTGAGATTATGGATCGCGAGGTTAAGCAAACCAAGCGCAGTCGTATCCCTATCGTGAAAGTTCGTTGGGAGTCCAAGCGCGGAGCCGAGTTTACATGGGAAAGGGAAGATCAAATGAAGATCAAGTACCCGCACCTGTTCTCTGCGCAACCTACTTCGAGATAAATTTCGGGACGAAATTTCTTAAAGTAGGGGAGACTGTGACATCTGCCCTGATCCGACCCGACCCAGGTACCCGTTTCTCTTATCCGATCTCTTTCTTTTGTGATTTAGTATTTATTTATACTTATATTTTACTTTTAATAATAAAAATATATATTTCCTTCCCGCCTTTTTGTAACATCCTAAAATTTTTTATATTGATAAATAAAAGAAAGTTATGTTTAGTAATTTCACGTTTTAGTTATTTAATGTCGAGTAAGGAACGGGTCTTGGGCTTAGTTATTTTATGAACTCGGCCTGTCTCGACCCGTAGGAAGCCAACCCGAGCCTAACCAAACCCGTAGTATATAAACGAAAGTTCTTGACACTTCCACCATTTTTCACCATCTTCCTTCACTTACACCCACCCAAACACTCTCATTTCTAGAGAGAGAAGCTAGAGAGAGAAACTTCTCAAATCACAAATCCGAGTCCACAATCTTGTTCCTAATCGTTTTTGGTAAGTCCCTCTCGAAAATCATCCGTTTTCATAACCATTTTCGACCTCAAATCGAGCAAAAACTCCCATTTTCGTAACTTGAGTTTTCGGGTCAAAAACCGCCTTGTTTTGGTGTCAAAATGCAAGCTTTTGTGTTTAAAAGTACTAGGAATCGATAGCCCTTTCAATCCCGAGCATTTCCATGTCAAAAACTTCGATTTTGGGTCAAAAATCTGGAAAATCTGGAAAACCCGTGGGTTTCTCCGTCGCCCAGCTTGAAGGAGTCGAATCAGACTCATTCGATCGAACCAGTCGATCGAATCAGTCCATTCGATCGAATGCGTAGATCGAACAAGTCCAGTCGACCGAATAGGGAAGCAACCGAATGGTCTCCAACTCATTCGATCGAATGAGTTTTGTATTCGATCGAATGAGTGTTGTATTCGATCGAACGTGTTCCTATTCGATCGAACGTGTTCCTGTTTGATCGAACGTGTTCCTATTCGATCGAACGTGTTGTATTCGATCGAACGTGTTCCTATTCGATCGAACGTGTTCCTATTCGATCGAATCAAGCCAGAACCAAGCTGTTTCCAAGTTCGCCTAAGGTTTAACTTCGCCTGAAGCGAAGTTCGTCTATAAAATAAATTAAAAACCTAATGGAAAATGTGTTAAGGCAGCTTAACCCCAGCCAGGGGCTCTGCCCCTTGGACCCCGCTAGGGGCTGCCGCCCCTAGAACCCCGCTGCCAGGGGCGCTGCCCCCGGACCCCCGTTCGTTGGGGGTCATATATAGATAGAAATACAAATGAGTAGCAGTAGTTAATTGATATGTGTAAATATTATACAGTTAGCCGAGCCCAGTTAAAGAAAGGAATTACGATCAACGGCGAGCGTAACAGGATCCAGGTGAGTTTCTAGCCCCATTCCTTGTTATGTTTTCGGGGCTGTGTGCATACTTGATGTGTTGTTAATACATTTATCCAAAGTGATAAGTGTATGCCATAGGTGATATATGTGATATGTATGAATGATTGCTTGATGGTTCGTGAACGATCTTCGGATATTGCACGTACTGTCAGGTTGTAACGTTATAAATATGGCAAGTATGATATGTATGTTTATGTGTATGAACGTAAGAAAGTTAATAAAAGAAGGAAATGACGGTTGTATGGTTGTATGGTTACGAAAGGGGTACCGAGCCCTAATAATACTCGAGGTATGATGTATGGTTGTATGGTAACGAAGAGGGAATCGAACCCTACTAATATTCGAAAACATGGGACCAGACCCTAATAATATCTGTGATGTTAGGGACCAGACCCTAATAATATCTGTGATGTTAGGGACCAGACCCTCATAATATCTGTGATGATAGGGACCAGACCCTTATAATATCTGTGATGTTAGGGACCAGACCCTTATAATATCTGTGATGTTAGGGACCAGACCCTTATAATATCTGTGAGGTTATAGGGCGAAAGGCTCTTTAAAACGTATGATTATGAATGTAAAGAAAGTATGTAAGTAAGAAAGAAAGTATGTAAGTAAGAAAGAAAGTATGTAAGTAAGAATGAAGGTATGAGTACTTATGTGTGTATGAAAGAAAGTTATGAGGTTAAGTACGTATGTATGTAACAAGGTATTGTATGGTAGTGTATGATTAACTAGAACTCACTCAGCGTAGCTGACTTTTAGTATGCACGCAGGTGAGTAGGATGAGACAGCTGGCTTGAGTGGAGGACACATGGCAGAAGACTAAAGCCTGGCATCTGAAGATCCGATATGTTTTATAAGTTACGTTTTGATTTTGAAAGACAAGAGGAATGTTTAAAGACATGATTATGAATTGATATGTAATGTTTTATGAAAGTTTTATATTCCGCGTAAAGTTTTTAATTAACTCTGATATTTAGAACTGTGTTTATGAGTAAATCCAACACGAAAGTAGGGTTACCGGTAACGGGGCCTTACAAGTTGGTATCAGAGCAAAGTTCGAGAGATTTAAGCATCCTACATGCTTAGACTCGAACAGAGAATGGGATTTAAGTAAGAAAGGAAAGAAGATGCCAGTTCAAGAATGCCATGTGTCGCTCAAGCAAGATCAGTAAAGGTAAAGTGCATGATTAAATGATGTATGTTAATAAGAAAGAAAGGATATGTGAACGATAGGGATAGGAATAATTGACTGTTTAAATTGACAAACTGCTTAAGTAGAACCAGCACAAATAGACTCATAAAGGGAAGTGTATATGACACGGAAAGTAACGTGATCAGCTAATCACAACTGGCCACTGTTATTACCTGTTAGCCTTACTATCCTTGTACTAGATAGTTCCTTGAGTGATGATGTTTGTGTTTTCTCATATAGAATACTGATGGCTGGAGCTGGAGAATTTGTTGAAGCTGGGGGTCGCACTGGACGTCGTGGCAGGCCTCGTCTTGTCCGGCAACCCTCGGTAGAAGAAGCTTCCCACACCGAAGATGAAGGAAGCGCAGCTGGAGGAGACCAGAACAACAACGAGGAAGTTCAACTTAGTCCTGCAGTTCAAGCAGCCATTGTTCAGGCTGTAGTTGCTGCTGTGAAGAACCTGAATCCCGAAGGATCTGCTGGAAGCCGTGAACGAACTGCTGAAGGGGCGGGTGGTGATGGTAGAAAGGATGGGGAAGGTGAAAGAGGGGCCACGAGCGGGGATAAGTCTGTGAAAGTCGATGATAGGAGAGGAGGACAAGGTGGGTGCAGCTATAAGTCCTTCAAAGGTTGTGACCCGCCTAAGCTGACTGGTTTAGGAGACGCAATCGCTACTCTCCAGTGGTTAACCGCTATGGACAAGGTTATCCGCATTAGCGAATGCCGTCCCGACCAAGCTGTGGGCTATGCTACTCAGTCATTCGTAGATGAGGCTATGTATTGGTGGGAGAGTGTGGAGCAGAGGAAGACCCGTGAAGAGATCAAAGGGATGAAGTGGGAAGATTTGAAAGAGTTGGTAATGAAGAAGTTCTGTGCAGATGCCGAGGTTGAAAGAACGGAGATGAAGTTCCAGAATTTAAAAGCCGGTATGATGACGCATCGTGAGTATACCACGGAGTTCAACCGACTATCTAGGTTGGTGCCTGACATGGTTGACACTGAAGTCAAGAGAATCAAGTGTTATGTGAGGGGGTTGCCACAAAAGGTCCGCATGTTAGTCAGGGCGGTTCAACCTGCTACTTTTGATTCGGCTGTTGGACTCGCGGAAATGGTCTATGCTGACGTGGCCGCGGATGATGGGGTGGAAAGGGACGAAGAGAAAGAGAAGAAAGGGGTCACTCCTGCTAAACGACCCGGTACTCAGTTATGGAACTCCAGGGATAAGAAACAGAAAGTGTGGGAGAAGAGATCGTGTAAGACCTGCGGAAAGAGGCATGGTGGTGAGTGCAAGTGGGGTAAAAGTTCTAATGTTTGTCTCAAATGTGGAAAGGCTCATGGTGGAGAATGCAGATTGGGGTCGAATGCCTGTTATAAGTGTGGGAAGGTAGGGCATTATGCCAATGAGTGCAGTGCGAAGCCAGCATGTTACAAATGTGGCAAGACAGGCCATATGTCATGGGAGTGCACTGAAGGTGTAGCTGGAGGTAGTGGAAAGAAGGATGCCGATCAAGCTAGGCCCAGAACTAGAGCCTACATGCTGACCCAGGAACAAGCCAGGCAGATTCCGGATGTCGTCACAGGTACGTTTCTAGTGAACGATGTTTCCGCTTCTGTATTATTTGATTCTGGTGCGAATAGAAGTTTTGTAGCTACGACGTTTAGTAAACTAGCTAAAATGAAAGGCTGCCGAGTGTCTGAAACTTTTGTAGTAGAAACCGCAAGTGACACTTCGGTGAAAATAACAAAAATGGTGAAGAATTGTAAGATAGAGTTAGAGGGACATGAGTTCCCTGTTACTTTGTATGTTATGGCCTTAGGAGGGTTCGATGTAGTCTTGGGTATGGATTGGTTGTCTGAGTTTGAGGCTCAGATAGTATGTAAAAGTAAGATGATAAGGTTAAAGTCATTGGATGGTAGTGCGGTGACGGTTTATGGTGATAAGGAGAGTTATGGGCTTAATGTCATTTCGATGATAAAAGCCGAGGGTTTGTTAAGGCGAGGGTGCGGTGCCTACCTGGCGTATGTTGTCAACGCTACGGCCGAGACGAAAGAAATGAAGAATGTTCCTATTGTGCGCGACTACCCAGAAGTATTCCCTGAGGATCTTCCGGGGTTGCCACCTGAGCGAGAGATAGAATTTCAGATAGATCTAGTACCAGGAGCCCAGCCCGTCGCGAAGGCGCCTTACCGTCTAGCACCGTCCGAGATGAAGGAATTGATGTCCCAACTGCAAGAACTCCTCGACAAGGGTTTTATCAGACCGAGTGTTTCTCCGTGGGGCGCACCGGTTTTGTTTGTGAAGAAAAAGGATGGAAGTATGAGAATGTGCATAGACTATCGTGAGTTGAATAAGCTTACGGTAAAGAATAGATACCCCTTGCCTAGGATTGACGATCTGTTTGACCAACTGCAAGGTTCGAGTTGGTTCTCACGAATAGATCTCAGATCAGGCTACCATCAGCTGAAGGTGAAAGAGGTAGACATCCCTAAAACAGCGTTCCGAACGCGGTATGGACACTACGAGTTCCTTGTAATGTCATTCGGTCTAACAAATGCTCCTGCAGCATTTATGGACATGATGAATAGGGTGTGTCGACCGATGTTGGATAAGTCGGTTATCGTCTTCATCGATGATATATTGATTTATTCAAAGAGTGAGTCTGACCATGCCGAGCATCTGAGAGAGGTATTGGAAGTTCTGAAGAAAGAAAGGTTGTACGCCAAGTTTTCGAAGTGCGCGTTCTGGTTAAGGGAAGTGCAATTTTTAGGTCATGTGGTTAATCCGGAGGGGATTACCGTGGACCCAGCTAAGATTGAAGCGATAACGAATTGGAAGACTCCGCAGAATCCGACTGATATACGAAGCTTCCTAGGGTTAGCTGGCTACTATAGGAGATTCATCGAAGGTTTCTCCAAGATAGCCGCACCGCTGACCGGTATGACCCGTAAGACGATAGTATTCAATTGGGGAAAGTTTCAGGAGGAAGCCTTTGAAGAATTGAAGAAGAGACTCACGCAAGCTCCAATCCTTACTTTACCCGATGGTGATGAGGATTTTGTTGTTTGTGCTGATGCCTCGCATCAAGGGTTAGGTTGCGTGTTGATGCAACGAGGGAAGGTGATAGCCTACGCGTCTAGACAGTTGAAGGTCCATGAGAGTACTTACCCGACGCATGATTTGGAGTTAGCAGCTGTAGTGCATGCTCTTAAGATATGGAGGCATTATCTGTACGGCACTAAGTGTACTATCTATACAGATCATAAGAGTTTAAAGTACTTCTTCGAGCAGAAAGAACTGAACATGAGGCAGAGAAGATGGTTAGAATTGATAAAGGATTACGACTGTGAGATTAAGTATTACCCCGGTAAAGCTAACGTGGTCGCTGATGCGTTAAGTCGGAAGAATGAGGAAGTCCTTGCAACAGTGAAGTCATACAAGTTGATCATGAACTCAAGTCTTTTTGAAGAAATCATCAAAGTGCAGTCAGAAGTGTTAGTAGACGAAGGGTTAGTAAAGAAAGAAAGGATTTATGGCCAGCAAGATGAGTTGATGGAAAACACTCATGGAGTTAAAACTAGATTTGACCGTATGTGGATTCCACGCCATGGTGATCTTAGAAGTCGAATCTTAGATGAAGCTCATAAGTCAAGGTACTCAATCCATCCTGGAGCTACAAAGATGTACCAAGACTTGAAAAGAGATTACTGGTGGCCAGGAATGAAGAGTGATGTAGTGGATTATGTTAGTAAGTGCTTAACTTGCTTACAAGTCAAGGCCGAGCACCAAAAGCCTTATGGGAAGATGCAACCGCTAGAGATACCTGAGTGGAAATGGGAACACATCACCATGGATTTCATAACTAAGCTACCTCGTACAGCTAAGCAACATGATACCATCTGGGTGATTGTGGACCGTTTGACCAAGAGTGCTCACTTTCTGCCCATACGAGAGGCCATCTCGTCAGAAACGTTAGCAAGCTTGTTCATTAAAGAAATTGTAACCAAGCATGGAGTACCGTTATCGATCGTGTCTGATAGGGATACACGGTTTACTTCGAGGTTCTGGAAGAAATTTCATGAAGCTATGGGGACGAGGTTGAACATCAGTACGGCGTATCATCCTCAAACCGATGGACAGTCTGAAAGGACGATCCAAACCCTTGAGGATATGCTACGTGCTTGCGTTTTAGATTTTGGTGGAAGTTGGGATGATCATCTGCATCTGGCAGAGTTCTCCTATAACAACAGTTACCATTCGAGTATTGGTATGCCACCGTTTGAGATGCTGTACGGTAGACGATGTAGAACCCCGGTGTGTTGGGGTGAGATTGGTCAGAAGGAAATGGGAAGTATAGAAGTGGTTCAAGAAACGTCTTCAAAGTTCGATCAGATCAAAGCAAGAATGAAAGCCGCTCAAGACAGACAAAAGTCTTATGCGGATAAGCGGCGACGACCAATTGAGTTTAACGTTGGCGACTATGTGATGCTTAAGGTCTCGCCTTGGAAGGGGATTATCCGTTTTAGGAAAAGAGGAAAGTTGAGTCCGAGGTACATTGGACCGTTCAAGATTGTAAAACGTGTGGGTGAAGTAGCTTACAAACTGGATTTACCCGATGAGTTAGAAGGAATTCATTCAACCTTCCATGTTTCTCATCTGAGGAAGTGTCTAGCTGATGACACGTCTCACGTGCCCTTAATGGACATCGAGGTTGATGAACAATTGAACTACATCGAGCAACCGATAAAGATCGTTGATCGCAAGGAGAAGCAGCTTCGTCACAAGATTATACCCTTGGTCAAAGTGATATGGAAGCACCGCAAGGGATCTGATGCTACTTGGGAAGTCGAGGATGAGATGCGCAAGTTTTACCCTAGTTTGTTTATGTAATAGTTAGGTTTCGGGGACGAAACCTCTTTAAGGGAGGAAGACTTGTAACATCCTAAAATTTTTTATATTGATAAATAAAAGAAAGTTATGTTTAGTAATTTCACGTTTTAGTTATTTAATGTCGAGTAAGGAACGGGTCTTGGGCTTAGTTATTTTATGAACTCGGCCTGTCTCGACCCGTAGGAAGCCAACCCGAGCCTAACCAAACCCGTAGTATATAAACGAAAGTTCTTGACACTTCCACCATTTTTCACCATCTTCCTTCACTTACACCCACCCAAACACTCTCATTTCTAGAGAGAGAAGCTAGAGAGAGAAAGTTCTCAAATCACAAATCCGAGTCCACAATCTTGTTCCTAATCGTTTTTGGTAAGTCCCTCTCGAAAATCATCCGTTTTCATAACCATTTTCGACCTCAAATCGAGCAAAAACTCCCATTTTCGTAACTTGAGTTTTCGGGTCAAAAACCGCCTTGTTTTGGTGTCAAAATGCAAGCTTTTGTGTTTAAAAGTACTAGGAATCGATAGCCCTTTCAATCCCGAGCATTTCCATGTCAAAAACTTCGATTTTGGGTCAAAAATCTGGAAAATCTGGAAAACCCGTGGGTTTCTCCGTCGCCCAGCTTGAAGGAGTCGAATCAGACTCATTCGATCGAACCAGTCGATCGAATCAGTCCATTCGATCGAATGCGTAGATCGAACAAGTCCAGTCGACCGAATAGGGAAGCAACCGAATGGTCTCCAACTCATTCGATCGAATGAGTTTTGTATTCGATCGAATGAGTGTTGTATTCGATCGAACGTGTTCCTATTCGATCGAACGTGTTCCTGTTTGATCGAACGTGTTCCTATTCGATCGAACGTGTTGTATTCGATCGAACGTGTTCCTATTCGATCGAACGTGTTCCTATTCGATCGAATCAAGCCAGAACCAAGCTGTTTCCAAGTTCGCCTAAGGTTTAACTTCGCCTGAAGCGAAGTTCGTCTATAAAATAAATTAAAAACCTAATGGAAAATGTGTTAAGGCAGCTTAACCCCAGCCAGGGGCTCTGCCCCTTGGACCCCGCTAGGGGCTGCCGCCCCTAGAACCCCGCTGCCAGGGGCGCTGCCCCCGGACCCCCGTTCGTTGGGGGTCATATATAGATAGAAATACAAATGAGTAGCAGTAGTTAATTGATATGTGTAAATATTATACAGTTAGCCGAGCCCAGTTAAAGAAAGGAATTACGATCAACGGCGAGCGTAACAGGATCCAGGTGAGTTTCTAGCCCCATTCCTTGTTATGTTTTCGGGGCTGTGTGCATACTTGATGTGTTGTTAATACATTTATCCAAAGTGATAAGTGTATGCCATAGGTGATATATGTGATATGTATGAATGATTGCTTGATGGTTCGTGAACGATCTTCGGATATTGCACGTACTGTCAGGTTGTAACGTTATAAATATGGCAAGTATGATATGTATGTTTATGTGTATGAACGTAAGAAAGTTAATAAAAGAAGGAAATGACGGTTGTATGGTTGTATGGTTACGAAAGGGGTACCGAGCCCTAATAATACTCGAGGTATGATGTATGGTTGTATGGTAACGAAGAGGGAATCGAACCCTACTAATATTCGAAAACATGGGACCAGACCCTAATAATATCTGTGATGTTAGGGACCAGACCCTAATAATATCTGTGATGTTAGGGACCAGACCCTCATAATATCTGTGATGATAGGGACCAGACCCTTATAATATCTGTGATGTTAGGGACCAGACCCTTATAATATCTGTGATGTTAGGGACCAGACCCTTATAATATCTGTGAGGTTATAGGGCGAAAGGCTCTTTAAAACGTATGATTATGAATGTAAAGAAAGTATGTAAGTAAGAAAGAAAGTATGTAAGTAAGAAAGAAAGTATGTAAGTAAGAATGAAGGTATGAGTACTTATGTGTGTATGAAAGAAAGTTATGAGGTTAAGTACGTATGTATGTAACAAGGTATTGTATGGTAGTGTATGATTAACTAGAACTCACTCAGCGTAGCTGACTTTTAGTATGCACGCAGGTGAGTAGGATGAGACAGCTGGCTTGAGTGGAGGACACATGGCAGAAGACTAAAGCCTGGCATCTGAAGATCCGATATGTTTTATAAGTTACGTTTTGATTTTGAAAGACAAGAGGAATGTTTAAAGACATGATTATGAATTGATATGTAATGTTTTATGAAAGTTTTATATTCCGCGTAAAGTTTTTAATTAACTCTGATATTTAGAACTGTGTTTATGAGTAAATCCAACACGAAAGTAGGGTTACCGGTAACGGGCCTTACACTTTTTCTCTCTCTTTCTTTCCGCCGTCCCCTCCCTCTTCCTTCTCTCATTCCGCCTTCTTTTCCCTCTTGTCGCCGTCCCGCCCTTAAGCCTTGTTTCCCTCAACTCTTTGCTTGTCCTTTGGGTCTTCCCGCCTAAGGATGTCTGCAGCTCCACGCGCCAGACTCCTTACATGGAAGCCTGCGTGAAGACATCTTGTTCCTGCGATGCGTGAAGAGAACTCTTCTCGCAGCGCGCTAAGAATGCATGTTCTTCCCGCAATGCGCTTAGAATTCTAGTTCTTCACGCAGCACGCTAAGGATGTGATTCTTCCCGCAGTGCGCTAAGGATTGTTGTGCCAGCCTTCGCGCTCGCGCACTCAGCCTTCCCGCGCTTAACCCTTGTATCTTCTGTTTATTCTAGCCGTTGCTGTTGTCATGTCTTTTCTTCTGAGCTGTTGACCTAACCCATCTAATGTCTGAATAGTTACTTTCGGCGCAGCATGCGTACCAACCCCATTGGTTGGTAGAAAAAGTGACTGACATTATCTTTTGAGATCTGCTTTTGCCATGCTTGACCAGCACCTTTATCTGATCCGCCCATGCTTTTTACTGTTCCCTGTCAGCTTTATCTTGCCCCCTGCAGCTGCCATATCTTTTGATATCTTTACTTTTCAGAACTTTTTACCGTTGATATCTTTTCTTTTACTTTTTGAGATCTTTTCCCCTTTTTCTAGGGTTATGTCTCCTAGGGTTTCTCTATAAGTAATAATAATATTTTCATAACACATCACACACAAACACTTAATCTCTCCTGTTCTCTTGCTCCTTGCTCTCTCTGCCGTCTTCCTCTCCTGCCTCCGTCTTCCTCCCTGTTCTTCCCTGCTTTTCCGGTAATATATATATATTATATATAATAATTTACTTATTAATTATGCTAACTTATAATCAAGACTTAAAACCAACCATTAAAACAATAATCTTATTTATAGGTTAACTTGTGCTTGTTTAAAGTTGGTTCTTGCTTTATCTTACACCGCATCGTTATCAAGTGAGTTATCTCGTATCTAATCCCTTTTTGCTTTTAATGTTTTGGGATGTTCATGTGTTCATACAACTTAGAGTCTTAAACTTGTTTATGAACTTTAGTCGCGCAGTATCCCATGTGTTGAGGACGTAGACTTGGCTGTTTATTTGTATGTGTGGATCATTAACCGTATGGACGGTCTATTCCGCAGTTTTCATGGTACCATTAGATGAACACGGGAGAACATTCGTTTATGATTTTCTCTTTTGTTACACTTGCACAGTTAGTCTTGTTTGTGAGCTCAATTGTGAGCACTGGCAGTCTTGTCTCTTAGAGTTGGTCCCGATCAGATTACACCCTTGTTGAAAACCAGACATACACATGTTGCGCGCAGATTTATTGTTATCTATGTATTGTATTAAACTTGATTTCTCACCAACACGCAAGTGTTTGACGTTTATTTTAACACATGTTCAGGTTTGCAGTAGCTGTTCTGGAGCTTGTGGACACGTAGGACGTTTTTACTTTTGGACCTAGAATTAAAATGTATCAAGACAAGTTAATGTTGTTTGAATGTTATAATATATTGATTTATGTTTGATTTATGTTCTTTATTTTCCCCGCTGCGCGTGCGCGATAAAATGTGTATTAATAAATATTGACACTAATAGTGTCACGAGTAGTGAAACAATATGTGGCGCCCCGATGTATAATCCGCCTTTGGTCGGGGTGTTACATCAGGCAGATGGGAAGGTGGCAAAGATTGGCGGGAAGCCCCATGCGTACCTGATGGACCGGCCGTCGTTGCCGATGGCGGGGGCATGGTAGCAGCCGCCGTGGTCGCCGCTGCGGTCGCTGCCGCGGAATCCGCAGCAATGGTAACCGCTGGCTCGGTGAAGGATGCTGTAAAAATCGCACTCACAGCCAGCGGTGACGTCATCTCGGCTGGAACAGTCGGCTCAAAGGAGTGAGCAACTGGACCAGCGGAAGCAGGCGCAGGCGCCTGGGTCGTCGCCTCAGGTAGGCTGACCAAGCCTACCGTCATCGGCGGTGAGGTACTACTCGGCGCTCCACCCTGGAATGCGTCAACATCCACGCCTGCGTAAAGAAGAAAAGTGTTAAAAAGATAAAGCTATGAAGATAAAAGCTAAAGGAAGGTTGTACTTACGGGTTTTCTTGAGCCTAAAGGTACGGAGAGGCGGGGACGAACCCGATGGAGCCGGCCTCTTTGCGCCGGTCACCGTCGTCTTCTTTGGCTCTCCGGAGGTGACAATCACAACCTCCGGAGCGGTGGTCTTATCACCACCGGGATTCCCCGCCACCTCTTCGCTCTCGGTCTCTGAATCAGACCGAGGCGCTGGATCGGCAGTGGAGGCCTTCTCCTTCCCCTTCCCGCCGGCAGCCTTCTTCTTCCGCACCAACGGAGGACCATCTGCGGATTCCTCATCAGAACATACGATTAAAGGAATTCCAGCAGAGGTTTCAACATTGAGGGGTCGAGGGTCGAATAGCGCCTTACCTGGCCGACGGGCACTAAGGATCTCATGGCCTAGCGGATAGACCTCCACGAACCGATCCGCCGTTTGTTCTAGGATGGGCAACTCGTTATCGTCTAGAGCGCGAGTACCCATCCCGGCGGGACCATCAGCCTCCCGCGGAATAAGGAGCGACTGCAGGTCGTTCCCCTCTGAAATAAACAGGAAAATAGTTAGAAGCAATTCAGAATCAACAATAAGAGACGAAGCATACCCTAAGGAACAGAGTTCGAACCGTATTCGAGGACGATTGGGACTTTTTGCGCATCCGCCGCCTTCCACACCCGGCTCATCCCCAGCATCACCATCCCGGACTCCGCAAACCGGTAAACCGGAGATTGGACCCGAGATATCTTCGCCAACCATTCCGCCTCCTGATAGTTGGAGGCGTGAAGGCTGGGAAGTGCTTGGCCGTTCTTGAATTTCATGGCAATGGGGATGGCGCGAGCGGATATGAAGAAAAACTCCCTCTTCCACGCGCGAAGACTGCGCTCGGTCGCGCAGATCTTTAAACCCTTAATCCGGGTTGTCAACGTGTACCACCCCTGGATGCACCTCCAAGTGTAGAAGGTCATCAGGCGGTCAACGTAGGGCTCAACACCCAGTATCCGGCACACCCACTCAAAATGGCGAATCTTGGCGATCGCCATGGGGTGCAACTCGGTCAAATGAACACCGTGCCTCTCAAGGACACGGTAAACAAACTTTGTCAATGGGAACCTAAGATTCCAATAGACAAAGAATGCAGCATAAACCCCGATCTTGCCTCTGGGGGCATCGTATACCGTCTGGTGGGGTTCAGGAAACTCAGGCTCGAGAGACTCGAGCATGAACTTTCAGACGACGTATCGATATAGATCGCCAGGCAGAGCACACTGGCACTCACCAGCAGTACTCTTATCATCAGCTGAAGAATCGATATCACGAGACATTTTGTAAAAGAAGAAGAAAACGATTTCGGGAGAATGCTTGCCTGAAAAGGATGAGTATTCGCCGGAAATCGCTTAAAAGATGAAGAGAAGAGTGAAAGTGTGGATTACAAAGAACCCTCTCCCCCTTTATATACTAATCGCAATTAATGCGATGCATTTAATACGGAAGAGAGGGAAAACGAAGGTGCAATGAAACTATGACACGTGGCAAAAAGCAAGCTGGCAACAGCTGTTGACAGGACGCGTACCATTAATTTCGCGGCCACGCGCCCGAAAAATCGCGCCCACGCGCCTGAAAAAGCGTCTGGAATGACCATGTACTGTCACGTCACCATAACTTCCTGCACGTCCTGACACAGTCAGAAGAAACCGTCGCACGACGTTTCAGATGTTTGGACTGTTCCTATCTTTCCACCAACTCTTCGAATTTCGAAATTCAAAATTCAAAAAGATTCAAAAGTAAGCGGGAAAATACCCCTTACCTTGGCAAACAAGTAACCGTAAGACGGATGCGGGTACAGTGTTAAGGCAAAAACCTTCACATACCTAGCACCCGCAGGGAATTGAAGCCAAGTATACCTCGGCAACCAAGTAACTATAAGACGGGTGCGGGTACAGTGTAAAGGCAAAGCCCTTCACATACTTAGCACCCGCAGGGAATTGACGCCAGGAATACCTTGGAAATAAAGTAACCGTAAGACAAGTGCGGGTACAGTGTCAAGGCAAAACCCTTCACATACTTAGCACTCTGCAGGGAATTCAAACCAAGAAGGATCTTCTGGGCCATGCTTGCGGAAACGGGAATAACATCCCCGCATGACGGGAACGTCGAGAACTATATTGTTAGAAACTCCAAGACGGAATTGGTGGTTTTAGCATAATTGATCACTATGTTGAAAACTACCAAGACCCCATGGAGAATCCACACAAATGAGACTCAACGCTCCTGACGTGCGAGGAGGTTACAAATCTACCCGCTTCATACCCAAAGATCAAGCAGAAAAGTCGGGAATTTCTGCGTGACATCAGGAAAACCGCGGGAAGAATCACCACGGAAAACCTAAAAAACTAAACCCTTTTCAAAACCCCTAGCTAAAGTCCAAAAGTTCACCTCACTTATTAATGATTCATGAGAAGAACATTGGACTGGGGGGACTTGAAGAGGTAGGTCCCAGCAGAGCCCAGTTGGACCCGCAAGACTCACCTTGAACAGGGACGTCTGCGCAATGACCAACTGCTCCAGCAGAACCCACCATGCTCAAAGAACCTTACGCGCAGTACGCCAGCTGTACCCGCAGGGAAAGCCTCCCAATGGTGAAGTACCCCGCCTGTTCCCGCAGCTGCGGATACAAGCCATCAGGGAAGGCTACCCGCACTAACAGCAAGGCTACACGCACAAGGCATTAGCTATTTCAGTAGTCACATGAAGGAATGAGCAAGGCGGGAATACTCCCGCCCAAGTGAGCCAGTCCGTATGCTTCTGGAAGGTCTTTCGTACTATACCTACTAAGGTATGGGCGGAACAGACAAATTGACCAGAGCAGCCCATGAACCAATCACAGGGTGACAGCTCACCGACAACAATACGAGGAGGAGCACCCTCTAGTACTGTTTGTCACTATTAGCCGCTGCCTACTCACCAACCCTTACGAGGGGACGTGCGCTGCTTACAGTTGGTGGAACAGTGCGTAGCCGGCAGTAAAGGAACAGTATACAGCCGACCTTTACTGTTGGCCGTAGCCTACCCACCAACCAGCATGGCCTGTGCGTAGTCCACTGTTGGTGGAACAGGAATACTATTCAGCCGGCAGTACCTTCTAGGAAACCTACCTTCGGCTATAAATACTCCAACACCTTGGAATGGTAAGATCATCTGATATCTCAATCTTATCTAGCAATCTCTTAATATACACTTATATTCAGAGCAATCTAGTCTGATTCTCACGCCGGATGGTGGTCACAAGGAGGAACCCCCCCCTTCTCAGTGACGAGCTTACGGTGTCTGTTTTGCAGGTCCCCTGAAGAACAATTCTCTGCTAGACCTCATCCCCGTGAGAAACATTACTTAACCCCCAGATTATCTATAATCTGTCCAGGGTTCACTTAGTGTTTCTTCTGGTGTTGTGTTGAGTTGCGTTTCAAAGGTGAAGTTAGTATTGATTGATTAACTAACGTACATGTGTACAGCTGATTGTTGGTTGCTGATGTTTTTGAGGATTTAATATTGGTGTAAGAAGGTTCTAATATGATTTATGTGAAAACATCTTTCAGGCCGCCGCATTTGACTGTCTCATAAACGAAATGTTTGGTTGTTTTGACTTTTCTTTTCTTTTCTAACCACAAAAGGTTATAATCGTATGCAACTCACTTTACCTAAGTTACTGATATAAACTTGCTAGAATTGAATTGGGATACGCAGGAGGCTCTTATAAAATTCTTGCCACATACGTGGGTTTGATTGTTTAACTAGATTGAGCTTGTTAATTTTACGATAAGAACTACAAAATTAAAGTATTTCAAAGTGTATTATTATAAGCAAGACAAAATGTTTCATTAAAAGGATTATAATTAGGAGCATTAATTTTATTGAGGTTAATGAATTAAAAGGATTCAATTCATGCCATTGATACTCTTTAAATTATGTTGTGTTGCTGTCATGTTTCAGATTAATTCATTTAAAGACGAATGGCATGAAATTCACATTACAATCCGCTTATAAATATAAATGTAAGAAAACAAAACCTTCATTGTTGATTTTCTACCAATCTCTTTAAGTATCACTCGAGGGCCCACGTAAAGTTACCCTCTCGTTCCTTAATTATAATCGTGTGCGCAATACAGAACGACTTTGATGTCGACGTCACACCAACAAATTGAACAAACGGCCACTTATATATGTTGGTGTTATACGTTGCGTCAATCAACAACACATCGGAAAGCGCACGCTACATCGTATACGACTTCTGATGACAGAAGAAAACATCACCTGTCCTGTTGGTAGAAGGATTCTCTTGGGTGTGAAACAAGAACTCATGGTTTGGAGAAAGTTTTCAAGTACCTGCATTATGTTTAATAAAATGTTAGTGAATATTAAAAATATTCGTTTTAAATAGTCAAATTCGGAAAGTTTTCAACTACCTTCATGGGGATGTCGCCAATTTTATTTTGCTCTTTAACAATCCTCACTGCGTTGTATATGTCCTTAATAATGCATTTGTTATTGGGAAACCGATTCGTAAGGCTGACTTAATTTTACTCGGCCTCACCCCCCTGCCGGTGTAACGTTGCAACCATATCAAGTTCCTCGTCAGTCATTTTCCTTTGAGGCGTGTGCATCTCCTCAAAGACAACAGGATCGTGATTGTGCATCTCGTTGACTACCTCCAGCTTCCAACAATCACCTCCCGTCTTGTGCCTCCTGACGAGTTTAAATGGGCAACACCTTAAAATACTCCCGGTATGCCTCACTGTGGCCTTAAGTTTGGGTTCCCCTCCATGATTGCATGTAAGATCCACACTTTTGTTCCTTGACCATTGGACCAAAGATAACACAACCATACACCCGTCCTCTCTTCTTAGCCTAATCCAATGAGAATTAAAAAAACTAAAAACAAGTAGCTTAAACTCATTTTTAAAGTGTGTTAAAAAAGAAAAATAATAAATTAAATAAAACATGTTGCGTCATACATTATCCGTTACATACGAAATTGTCGCCTCGCGTATGTAACCATCATCGTCCTCCTCCTCCTCCTCCTCGTCGGCGTCGTCGTAGTCGTCGTCGTCGTCGCCGTCAGCCTCTTTAATGGTATCTTGAACGTAACTCGGTGCTGGTCGTGACATGATACGGTGGCTCTTCTACTGATAACTGGTACAAAGTCTTCTTCACATGTAACTGGTATGAAGACTGGGTTTCGTAATACGTTCACCCTCTACCGGTAGCTCGTACGAAGACTGGGTTCCGTAATTCGACCCTTCTACCGGTAACTGGTACGACGGTTGACCGTAAGACTGTTCTGCCGGTGGGACTTCGTATGTATTTGCGTGCTGTTATCCTCTGGCCACGAAGGGTGACTACCACCATATATGATATACCCTTGACAAATATCATGGTAACATATATTATTTAGAAAATAACTAGCGACTACTATTATATTATATAAATATACAGCAAAACCTTGTTAGAATTTGGTAAGCCGACTGCTCGTTTTATGCATAGCCCGACTCCTGGTTCAGGTCTAGAAGTACATTCAAATTTGGTAAGCCCAGCTGCTCCGAGTGATCGTTATATGCATAGCCCAGTTGCTCCTCATTCAAGTCTGGAAACACATGATCAAACCACGACATGTGTTTGATACTACGATGAAAATGGCATGCAAAAATAATTTTTTCTACTCGGGTATGGTATGTTTTTCTGTTGTGTGTGATGTGTGTTGTGTTTGTGATATATAGAGAGAGAAAGGATGGGAGCCGAAAGGCTCAATAATTCAACTTTGACACAATCGTCGTGGATATCCCTATCCGTGACGTATAGGGTACAAGGTTACAACTGATTTGATTGTCGCAAGTTCTCGGGTACCTTATCCGCCGCGTATAGACCTATACACAGCGGATAAGGTACATTATAAAGGGACAACAAAAGACAAAACCCATCTATCCGCCACGAATAGCCCTCTCCGTGACGGATTGAGAGGGTGTCTTCGAAATGCATCGGGTGTCCCTAGACCCTAGTAGGACCTTTTCTATAAATGCGCCATCCATTGTCCTTTTTCGAATAATATTCACCAGTCATCTGCATCTTCACAAGTTATCCTTTCCAATGTGGTGTAGTAGTAGCAAAAATGGGTTTCTCAATGAAGACCCAAGTTCAATCCCCACAAGCAACATTATGAAGGGGATATGTGGATCAATGAAGACTGGAATCTTTGTGATCTCCAATTCGATCCTAGGGACGTTCGAGTTTTACCACCATTGGAAATTCGGGCGGGTGAGCTTTTCCCAGAACTGGAGATAATTTGGAGGCGCTTAAGGGCTCCGTACGGCTAGGTTAGGCCAACTGACGGTGCCCTTTTGCCATTGGCTCATCCCGTTCGGAATACCTAGACAATTTTCTGTTTGTTGACCGTTCGAAAAAAAAAATTGCATCTTCACCTACCAATGATTTAACAAACTCCCTATCAAACTAAAATAAATAGAGTTATTAATGATCCAAATTTTAGTTCAGAATTTAATCTAAAAAAATATGATCTCAGTTCTATTTTTCTCTGAACCTGAACCTCAGCCTGAACCAAACAGGTTTATGTGATCTTATGTTATATATATAATTGATGATTACACTTCTTCACTTTTTGCTTATTTCAGTTCTTTTAACTTTAGGAGAGCATAAAAACAGAATTTTTTACTGTTCCAAAGCAGAAATACAGTTGCAAACCAAAGAAATTGGTCAAAGTAAAACACAAAATGGTCTCCAACAACCATGATATTAATGCTCCAGAATAACTCCTTTTTTACTTGCATTGTTTAAGTTCTTCCATCTTCTTCATCTTGAATTGCAATGTTACAGGGGCACAATCAAGAGGTGTCTCTCCTGAATTTGAATAAAGATCCTCAGTTTGGTCAAGTTACATTGTGCTTATGTGCGCACGTGCATGTGTGTGTATAAAGATTCTTATATTTACAAATTGTACTTCATGCAACACATCTTGTACAGTACGCAAATAATTTCCCTAAGTTTGAATAATATATAATTTAGTTCCAACTATGAAAATAACTAATAACAAAAATTCATTATCAGCTTTAATTTGTAAAAGATTCATGCATAAGTGCCACATCATCAGTCCAACAAATTTTCATAGCAACTAAAGTTAATAACTTGAGTAAAAGCGAAAGATGAATCTAATACTTAACAGACTTTTAGGCAATTCAATCACCAAATTAGAAAGGTCCCTAAAAGTTGAATCATATTTCACGAAAGCACAAATTAGGCCTAAAATTTATTAAGGACTGAATGAAACATACCCTGAAGATTCTTGCAATCCACACTTGCTCCATTTTCCATAAGAGTAAAAGCAATATCAGTTTTGTTAAAAACCGCAGCCTAAATTCAAGAAATGCTTTAGAATAAAGAAAAAAATTTGTAAGCGTGTGTGTGTGTGTGTGTGAGAGAGAGAGAGAGAGAGAGAGAGAGAGAGAGAGAACCAAATGCAAGAGTGATAATCCTTGTCTGTCACAGTAATTTGCATCAACTCCCTACAACAGATAGCTTCAGCATGAAATTATTATTTTAAAAACTCACTGCAAGTTTATTTTACATAAACGAAAACGAGTACAATAGAAATATATATTTTTAACAATGTTCTTTTTTTATCCTTCAAACAAGAAACAAAATAATGTTACTTTACTTACCTCACCAAGAAGCTTTTTGACAGAAAATAAGTCGCCATTCTTTATAGCTTCACGTAAACCCTACCAAAAACATACAATATATTCAGGTTTTTTACTGTCAACAACTGTTATTAATATTCTGCCAAAATCATTCTACAATGGCTGACACATGTACTTCAAGATAGCATACCTCTCCATTAGCTGCATAATCTGCAAGTGGTCTTTCCGAGCCAGTGTTAGCTAATGTACTGCAAATTATTGTATGTTACTTTAAAAATAAATTTAAATATTAAAAATTCTAGAAAAATGATAGATGGAAAACCAAGGTTTAAGTATATACCTGGACTTGCTAGATGAAGAAGCCCTACTTCTTGGAGCAGTGTCTGCTTTCTTAGGAACTGCAGATACTGGGACAGGTTTAGGCTGCACAGGTGCCACATCATCATTTGATGCCACTTCACAAATGCATAAAGGCATTCCACACTTGCAATTTGGAGCGCCACTTTGTATGGTAACAGAATTTGATGGTGTATTAATATCTAGTCTTGCAACTGAATCTGTAACAGAATTTGCTTCATTCAAAGAAGCAACTCCGTCGGGTTTTTCAGTGCTGCATAAAATGGTATACACAATTAACACAACAAAGTACAGCAATTACATAGATGCATAAGTAATTAAACAAGTGTGATCTTACCATATAGAAAGACTAAAAGCTCCCCACTATAGATATCTTAAAGGGAAAATTCCCAAAATGTCCTTTTGGAAGAGAGAGAAATGAATTGTCCCCTCTTTTTTAAAGATTCACAAAAACATCCCTACAAAACTCGTCGGTTCCGGAAAATTGGTATTCGAGCTGATGAGTTTGTGAGCCAATAACACCAGCCATGAGTTCACAACTCCGTCGACGCCGGCATGTTTTATGAGTCCTACCAAGACCGTTGGCTCCGACAGTTTTAAACATATTCTCATGTTTGAAGCATGTCGCCGGCGACGAGAACATGTTAAAAATTGTCAAAGCCGACGGTTTTGGTAGGACAAAAAACATGCCAGAGTCGACGGATTCGGATAAAAACTTGCCAGAGTCGACGGATTCGGATCAAAACTTGCCAGAGTCGACGGATTCAGATCAAAACTTGCCGGCGTCGATGGATTTGTGAACGCGTGGCTGGTTTTGATTGGCTCATAAAACTCGTCAGAGCGAATACCAATTTGGTGGAGCCGATGAGTTTTGCCAGGGATGAAAAGGGAATCTTCAAAACAGGAGGGACATTTTGGGATTCTCTCTCTTATAAAAGGACATTTTGGGAATTATATCTATCTTAAGGGATTATAAGCCTTTTTTTGTTTAGATACACTCCAAAAGTTACACATTATGATTGGTTAATGAGTACTCGGATCAAGATAATTAGTAAATCAGAAACTAAATCCATTGCTAAAAGAATTGGTGTAATAAAAGGGAACTAATGTTTAAGAATATGCATCTTTAGAATGAACATGCTGTAACTTTTGTTGGATACAATACAATGTATGGGATTATGTATCTTCACAGCATTAAATCGCAAGTAACCGTTGGTTAAAGTCACGACGCTTATAACAAACAGATAAAGTATCTGCATTTACAAAAGCAAATGCAATCTTTTCCAGCAATAAAAGCCATTTAACATAAAACTGCATATCAAGAAAGTCAAAAGGATGCACAAAGCCTGAAATGTTAAGACTCACTGAGCCGACGCCTCATTATAACAGTTTGAGCAGACTCTGACAGGTGAGTGAAGACCAAATTGAGGCAGAGCCTGAGAGAGCATACAACGTCAAATTCACTCATAATAACTTGTTAATAAAAATATGAAATATCTGGCAACATACCATTTGATCTGATGAATGTTCAGCACACAAGGTTCGGCCACAAGATCGACAATGATGCTACAAAATATTTCAAGAAATTAGGTTATTGACTATCTATTGGGTCAAAAGGTATGATCTTGATTAGGTCAAAATAAATAATAATCATGTGATTGAGATAGATTTGAACATGGAATTTGAGAAGCTGATTAAAAGCACTAGATCAAACTAAGGTACATACAAAATTGATTGAAGCAGTATGTATGTATGTATGTATTATTAGATGGATAATAAGCAGCAGCAGCAGCTAATAATAATATTATTAGATGGATGAATGAGAGGTTTACCCGTCGTCTGAAGGTGTTGAAAGTGCATTTACAAACATCGCATCTTGTTGATTCTTGGAACGGCGGAGGCTCCGACGAAGGCATTCTTGACCTAAACTAAACCTTATGCTTTTGCGAGTATGATTATTATTATTTGAAATGAGAGGGATATTATTATCTCAACATAAAGAAAGATATGGAACTCATCGGGTCAGATCCAGGTACCCATACCACCGATAGATTTGATACGGCTCCCACTTTTCTAAAAATTTTCATAAGCGGCACGGTTCAGAATTTATTCTTAATCTAACCTAAAACATCTAGAATTGTTCGTTGTGAAGAAGAAGCTAGTCGGACACGTTAGAAGTCGGACACATTCGGTTCGCATAGGTATATATGACCGGATGTATGCAAATGGATGAGGTGAGTATGTGAGACATACCCGTTTATGATATTATATTATTGAAAGTTACGCTAATGTTAAGTGCTTGAAAACGTGTCTTCAAGTATTAGATATTCGAATGCATTTCAAATAGTTATGTAATTTTAGTACTTTCTAGTTTATAAGAGCGTCTACATGTTATTTATTTTTTACAAATGCATAATTTATTAATTTATCAAGTTTTTAACGGTAAACATGTACGTGTAGTAATTGGATGGATATCTAATCTAACTTTTAACTATACTATTGCATAGTGTTCTTGTGTTCATTTAAGGATGGAAATGAAATGAAATTGAAGGAAAGAAGAAAAAAAATGATTATCATTTAGAGGTTTTTTTTTTCAAGGAAAGAAAAAGAAACAAAATGAAAGAATTTTTTGTTCGTGAGTTTCATTAAATGAAATAAAGGAAAATATATGAAAGAAAAATAAGAAGAAATAAAGAGTAAGATGTAAGAAATGTTTTCTTTTTAATTTGAAAGAAATGAAAAGAAAGAAAGGGAAAAGAAATGTTCCTTTTCTTTTTATTTTCTCTTATTTAATTGAATTTGGCAACAAAGCGTTAAGGTAAACCTATTAAAGACACATGAACCCTAACTAAGAGCATTCACAATCTTTCTTCATTCTCATATCTATAATTACATTAAAAACACTACATTTATCACTCATATTCAATTAAATAATACTTTTTATAAATTTATGATTTATCATTACATTTTTATTTCTCCTCAACTTACAACCAATTCAATAAATATTAAAAAAATAAATAGGGAAAAACAAAGTTTCTCCAAATTTACAAAAGATCATTACATTTTTCTTTCTCTACCCTATAATTTACACTTACAACAACTTATAATCCCACCCTATAATTTTCAAAATCAGCTCACATAATTTTACTGAAAATGCTCTAAGGTGTTCACATAGATATCCACATAAGAAATTTCCTTATATAACACTAATTTATTAATAATTAATTTCATTAAGAGATTTTCTAATATATGCTCTAAGGGCACATGTAAGAAGCATTAATTATGTTGAATATTCTTATTGAAGCTACCATTTCGCATTACTTACATTAATATTTTAATATTTACCATATTTACTCTTCCATTAATATTCACTTCTAAATCTTTTCTTCATTCATAACTACTAATTAAATTTTTTCAATTCTCTCTAAAAGTATTCATTTATCAGTTTTAATTTCTGGATATGTAATTTACACGATAAATATAGTTATTCATATGTCTATGCTATGCTTCAAAATACAAAAAGAGAAATATATGAATTCTTAAAAATCAAAACAAGACTCTTAGGAATAATAAATGTTTATTGAAATGATATACCTATTTGTTTAGTCTTACAAATTCTTGTTGCATATTCATTTTTGTGTTTTAATTAGTTTATAAATCTTTTGTTGAAACGCTTTCCTTGTTGGCAACAATAACATGAAAAATTATTTTATACATCAATTTATTGTAAATTATCATTACATGTAATTTTAGAAGTGATAAAAGAATAATATTAGAGAGAATTATAAAAAAAATATTTATTAGTCATGAATGGAGGAAAGATTTAGAAGGAAATGATAGATGAGAAAGTGTGATAACTATTAAAAGATTAATGCAACTAATATGAGATGATAGTTTAAATAAGAATATTCAATATAATTAATTATTCTTACATGTACCCTTAGAGGCATATATTAGAAATCCTTTCATTAAATATTCAAATTTGTTGAGTCAGAAATTTGCAAAGGAAGATTGGAATCTTCTCAACCTTCTCAAGAAATCGGCTAAGTATGGACTACGAGCAAGCTTGGACCATCGAGCATGGTTTACTACCTCGAGCATGATCTTCCAGAGCTATTATAGTGAATTCTTCTAAGTGTTGAAGGCTTCGAGCAAGCTACACTTCTCTGAGAAAGAGTGTTCTTCTATCGAGTACGGATTGTCAATCGAGCAAACGATTTGATCATTCAAGTTTAAGCCAAGTGATCCGAGCATAAGTGATCAGAGCACATTGGTGTCGATCATGGATGCAATAAGAAGATGTCATATGTTATAAGTATAGACTTCGAGCATGGTTCAACCCCGAGCAAGATTCACATCCGAGCATGCTGAAGATTGTTAAATAAGTCACAAGGCAGGATTAAAGACATCAAAAAGAATATGCTTGCTCGATGGACAAAATACGAGAGAACAAACATTCCAAGGAATATTCCCTTTGTCTCCTCGTACCACCGCCGCCTTCACGAAACCCTAGACACTCCTTCACTGTTACATTCAATGATTTATTAAATGTAGTGAATCTTTTTTTTTGATATTGTTCTTATCGACTATACTTTGTTGTTTTGCTGTTATTGTCTCATACGTTAGTTCCCATCTGTTGAATATTCTGATTCCGCAGGAATATTCAATAGGCCTTTGGGTTGAATAGATCTGTGTGTTCTTGTCAACCTTTTGAAGGTTTGCACTAGATTTACGATCCTGACAAGTGGTATCAGAGCTTTGGAAGCTCCCTGAAGGCCACATGATAGAAGGTTTGAGGTAAAGCTTGAAGCTTTAAGGTTTTCGAGTTCAGATCTGCAGCAATGGATGATTAAGAGGTATCAACAAACAAGATTCCGAGACTAATCGGACAAGAAAACTTTATTCGATGGAAAGTGCTGTTTGAAGCTACGGTCAACTACAATGACCCAGAGCTGTGGAACTCAATCAGAGATGGATAGTATATTCCCTCCCTCGCACCAAACAATAGTGCCACCATTGAAAGCAAGATGAAGAAACGAGACGACAAGGCACTGTCAATGCTGAAATTGGGTCTCTTTTGGGAGATATTGACCAGTGTCAATCATCACAAAATTGCAAAAGAGATGTATGATGAAGTTATTGATATGTTTGAGGGAAATACAGAGCTAAGAGACATCAAAAAAGGACAGATTAAAACAGCAGTTGGACTGTTTCAAGTTCAAAGAAGGTGAACAATTAAAGTCAGTATTACAAAGGTTTATGACCATTGTCAATGAAATCAGAACAACTAACTTACAGATTTCTGATTTTGAGCTGAACAAGAAACTGCTATCCTCCTTATCTGGCGAATGGTACACATGCAACAAGTTCATTAATGAAAAGGTTAATTTTCCCAACTTCAAGTTGGATGATGTCTTAGCATTTCTCAAGGCTGCTGAGCATGAGATGATCGAAAACAACATAATAAGAGAAGAGAATCCCAGCTTTCCAGTGACAAATGCTTTAGTGGCACATATGGGAAATCTCACTATTAAATCTCAGCAATAGCCGATAGTGGAAGAGCCTTCTGAATCAGGCTCAATGTGTGGAGGAAGCCAAGCAAGGTTTAATGTCCAAATGATTGAAGATGATGCTGCTTCTACGGCCAGTGGACACCCTCCTTACATACAGAACAACTCAAGTCATGGAACCGATTATCAAGCATTATTCTCCATGTTTACTGATTCCTACCTTGCCTTTGTTGCAAAAAATCTGATAAACACAAGTATAGTGCAAGAGGACCTTGAACAGATAGATGTGGATGATCTTGAGGATATGGACATAAAGTGGCAAGCTACAATGTTGGCAGTCATAAGCAAAAGGCTGTATGACAGGATTGGGAGATCATCTTTCTCAGGACCCAATGACCGTATTGGATTTGACAAGTCTAAAGCCATTTGTTACAATTACCAACAGCCAAGGCACTTTGCCAGGGAATGTAACCAACCAAAGCAATTTGGTAATCAGGTGAATCAGAACCAGTTCTACCAGAACAAACATCAGAATTACTAAGAAACCAGCTAGTTAATCACAATCCCTATCAGAATCATAACAGACCCCAACAACAACAAACTCAGCCACAACAAAGAAACAATCATCTTCAAATTTAGGGCAATCAAAACAGAGCAAATGCGAACTGTGAATCAGGCTAGAGATCAAGGAAATGTTGCAGCGACTACGGTACCACAAGATGGTGAGTTTGACTGGAGCAACCATGCAGCAGAGATGGAAAAAGCCAATGTTGCATTTATGGCTAAGGTGCAGAAGAAAGGAGAATCTTCAAGATCACAAGTACAGTCTGAACCCTCTATTTCTGATCTTTTTTTAACAATTAATAAACTTAACAAGGAGATTGGAAAGAGGAAATCCGAATGTGGAAGGAATGAGGCCTTTCTAAATGTCTATGAGAAAAGTGAAGCCACATATGAAAATCAGATTAAAAGTTTGGAGGAAGGTTGTATGCAAGCCTACATGACTTAATCAAAGATGACTGTTGAAATTGAAGGTCTGAAAAAGATGTATGCTGAAGAGAAGCTCAAGAACTCTGAGTTGCTAATTCAAATGGAGTTTTTGAAGAACCTAGTGTCAACTAGCAACATAGTGGGATATGTTGAAAATATGACCCCCTGAAGAGAAATACAAGAAGGTATCACCACCTTTTTGTGATAAATATCCACTAAAGGTGGACAAAGAGAGCAGAAATGAATACTTAAAGCATTTAAGAGTGTGTTTGAGGATAAACAGGAGTTTGTAAAGCTATATGAAAATGTTACTGTGAGCAATGAAGGTGAGTTTGTTATAAAGGAGACTATTGAATCAAATGAAAAGGAAGTAGAAAAGGTTGATGGAAAGAAGAAATTGAGTGAATATTCCAGTGAAGGAAGCACCAGTAGTTGCAGAAGTGACAGATCTTCAGATGACAAGAAGAGGAACAAGAAGGCTTCAAAGAAGAAGAACAGTGAACAAATACCAAGACTACCAAAAACAACCCCTAAATTGTAGAAGCATTATGAGAAAATAAGGAGAGAACACAAGGTATTTGACATATGTGAAAGACCTGAACTAAAGAACAAGAATAATAAATCAGAAAGCTACTCATATGATCAACATCCTCCCATTTATCCTGTGTTCTCCAACCATGAGGTTTTTGACATTGGGGATGTTGAGTATGTTCCAATGAGAAGGTATGTAGCTGATCAAGAAGAAAGCTCCTCAAATACTCCAACTAAAATGAAGAAGATCAACTTTGTCAAAGAAAAGTACCCTCAAGTGCCTGATGTGAACAAGCCTATCAAAATGGATTTCACCAATTCTCTATGCCCAAAAACCTCTCTAGGTTTTGACTTTCCAAAGCCCAGTGACAGAATCAAGGACAAGCATTTACTTGAAGACATGGGAAGATTTGCTAGAGTATGGTGCAAGAAGTGTGATGCCTATGGACATCACACTGATTCATGTTGGGTTGTGGAAGAGACATTTGAAGTTCCTGACATTGTCTGTGGATTTGACATGAAAGGATACAAGGAAATGTATGAAAGGTATTTGAATGGTGAAAAGAATCCATCTAATGATGAGGATCATAGATTTATATTGGAAAGTGGTTGAAGTCTGTTCTGAAGATCAATGAAGGATCAAAAGAATCAGACAAGATTGTCAAGAGAAACAGGTCAAGTGATAAAGGAAAATCAAAGATGAGACCTGGTGTTCTGAATAGAGATGAAAAATATCTCCTGAAACAAGGATTTGATCCAAGGGGATATCAATGGAAGACTAAACAAGAAATAAACAACTGGAAAGACTATGTGATTGACAAAATTGAAGAAAGCATCAAGTCACATGTTGAATCTGATTCTGATTCAGATGAATCTTGTGAAACAATATATGAAGATCCAATTCCAACTCCTGTTGAGACTCAAATTGACACTGACTTACAAATTGATACTATTTGTAAATTTGAATGTAACTAATCTTTGTGTGTATATGTATGCGGGAACAGTCCCTGAATGGAAATGATATATGGTACATGGACAGTGGATGTTCCTGGCATATGACCTGTGATAGGGAAGCACTTGTGAATTATGAAAGAAAGTTTGAAGGACCAGTTGCCTTTGGGAGTGATGAGAATGGAAGAAAAATTGTTGGAAGAGGCACTCTTACAAATGGCAAAGTATCCTTTGAGAATGTGCTGCATGTTGAAGGACTACAATATAATTTACTCACATAGACTACAATATAATTTATTGCACTAAATAAACTGGTGAAAGGTGAGCATGTTGTGTGACTTCCTGCTAGAGAATTCAAATTAGAAGAAAAATGCTCTTCATATCTCAAAAGAAAACAACATAAATCCTCACATAAGAGCAAACTGATAAATTCAATTGATGAGGTGTTGGAATTACTTCACATGGATCTGTTTGGTCCTGTAAGTGTTCCAAGCACTAGTTAGAAGAGATTCTGCCTGGTTATAACTGACGATTTTTCAAGGTTTACATGGGTCTTCTTTATGGGAAGCAAGGATGAGACTCCAGAGTTAATCAAGACATATGTACTGAAAATAGAAAATCAGCTTGAGAATAAGGTGAAAGTAATTAGAAGTGACAATGGATCGAAATTTAAAAATGGAATGATGGAAGAATTCTGCACTTCTAAAGGAATCTTTCAACAATATAGTGCTCCAAGAACTCCAGAGCAGAATGATGTTGCAGAAAGAAGAAACAGAACTTTAATTGAAGCTGCAAGAACCATGATTGCTGATGCAAACTTACCTGTGACATTTGGAGCCTGCATGCTATGTGCAGAATAGGGTTCTTTTGAACAAACTCACAACAAGACTCCTTATGAGATAATCTTTAAAAGAAAACCTTATGTGAAGTTCTTGAAGCCATTTGGATGTAAATGCTCACTGCTGAACACAAAGGACTATCTTAACAAATTCCAATCAAAATCTTTCAAATGTTTCTTTGTGGGCTATTCATCTCAATCAAAGGCTTACAAAGTTTATGTCAAGGAGCATATGGTGGTCATTGAGTCCTCAGATATAATATTCAATGAAAATCACTTTAATAATGTAGGACCCAAGTGGCTGTTTGATCTGGAAAAGATGATTAAATCATTCAAGATCTACAATGAAGACATGGATGACATCATGTTTAGAACAAGTATTGAAGAGAAAAGGAAGCAAAAGAAAATTGATTTGGACAAGTTGTGGTCATCTGTTGCATCAGGAGAGAAAGGATTCAACTTTGAGAGAAGCAACAATAGACCAAATGAAATGGAGGTCAGTAATCAAGAAGCTGCAATTGAAGTATCCAATGAAGGTCCAAGTGAAATGGAAAGTGAATTAATGCAGAGTCAACAACAGAGTCAACCTGAAGAGACAGATAGATTTGAGAACAGATTCCAATCATTGTTTAACTCTATTCAGATTGGAAGTAATGAAACATCTACATCTGCACACAATCAAAATCAAGTGTGTCCTGAATCTGAAGAAGAACCCCAGAATGAAACTTCTGATATGAATATGACAAATCTTGAATCAGAAGTAACAGCAAATCAAATTGTTCAGACTACCTCTATTGAAAGAAATCATCCTGCAGAAAACATTATTGGTGACTTGCATGAAAAATTGACAAGAAGTTCTTCTGAAAGGGAAAACATATGTCTCCATGCTTGTATTCTATCCCAAGTTGAGCCAAAGAACATCAATCAAGCCTTAGAAGACAACAGCTAGGTGGAAGCCATGCAGGAGGAGTTAGCTCAATTCAGGGACTTTACATGTTTGGGATTTGGTTGACAAACCAAGAGGAAAATATGCAATTGGCACCAAGTGGGTCTTCAGAAACAAGAATGATGAAAGAGGGATAGTAATCAAGAACAAAGCAAGGATGTTGGCTCTAGGGTGCTTACAAGAAGAGGGAGTAGACTTTGAAGAAGTCTTTGCCCCTATTGCAAGATTAGAAGCCATCAGAATCTTCTTAGCTTATGCAACATCAATGAACATCAAAGTTTATCAATTGGATGTCAAGTCTGCATTTTTGAATGGGAAGATTGATGAAGAAGTTTATGTGACTCAACCACCGGGATTTGAAGATCCAATTCATCCAAACAAGGTGTACAAGCTGAGCAAAGCACTGTATGGACTACATCAAGCTCCTAGAGCGTGGTATGATGAGCTATCAAATCACCTGTTAGATAATGGTTTTTGCTGTGGAGCTATTGAAAAAACATTGTTCTACAAAATATGGAAGAAAGATCTACTGCTTGTACAAGTGTATGTTGATGACATCATATTTGGTTCAAACAAATGAACAAATGTGTAAAGACTTTGAACAAGTGATGAAGTCAAAATACAAAATGAGTTCTATGGGAGAAATGAACTTCTTCCTTGGATTGCAAGTACAGCAGAAGACAGATGGTATCTTCATCAATCAATCCAAGTATGTTCAAGAAATACTACAAATTCAAGTGCCAAGACTACAAGACAGTGTCCACTCCAATGGACACACATGAGAAGATGGTAGCAGATGAAACGGGGGAGCCTGTTGATCAACATGAGTATAGGGCTAAGATCGGATCATTGATGTATTTAACAGCTTCAAGGCCAGATATTATGTATGCAGTTTGTGTATGTGCAAGATTTCAAGCAAACCCCAAGGTGTCTCACATGTTAGCTGTGAAGAGGATCTTCAGATGCTTGAAAGGAAAACCAGACTTGGGAATCTGGTATCCAAAGAACAGCTCCTTTGACCTGACTGCTTTTACTGATAGTGACTATGATGGCTGCAACATGAGCAGGAAGTCTACCTCAGAAGGATGCCAATTATTAAGGAATAGGCTGGTGTCATGGCAATGCAAGAAGCAGACCACAGTGTCTATCTCAACTGCTGAAGCTGAGTATATTGCTGCATTTTCCTACTGTGCACAGGTTCTATGGATCCAAAACCAACTGCTGGACTATGGTCTGAATTTCTTACTCACTCCTATTTACATTGATAACACTGCTGCCATGTTCATAGTTAAAAATCCAGTCAAACATTCAAAAACTAAGCATATAGAAATTAGGCATCATTTCATTAGAGACTGCAATGAGAAAGGGCTAATAGAAATGAAAAGGGTAGATATAACAGACAATTTGGCTGATGTATTCACTAAACCCTTAGATAAAACCAGGTTTCATTTTCTATTAAAATGCCAAGGAATGATTAATGCTGATGAAGTCTAATTGATGAAATATGCTTAAGTGAGTTGCTAATTGACTATATGCTTATTACTCACTGTTTTTGATTGCATGATTAGGTGAGACACTCAAAATGACAATCTGTTGAATGATCACCTCATGTTTGTTTGACTATGTGACACATGCTTATTGATTATGTTTTTGTGTGTCTGATGTGTGTGCTTGCTTATAGAATGATTAGGTGATGGTTTAATTGTTGTGTGTGAGAACACTGACAATCTTTTGCTGTAGACATGCATGTATTTGAGTTTGAATGTTGAGATGTTTGAATCAGGTTGATTTGTAATGATCAATGCTAGATAGACTTGTTTCAAATGTGAATAAGTGTGCTTACATGAACAAATCATTCATCCTGGATGAATGTGAATGTGTGAAATATGAAATTTGATTATTTTGAGTGATTTAAGTGCTTTGAGTATGAATCTGTGCTTGAAATTGTCTTTGTTGCTCTTCGAGCAAAGATAATATGACTTGAAAAACTTTTCTAAGTATTTCGAGCATAGATGACATGCTTCTACTGTTCGAGCACAGACATATGTATTGGAAATCTCTCTAAGTATTTCGAGCACATGTCTGTTGCTCGAGCACAAGGTTAAGTCTAGAATATTTTTTTAAGTACTTCGAGCACATGCATTGAAATGAAAGACACTGACTCTGCTCGATGAGATTCATATGTGCTCGAGTGAAAGATTATTCAAGACTATATGAGTTTGCTGATTGTGTGAATTTTAAATGCCGTGTGTAAGTTATATGCCCCTGAACGACCAATTGTTTTTCAAAATCAAGTACAAGATGATGTTTTTCAAAGAAAGTGATTTTTTTTGAAACAATTAATATGATTCTTGACTTAACAGACAGTTTTGGTGAACTCATAAGAGAAATGATAAGATTATTCAGTTGCAAGCTTTATAGAAGCTTGAAGAGGTTTTGTGATAGAAATAGTATCCAACCTTTGGGAAATGATAGTATATTTTATAATAGTCTAACACATTGATTATAGGCTTAAAAGACCAAAATTCAGTCATTAACACTGTTTGATAACTTTCTATGGTAAGTAGTTGTCAAAGTGATATAAACATAATGAAACTGCTAGGTTTGATGTGGGGATACATTTGAAAATCAAAATTTTTGTTTTACACATCTCTCCAAATGAAGGACAGAAAGGTATTATTCAGTCATACACAAGCCTGTTGATGTATTAGTCACCAAAAACTTTTCTATGAATAATTGAGCAACAAGAAATATATGCTACTATATATATATATATACATATATGCTACATATGAAGATTATATATTTATAAAACTATTCAGACTTAAAGGGACACCAAGGGAACTACAAGGGTGGGGCATTCAAATAAGTCCTAAATACTCTGAATGTAAGGCATGTAAGTCCGGACGGCATGTAAGTCCAACGTTCAACCTTATAGTCTACTTTTAAATAAACTGCTCAAATATATAAAAATATTTTGACCAATGCATCAGGAGGTTGAAGTCAAATTGCGGTGACTTGGAGAAAGCTAAATAAGCCTTGAGAAGAGATTAGGTACAAACTAGATCTAAAGTGTTGACCATACAAACATTGGCACTTAATTGAACCCTAAAAATATCATTGAAAACAATGACAATCATGAAAAGTTGATCTACACTATCAACCTGAACTAGGTCACAATAATGCCAACCATGAAGTGCTGTGAAAGTAATTAAACAGTATGTTCCCATGTTGAGATCTTTCTATAAAATGTTTTGTTTGAAATATTAACTGAAATCTGATCTCTTAGTTCACCTTAAACTAAATGCTTATGTCAACTCAGTGTCTAAAAGATTATTCTCAATGAGTTTTGAAGGTTTAGGCAAAATGTTTTGGTGTGTGACAATGTTTTTTTATCAGTACTGACATGATTTACTTGACAAACTGTGATCTGTTTTGACAAAACTGTTTTTGAGAATGTTCTATCTGTTAGATGAGTTCTCTAAGTGTTTTGAGCATGCCTTTGTGCCTGATGTTGACAAACTGGTGCTCTTCGAGCACAATGATTAGTAGTGAAATGTTTTCTAAGTCATTCGAGCACAAATCATGATTCTCGAGCATAGAATTATGTGCTGTGGATTTCTTTAAGTAATTCGAGCACAGATTCTTGTTTCTTCACATGTTTGTAGTTCGAGCACAAGCCAAGTCATGATAGATCTTTCTAAGTGTTGTCGAGCATGAGAGTATGCTAGATGTTTAAGCTTGGATTAACGAGCATGAAATTGGAATGTTAGATTCTGCTAAGTAGCTCGAGCATTGGCTAGACACTTAGGTTTGATTCTAAGAGCATAGGTAACCATAGAATATTTCTCTAAGTATGTTCGAGTAGAGTTGATGATGTGGATGTGTTTCGTGTATGATTGAGTGATTGAATATTTTTCTAGGTAGTTCGAGCATGTTAGATATTTGTTACGTTTTCAAGCATAAAGCTTAACTCGAATAGGTTAAGCTGACTGAATATTCTTCTAAGTATTTTCGAGTATGATCTGTGTGAAAGTTGATGAAAAAATTGGTTAAGGCAAATACTTGAGCATAGATCTATCTCGAGCAAACCTGGAATCAACTGATAAATATGCTAAGTCTACTTTCGAGCATAATTGAAATAGAACTTTCGAGTATACTAGGAGCCAGAGAATTTTGGATATATGCTCGAGCAAGGGAGGTATATTAAATTTCAAATTCAAATTAAATGACATCTGGCGTGCACTAGACGACAAATCTATGTTGTACTGTCAAAACGTTAGGTATAAAAGGGAGACTTAGAAAATTTTCCAAACATTTTCATTTCCCTCTCTCAACCTAAACCCTTACTACCTCCTTCCTCGTGCGTCTCCAGCTGCTCGAAATCTCTCGATTGTGCTTAATTATTGTTCGATAGTAGCCATTAGCTCTATTTCGACCTTGGTAAGATATCGATTATTGTCATCGTGTCTCCGAGTATCAAAATTAGGGTTTCTATTGAATGACTCACTAACTGTTTGTTTGATTTGTGTAGGTTCACAAACTACTACGGAACAGGTTACTGAAGACAAATTTTCTTCTTTAACTAACTTGCCGCTATTGATTTTGTGTTTATAGGTACTGATTATTTCTTTGTATTGCAGAACTGATGGCCATGAGGTTCAAACCCAAGCATAACATGTGCGCCCGGTTGGAGGTCGAAAATGAAAATAGAGAGTTGGAGTTTATCATCAACTTTCTCAACAACTCTAACTTACAGGTGGCATTGACAGAGAATCCAACCATATACTGAAATCATATCACTGATTTCTGGGGTTCTGCTACATTTGTAGATGACATCAATGGGAGAAGGATAGAGGCATCTGTGCTAAATCAAGATATTGAAGTAACCGAGGCATCCATTAGAGATGTACCGCAGCTCCATGACAATCATCAAGTGCAGCCTCTATACTCTACTCAACGACTTTTGAAAGTATTCCAGGAGTTACTTGGTTATCAAGGGAATGCACATGAGGGACAGTTTCAAAAGGGGAGTTTTCCTTGATATACAGATTCCTAATCCACCATGTTATTCAGTCCCTATCTCCACGAAGAGGAACATGGACTTTATTAAGTAGATAGTTGGCATCTATGACAGTGTTAATATTGTTTAACCAACTATTCAACTTTTCAAGATTTATCTTTAATGGTTTGGTTAGCAATGCTGAGAAGCATGTTCATTAAAGGTTTCTAATGTATCCACGATTCCTGCAAATTTTGATTAATCGATCCTTGCAAGGGCTGAATCTGACAGGAGAACATTTGAGGTTGCAAGATCCAGATATTTAGAAGAAAATCAAAGGAGCAAGGAGTCAATTTAATGAGAATGCTGAATGGGACATACTACCTTGGCTGGTTGATCCGAATATTTAAGTAATGGAAGTACCGGCTTCACCTGCACAGAGTGAGGATGAGGATGAGGAGGATGAGAGTGAGGAAGATTCTGACAGTATTGATGATGATCAGCATGATGATGATGATGGTGCAGGAGGTGAACTTGTTATAGCACATGCAGAACAAGTAATAGATGAGCCTATTATAGCACAACTTGCCAATGAAGCTTACAATGTAGAGGAACCAGCTGTAGGTTCCAGTGGGATGTCAACTGAACACATTGATGATGATACATTTGTTGCAAACATAGTCTCCAATGTGGCTGACACTATTCAAAACATCACACCACCTGAGTCACCTGACACTGTTGAAGACACTGCTGACACATCCTCTCTTGAATCAGAACCCGCCCATGATACAGTTCAGTTATCCCCTGCCACAACTGAACCAATCTATTCCAGTCCTGAACCCATTCAAGACACAACATTCCCAACACCACCAATTTCACCAATCTAAGAACAAATCACTTCCTCACCACCCATGTCACCACCAGCTTAATCTACTCAAGAAACACATGTTCCAACACCACCAACTTCACCTTTACATGAACCTATTCGATCTGCATCCACTCATAGATCAACACTTGTTCAAGCTACAAATGTCTCTTACATTGTCCCTTCACCAGAAACCTCTTCACCTGAACCTTTTTCTGAACCTGATTTCCGACCCACTCAAGAAACACCAACCTCAAGCCCAAATGTCTATACGCTCATAAATGGAAATGCTGATTTGAAATTTGAGAATATAATGCTGAAGGAGAAAAATGCTTTTCTGGAGAAAAAGAACCTGGCCCTAGAGCCTTACGCAGGATTCAAACCCTGGAGCAGGCTGAGGTTGAGAAGACCTCAGATGCACCAAAACAAGGGGAGAGTATTATTGAAGAAGTAGATGCTCTAAAGCTTTTAAATGAACATTATGATGAGGCTAATGAGGAAGAGGCCGGAGTGGGAACATCAAATGCTCTACATATGATAAATGCAGAATATGAAGAAGAGGGTGTAATAGGAGATGCTGGTGAAGAGGGGGAGACTGTTGATGTAGAAGAGACCCGTGAGCAGATTGAGAAAAGAAAACAAAAGAAAAAGGGGGTTGCTCTGTCAGAAGAAGACCTACAACCAAAAGCTGCTCAAAAGATAATCTCGGAAGAAGACATACTTGGGAGAAATAAGGTCAATGACCCTGACGTAGCTGAGGTTGAATCTGTGCAGACAGTGATAAGAATGATGAATGAAGACAGGGAGAGAATGACAGTGGTTGAATAGGAGGAAGAAATTGAACAAGAAGTATTAGAGGCACTAATTGCCATGAAGAAGAAAGAAGAACAAGAAGAAAAGTTGAGGAGAGTGGCTGATGAGGCTATAGGGGCAGCTATGGAGAAATTAAAAAGGAAACAATCTGAAGAACAAACTCCAATAGCACAAACTGATGATGAGCCCGAGCTTGCAGAGCCTGAGCCTGAAACTGAAATAGAATTTGGTCTTGTAGTTAGATATGAACCTGAAAAGAATGAAGGACAAAAAATGCCATGGGCTACTTATGTGAAATTTATAGCTCAACTGGTCATGCTCACGACACACTATGACATTATGCTAAATCTTGATTACTATGCACCAGAGACTATGGTTACGGCTATAAGAGCTCAAGCAGAAGAAAGAAGAGAACACTGGAGAGCTAGCCAGCAGTTACTAAAAGATAAACCAGAGCCAAGAATTGAAGAAGTGGTTGATAATGAGCCTCAAATAACAGAGCCCAGAATTGAAGAAATAATAGATGATGAGCCGGTTCTTGGTATATCTGAAGATATGGTGACTGAACCAGTTATCACTGAACCAGAGCCTGAGGTTAGGGAATCTGTAAAAAGAAAAAGAAACATCAGAGATAGAGATTCCCAAAGCAAAAAGGCAAAAGTCAGTTAAGAAAGTCTACACAAGAAGACAAAGATCCAAGATTGTGGATGAGCCAGTGACTACTTAAACAGAAGAACCAATGATTGAGGCTCTACACAACTTAGATGATCAAATGGAGACTGAAGAAGATGAAGAAAGGGCAAGGACGGATGAAATTAAAGAAAATAAGGATGAAGTCTATTTACTGAGCCTTGAATATGACCCTACATATTTACAAAGATTATCCAAGAAAAGAATTGCAGAAGAGGCAGAAGGATGGAGAAACAGAGAATCAAAAAGGGCCTTTCTGCTACGAGCTGGACATAGACCTATCTTTCTCAATCTGCAATCATTTGACACGTTTGTTAGAATGTACAAGAATGCCCTTGTTGTTGATGTAGCAGATTATGTAGACAAAGTGAGAAGGAGAAAGGATGAAGGAAAGAGTGTGATTAAAGAGACTGAGAGAAGTAAGAAAATAATTGAAAAAGAAGCTCGTGACGTGAGAAATAATGAAGAGATGAAAGGCAAACACAAAGATATCAAGTTCCCGTAATTACATGGATTCAATTACAACTCTCTCATTGACCTATCTCTTGAAGAATTAAAGAAGAAAGTGAAAATGGTCAAGGACTCCCACAAAGAGAAAAGGTGTACAGAAGATTGTGCTAGGGAGAGAAAACTGAAGATACAGATGCAAAAAGAGAGAGAAGAGGATGAGAAGAAGAAGACTGAAGTGGTTGAATGGTTCAATGATCCAACAAGAGTACAGACTTTGAAATATATTGTAATGGAAAAGGGGATGACTGAAACCGAGTTTGATAGCATGCCCCATGAACAATTACTCGAAATATGTCATAGGGAGCAAAGGCTATTTTTGGAGACTCAGAAAAGAATATTTGCAGACAAGGTGAGGAGAGAAGAAGAAGAAAGGGCAGAAATGATCAGCACTCTCTGTAAAAGAGGTGCAAATTTGGGAAAACTAATGATGTAGATTGATGAGACTATCTGGAATTGGCTTGAAGAGTCCGAGAGGGAAAACGCAAAGAAAAACCCTCCTACAAGGTTTGGTAGACTTGTAGTCAGATCAGAGATTGTGAGGCATGCTGCTCCTCCAAGAAACTTGAATTTGCCCACACATCTCTTCTTTGATAAACAATCAAGGACCTTGAGGGCAATCACTGAAGATGGTGAAGAGACTCTCATCATTTTTAGAGATGACTTTAGGAAATTTTCAAAAGAACAACTGCAGAAGATGGCTCAGCTGGACTTACTTGATAATCAACAAAGAAATCAATTTGCTGGCCAACAGAGGAATGACCTGTCAAAAATTCTTAAAAGAACAAGCTGAAAAGGGATTTCCATTCCTTAACCAGAGAAGAAGAGAAGCCCACAATGAAGCAGAGAAGGAAAGAAGAAGAAAAAGGATAAGTGAAGTACATCTATCTGAACTTTCCCTATGGGATACAAAGAAGAATGAAACTCAAAAGGCAAGCAGTTCCAGCACAAAAAGAAGAACTTTAAAGGAATGTTTGGCCATGAGAAGGGAGATGAATGAGCCAAATTCACAAGTTCAACAAAATGGAAAGATCGCTCATCTCACCTAGAACAAAAAGAATGACTCTGTATCCTTTAGAAACTCATTAGGGGGGACTATTGCTGTGGTGGAATATGATGAAGACTTACATTTCATACACCTCCAAGATCTTGAAGACATTGTTAATGCAGAAGTTCCTCTTGATTCCATTGATGGGGTGGAGCTTGAGATGTTTAAGCAGAAGGCTGCCTTGGTAAGACTTAAAAAGAAGAAAGCTGCTGAAAGGAGCCAAGGAAGAAGATAGCAGGATGGAGCTCATTGATGATCAAAATTTACTCCTATTTATCCTTCTGTGTTTTGTTATTTTTGTCTTATGTATTTTCAATCTTTTGATTGTAATTTAAACCTGATGTGTAATGTGCAAGTGGCAAAATTCCCTTATGTAATGTAATGATACTTGTGCTTAAATAATTATCTTAGAAATTTAATACGTGTGTAACTTTATGAAGGTATGTTTTGGTGCATCTGAGCTTGTTCCAATCTAGGGGGGGATTGTTGAGTTAGAAATTTGCAAAGGAAGATTGGAATCTTCTCAACCTCCTCAAGAAATTGGCTAAGTACGGACTACGAGCAAGCTTGGACCATCGAGCATGGTTTACTACCTCGAGCATGGTCTTCTAGAGCTATTTCAGTGAATTATTCTAAGTGTTGAAGGCTTCGAGCATGCTACACTTCTCCGAGCAAGAGTGTTCTTCTATCGAGTATGGATTGCCAATCGAGAAAATGACTTGATCATTCAAGTTTAAGCCAAGTGATCCGAGCACATTGGTGTCGAGCATGGATGCAATAAGAAGATGTCATATGTTCTAAGTATAGACTTCGAGCATGGTTTGCTCCCGAGCAAGATTCACATCCGAGCATGCTAAAGATTGTTAAATAAGTCACAAGGCAGGATTGAAGACATCAAGAAGAATATGCTTGCTCTATGGACAAGTTCGAGCAAAGCAAGGATTGGTCAAGAAGAATGAAGCGTGCTAGAGGAGAATATTTTCTATCAGGAAATATTCAAATTAAAGTGTGCTTGAGGACTCTCATCGAGCATACAATCATATTGAGTCTGCTCGAGCAAGATATATCATGCTTAAAGACTCCGACACTTGTATTTTATTTGTCATTCATTATGTAATGATTAGGGAATTCTAAAACAAATGTCAGGGTCTATAAATTGGGTCATAGGTTACCATTTAGGGGATGAGTGGATAGGCACAAAATACAAGAGAACAAACATTCCAAGGAATATTCCTTTTGTCTTCTCGTACTGCCGCCGCCTTCACGAAACCCTAGACATTCCGTCACTGTTACATTTAGTGATATATTAAATGTAGTTAATCTTTGTCTTTGATATTGTTCTTATCGACTAAACTTTTTTGTTTCGTTGTTATTGTCTCATACCTTCGCTCCCATCTGTTGAATATTCTGATTCCGCCGGAATATTCAATAGGCCTTTGGGTTGAATAGATCTGTGTGTTCTTGTCAACCTTTTGAATGTTTGCACCAGATTTACGGTCCTGACAAAATTTTGCAATAATTACACTAACTTTCCATCTTTAAACATTTGACTAATATTAAATGCGTCAATAATATCAATAATCAATTTATTTTTATTGGAACAACTAACTTTTTTCCATCTTATTTTGGGTATGTTTGGTTGAAAGCTTTTAGGAGTTTAAAAGCCTTGTTTGGTTGAATGAGTTTGAAGGTTTTGGGTCATGAGAAAAAATTTAAAGCTTAAATCTCATACTAGTGGTGTTTTGAAAAGGCTACAAGCTTTTAGTATTTTAAATTACTTAAATAAACTGTAAGTCCCGAGAAAGGATCTTTCAATGTGATATCAAGTAACTCAATGATTAGGCGGAAACTAATCACCAAGCTGATTCTATAAAGCCAACATAATCACAAACAAACATGAGGAATAAGCTTCAAAACACACGTATATTGATACGTCGGGTGCTTAAGCCCTTAACAAACTTCCACGGGTGAAAAATAAACTTGAACGAACAACCCTACAATAGTAAACTTATATCGTATATATAGGCTACCAACTATGCCCAGAACAAACTAAAGCCCACCGAGATCAAATGATCTCGGTTTACATACAAAAGCCCAACTAAGCCCACTACTACAAAGCATAAACCACAAACTACGACCCAACATTCTCCCCCTTGGTTTATTGCTTGATCTCAGCTATCTTCAAAGTATCAACCGGATTCCTTTAACATGCATCCATAGCTTTCATCTGTTGAACTTGGTCAGATTAGACAGCTTCCCATCCGCCACTTGATGTATCATTTTTTGGAGTGGGACCTGTTTCCCAGCCTGATTGATAAGCTTCCATTCCTTGATACCTTCCTTCCGGCATATATACCGTGGCTTCGAGAAAGACACTTGGAAGTTGAGTGTCTTATTTAGTGCCTTTATTCCTGAAATATTGAAGCCGGCTAATAATCCAGCACAAGTCATGCTACTTGCCAACAGAAGTAGATACTCATGCCTTTGGTTAAAGAAAATAATAGGAGTTCTTAGGTTCAATCAACTCAGAAACGTCAAATACGATATGTTTTCGATAGAACAGATGGATTCTCGGTCAAAGTTTGATCGAGAACTCCTTGAGACGTCAGTTGACCAAGGAATTCTCTAGTTTACCATGAGATTTTGGTCACTCTCCACAAAAAATACATGGTCACGACCCATCATCTTCTCCATTTTACTAATCACCATTGATGACCAAACCTGCAACTTCATTAAAAAACTCAACAAAACAATCAGTAACTTCAAGAAGAAATCGAAAAGACAAACAAAACTCGTGGATCGATCGAGTCACTGTTATCGATCGAGTCACTTTAAAAAAAACATCATATCCAAGAATCAAAGATAGATATTTGTTAGACTTTCTTACCTCTCTCAAGGATTTCTGTATACTAGTTTAGAAGAAGACATGAAAAAATGGATACAGGATGTTTAGATGGCTTTAGATTTCGGAAGATCTTGGAAGATTTAAGAAGGTGAAGGTTCTTGAGTGTTTGTGAGTTTCAAGAGTGACTAATGATGTGTAATGAGTGCCTTTTAAACTTCCAAGATACATCAATCCGTACCGAAAACACATATGAACCGAGAGCACATATAGACCGAGAACCACACTCTTGAGCCAAGTACAATTAAATGGGGCCGAGAAACCAATCGGGTCGAGAATAGCTATTTGGGCCAAATGAACCAGGCTGAGAGCAACAATTTTGGGCCGAGAACACACTTCAGTGGAGATCGTTGGGCCAGATAGAATGGCCACTATTCAAAACCCGCAGTTGTCAAATAAAAAATCCCGTTTCATGTTAAAGATGATTTCTTAAAATGGGGTAAAAAATAAAAAATAAAAATAAAATAAATTAGAACAAAAACTAAACTAAACAAAATTGATTTTCCCATCTAGCCTTCAGTTGATATAACATATTTTGGGATCAAATTTTAGCTGTTTTAAAAACAAGCAACCTTTTTAAAAAAAATCCGAACATGAAATCATATTGATTAAAATACTTTCACAATGATTCATTTTCAGCGTTATTGTGACATAGTGAAAAGGTTGATAGCAGGTATTTATAAACTTAGCATGATTTTCATTGCGCCAGTGATACGATTAGATTCAATTAGGCATAAAGCTTACATGGACATCACTTATGGATCTATGATGCCCTTTATCTCTTCTCAAGGCTTATTTGGCTTTTCCCAGATCATCCCAATTTGACTCCAATCCCCTAGTGCTTGATAAAAAGAATTTTTTTATACAAAAATAATTTTAAGCTTAAAGGTTGAACGTTGGACTTACATGCTGTCCGGACTTACAAGCCTTACATTTAGGATGTTTAGGACTTACTTGTATGTCTCACCCCTGTAGTTCCCTGGTGCCCCTTTAAGCCTTTTTAAAATAAATATATTTAAATAAAATTATTGTTATTATTATTATTATTTTTAAATAATTTTGGTGATCAAGATACTAACGGGTTCGTGTATGACTGGGTAATAACTTTTCTGCCTATCATTCGGAGAGATATATCTAGGGATATGCAAACGTCTTCAAAATGACTCTTCACAATAAGTTTAGCAGATTTAGTTTATATCACTTCAAACTTTTATTATCTTGGAAAGCTACCATACACATCAATGACTAATCAATAGCCTTTTTAGCCTAATAACTTCACACGTTAGGCACACATAATCAATTTATCTATCATTTCTCAAAGGTTGGATCAATTTTCATTTGAAAATATTTTAAGCTTCTAAAAAGCTTTAGCTGAATAATGATATCACTTCCCAGATGATAACTTAGAAGACAATTTTAGATTCAATCACCCCAGTCACTTTTAGTGTTCGGGTAAATGACTATCCTATATGTCTACAGGTAAACAATGGGACCAAACATGTATTAAAACATGTCCTTCAAACTTAAGCAACCGAAAATTTTTTCAGTGAAAGAACCTAAAATCATATAGTTAAACCAAAAAATTTGTATAACCTTTTTATATTCAGTCGCCCCAGTCACTTTCAGTCCTTGGGTTAATAGCTATCCCGTGAGTCAAGAATTGACAACGGGCCAACACATTAGGATGCGTCCCTTGAACTTGAGTAACCGGCATAATTATAAGCAACAGAACAAAACGATTTTTTTATTTACACACACACACTCTTTTTGTACTTTTCCTTTTTCTCCCCCCTAAATTTGTACAGAAATTATGATAAGCAAAAACAAAAATTTATATACAAAATTTAAACCTCAAAAATACTCAGTCTTCAAAATGTAACATCTTAAGAAACCCTACAAGCACATTGAATCTGGCTGTTCTGACCGGTTTCGTAAATAGGTCCACACATTATTATCAGTATGGACCTGTTCAAGATGAATTAACTTCCGGTCGTAATAGTCACGAATAAAATGAATTTTGATATCGATGTGCTTGGTTTTTGAATGCGGAACCGGGTTTTTAAGAATGGCAACGGCAGCATCATTATCACTAGAAAATAGGCATGCCAAGAAATTCCAAATTGTAATCCAGCAATTGATGTTGCATCTATTTGACCTGTGAACAGCAGGCAGAAGCAGTAACATATTCAGCCTCAGCAGTGCTTGTGGACACGTTTGTTTTTTCTTGCATTGCCACGAGATGAGTCGATCCCCCAAAAATTGACATCCAGCAGACGTCGATTTCTTGTCAATATCATCACCTCCATAATTGCTGTCAGCAAAAGCATACAGATCAAATTCTGAGTTCTTGGGATACCAAAGCCCAAGCTTCGGTTGCCCTTTCAGATATCTAAAGATACGTTTAACAACAATTTAATGAGAGAGTTTAAGATTAGCCTGGAAACGAGAACATTGACAGACTGCGAACATGATGTCAGGGCGACTGGCGGTAAGATACATTAAGGACCCGTTCATCGATCGATAGTGCGTTTGATCTACGGGTTTCCCTTCAGGACCTGACGAAAGAAGAGGTCTTTTAGCCAAAGGGGTCACCGCACTCTTGGAATCTTGAAATTCAAATTTTGCCAACATATCCTCGACGTATTTCCTTTGATGCAGCAGAATGCCTCTCGAGCTTTGACGAACCTGCAAACCCAGAAATGTCGTCATCTCCCCCCAAAGAACTCATCTCAAACCTTTTCTTCATCATTTCCTCAAAATCAGAACATAGAGCAGTGCAGGTAGAGCCGAAGATGATGTCATCCACATAAATCTGAACCAGAATCAGATCTTTTCCAATAGTCTTAGTAAACAGTGTCTGATAAATGGTTCCACGCTTATATCCTTTTTCCAAAAGATTAGCTGTCATCATCGCATACCATGCTCGAGGAGCCTGATGAAGACCGTAGAGAGCCTTGTCTAACTTATAGACATGTGACGGATGCTTTGAATCCACAAAACCCGGTGGCTGATCCACATAAATTTCCTCTTTCACCTCACCATAAAAGAATGTTTTCTTAATATCCATTTGATAGACTGTGAACCCTATGTACGATGCATATGCCAAGAATATCCGAATGGCCCCAAGACGAGCCACAGGAGCGTACACCTCGGTATACCTAAAGAAAGCCACGAACCACAAGCCTTGCCTTGTTTCTAACAATGACCCCAGTATCATCCTGTTTGTTGCGAAAGACCCATTTTGTATCCAGCGATTTCTTCCCAGCGGGAAACTCGACCAACCTCCAAACCTTGAGTTTTTCAAACTGATTGAGATCCTCATGCATGGCGTCAACCCAGCTTGGTTCTTGCAAAGCCATGTCAACTGTCTTAGGCTCAATTTGTGAAATTAAGCAAGAATACAAGCAGTTGTTGATTGTTCCAGTCTGACTTCTGGTTGATATGCCAGCTTCAAGGGGACCAATAATACTGTCAATAGGGTGATCCCATTGAATTCTTGATAGAATAGAGTGATCAGGAACAAAACAGTTTGCTGGTAAGTTTGTTGGATTTTCGAGAACTTCGGTGAGAGGGTTCTTCTATCCCGATGCCGCGGTACTGTGCGAGTAAGAGGTACTAGCAATATATTCATTTGGAATGGCATTAGGGAATAGAGTGCTACAAAATATCTGACAAATGACACTCTCCCCCTCAACTGGTGAAACCTCTGCTGTAGTAGGTTCTTGTGGAGACATAGTTTCGGTGACAGGTTCTCCCAGATTCTCAGATGACAACTGAGAGGTGTCCATAGATTCAGACGGATCGACACTTAGCATGGGAGACACTTGAATATCAGCAGGAATATGTTCTTCATCATCAACAATAGTAGAAGTTCCTACCCCCGAGTTTTCTGTATCGACTGTTGGAAACACATGGAATGGCTTAAACAGTTTGTCATAGTCAAATAACCAGTTAGGCCCCACACGAGCATATGTCTCATTCTCTTCCAGCCATCGCACATCATATGATTCGACGATCTGTTTCGATGCCTTGTTGTAGACTTTGTAGGCAGTTCGACCAGCATAACCAACAAAGTAACAGTCATCTGCTTTGGCTTCAAACTTTGGAGTTGATTCAAGATTCAGTAAGGTACACGGAGAACCAAAGGCTTGAAAATGTGCAACTGTAGGCTTGTGACCATAAATAATTTCATAGGGAGTCTTCATATGAGATTTGTTGATCAACACCCGACGTAACAAGAGGTATTGATTGCTTCAGCCTAGAAGAATAACGGTAACTTTGAATCACATAACATCATCCTCGCATCTTCGATTAAAGTACGGTTTTGTCTCTCAGCAACACCATTTTACTGCGGAGTACGAACTGAGCTATATTGACAAAGAATTCCCTTTTCAGCACAAAAATGATTTAGTGTAGAGTTCTTGAACTCCGTGCCATTGTCACAGCAAATTCCCTTGAGCTTCAAGTTAAATTGATTTTCCATGAGCACCACAAACTTCTTGATCAACTCTTCAGTCTCACTTTATTCGACAAGAAGAACAACCAAGTGAAGCGAGAGTAGTCTTCGGTGATGACCAGATAATGATTATTACGAGAAAGACTCAAGACATGAACTGGACCAAAAAATCCCACGTGAAGCAACTAAAAGACACTGGAAATTGTATTAATCAGCTTCGGCTTGTGTGCTTTTCAATGATGCTTGCCCAACACACAAGCCACACACTTCTCGATAGTCACAAAATCTTTAACTGGCAAGCCACGAACAATACGGTTTTTCGCAAGACGATTCAGGGTTTTGACATTAACATGACCCAGGCGACGATGCCAAAGCATGGCATTATGTTCTGACACTTTAGAAAACAGACATGTGATTTCATCAGGAACGTTCTTGTTCATGTCGATCAGGCAGGCATTATCTTTTCTCTGAGATCTGACCAAAACCCACTCCTCTGGTATTATGATACCAGGCTTCAGAATCAAACATTTCTTGTTAGTAAAGTGAGTAGAGAAACCCTTGTTACAGATCTGTGACACACTTAGCAAGCTGTGCTTCAACTATGAGACATAGTTTACATTTTTGAACTTCAGAACACCATTGCTCACAGTACCCTTTTGTGTAATCTTCCCTCTCTCTCCTCCCGAAAACGAAACATATCCTCCGTTAAAGATTTGAATATCACTCAGCTGAGATATGTCCCCTGTCATGTGCCTGGAACAGCCACTATCAACAAACCAAGGCCTGATAATATTCCTACATAGCTGTTCCTGCACGATATGCGAGACTAGTTAGTTTTGGGTACCCAGTCCATAGTAGTTCTGGGTAAGCCTGACTTGGTCAACCGTGTTACGGGTTGCCATGACATATCATCATGATTATCAGAAATCGAATTAGAAGATGTTGAGGACTTTGTTGTCGGAGACTTGGGAACCATTTGTATTTTGGTTTGAAAACTTTGTGATTTGCACAATTGGCTGACTTAGTCACTGGTTTGCGGACAGGAGATACATTTGGCTTTGATTTTTTAAGCGTTTTTGGTTCTGAGGCCCACTTTGGTCTCGGAGCCGAAACCGTGTTATCCGTTCCGCCTTTGAATCACAATGGGCTTAGGCTTAGTTTGATGAGAACCTGACCTGTCAGCCTAGTCTCTTCTCCAATTACCGTCAGAGGGCTTTGCCTTATAATGCCTCGTTTTATTAGAGTGAAAGTTTTTGTAGGCATTTTGAGGCATAGTCCTCTGATGGCGTCTGTAATAAGGAATATATGGGAGACGAGAGCAATTTCTTGCAATGTGACCGGGAATGCCACAGTTGAAACAGGTTTGCCTTTTTAACGTAAAAATCGTCGTGGCCAGTTCTCAGTCTTGCTCTGGTGTGTGAGCTTGTTTTTCCATCTTTGAACTTAGCATTTGAGCTTCCATGTATATCATAAAAACCCTTTTCTCTCACAAACTTAAGCGACAAATGTTTATTATAACTTTTAACTTCATCAGGTTTATTAAGATACAGATCACTGCCCTTTGAAGTTTTAGAGAAAGTAGCCAAACAATTGTCTTTTCTCTTATAAACAGAGCCCACACACACATCAGTAACATTATTTTTTAAAACAGCCAAAATAGGCAAATTAAAAGAAGCAGTAGAATTAATGGGTGAGTCCTCATCCTCATCGGTCCAATCCTCAACTATAACTTCATCTGCACATGAAGTAAACACATTAGAATCGTTCACCCCGGAGGTTCATTCAGTTGTCGTGTCTGAACCAGCCGTGCCCTTGTCGGTTGCAGTTGACTTACAATACTGCAAATATTTTTCTTTTTCTTCTTCTTCCTTGGTAAAAGGAAGACTAGTATAATTATTATTATATGGAGGGGGAACCATGTTATATCCAATACCCACACCCTTATTTTCTTTCCATTTTAAATGATTTTCTATCATTGACTCAACAACAGCACTAGAGACATCACACTTTTTAAAGTTAAATTCAGCATTTTCGAATTTTTTTTGTTAGTTTTGCTATTCCAACTTTGATGCATCTAACTTTGCGGTTAGTTCAGCAATTTTCTTTCTAGCATCTAGATGGTGACAGCACTTTGTGCTAAAATCCGATTGCAGATTAGAAAAATCTTGTTGCTGTGCCTCTATTTTGTCTTTTAAAGCCTTTTCAAGTTTATTAAGTGTGGAATTTTCATATTTAACACCCTCCATTTCCCTAATTAAGTTGCTATTGTGAATTTTATACATAACTACTTTATCAATGCATGATTGAGAACATAATACAGGACTTACCTCAGAGGATTTGGTAGAGGTGAATACCATAAAAGCGTGCTGAAGATCCCTAACCTACTCCTCAGCTTCGTTCTCCTCTTCTTCAACATCCATCTCAGCAAACTTTGCAACTTGATCACTTATGGCGATGCCATCCGATCCTCCCAGGAGAAGTTTTGAACCACCAAACCACGCTCTCCCACACTCGAACTAGTTGCATTCTCTCCTCTTCCACCATTCACTGAAACCATCTCCCTATCTCTATTCCCTTCATTTGCTGGATTGGTACACTCACGAGCAAAATGGCCCGACTCATGATAGTTGTAACACCTCAAAGAACTCTTGTTAAATCCCACCTTCTGATTTGCAGGCACATTCCAGTTGTTCCTGCCTGTCCTTTTAGTAAACTTTTTGGCTCTAAAAATATCAATGGTGATTTGCCAAGAGATATCCATCTCCTCCATATCATCAGGGTGTATCTGATCAAGCTCAGCAGCCACACCGGCTTGTACCAGGTCTCCAGCAAGAAAGGCATTATAGCAATTCATGAAACCTGCCATTAAAGCGACGTTCTCTTGTGTCTCCTTAGGAATGGTAGGAATCTGAATGGGAGATTGGCTGGAGGTGGCCATAGGAGTTTGAGATTTCGATGCAAGAGCCGGTTGTGGAAAGAAATGGGAGCAGCTGGTGTAGGTTGTGGAGTAGGTTGATTCTGAGGAGACTTGAACATGGAGAAGGTTTGTTGAGATTGCCGTGACTGAGCTGGCTGACTCTGAGATGAATTGAACAACGAGAAACTGTCTTGTGAGACTAGAGCATTGTTGGAGGCAATGCCATAACCATCAATATTGTAGGTATTCGCATGATTGATTGAATGCTGCTTGTTGTCCGTATCACAAGCCTTGATGATAGCCATCACCTCAGACAGTGTCAGTCTGGCTAGATCCTTGGTCTTCTTAGTAACAGCCACATTCAGATCCTAGTTCTGTGGCAGTGAGTTGACTAGCTTGTTGTTAATCTCAGCAGACGTGAGGTTATAATTGGCCGATCTCATCTCCATGACTAATGAGAAGAACCAGTGAAGCTGTTTTTCAAGAGATTCTCCCAAGACATAGTTGAACATGCTGAATTGCTGTGTTAAGAGATCCTGCCTACTTCTCCTCATGTCTTCATTTCCTTCAAACACTTCAATAAGAGCCTCCCAGAGTGCCTTAGCAGAATTCAACTCTCTAAATCCCAAGGCAATAAAGTGCCATGGTCAAGGTAGCCAAAGCCTTCTCATCCTGCTCGACTTTATCAAAATCAGCATCTGTATACAACTCAACTGGCTTTGTCTCCAATTCATCAGACCCCTCCTTCTGATATGTAATAGCCTGAGGGCCTCTAACAATGCTCTTCCATAATTTCGCATATTTCTCAAACCTCAACTTTCACTTATCAAACCCTTCCGAAGTCAGTAGACGGGGCACGCAAGTGGTAGTCCCCATGATGGAGTTGAGTTCTTGATGAAGAGTGGCATTGGAAGACGCACTAACAGTAGATTGATTCATAATAGCCTTAACCGAGAACTTGAAAGAAAGGCTGAAAACAACAAATGTCTTTCGAAAACACAGAAAGTTGATGAAAACGTAGAGATCTTCCCGAAAACCTTGAAGTTTTACCGAGAACTTAACAATCCTCCCGAACACCTTGAGGTTTAGCCGAGAACCTTGTAATTTTCCCGAAAGCCTTGAATTTAACCCGAGAACTGAAACAGATTTACCGAGAACTAAGGATAGTTCAAGATATGGTAATCTTAGAATGTTTAACTAAATCCCGAGAAAGATGGGATTCAAATCAAACACGAGATTTACCAAAATCTATTCCAAATAAAGCTCCTCACCAGCCGAAGAACACGAAGAACAATTCTTCAAGATCCATAAATCTTCCACCAAACATACACCCGTAAGTCACCGGTAGAATCCTTGATATCACTAATAACCAAGCCTAGAAAAGGTCTATAGGCTCTGATACCAATTGTAAGTCCCGAGAAAGGATCTTTCAATGTGATATCAAGTAACTCAATGATAAGGCGGAAACTAATCACCAAGCCGATTCTATAAAGCCAACACAATCATAAACAAACACGAAGAATAAGCTTCAAAACACACGTATATTGATACGTCGGGTGCTTAAGCCCTTAACAAACTTCCACGGGTGAAAAATGAACTTGAACGAACAACCCTACAATAGTAAACTTATATCCTATATAGGCTACCAACTAGGCCCAAAACAAACTAAAGCCTAGAGAGATCAAATGATCTCGGTTTACATACAAAAACCCAACTAAGCCCACTACTACAAAGCATAAACCACAAACTACGACTCAACATAAACTCTCAAAATAAATACATTTAATATTACTTTTTGGTTATGCCCATTTTAGTTATTTTATACATTTTATTAAAAGCTCCAGCTAGTCTGCCAAACATCTAAATATATCTAAAAAGCTGCAGCTACTAGCTTCATGGCACCAGCTTCCAACTACAGCTACCAACTAGTTTTGTCAAACATACCCTTTATCCTCATGTTTAAAATGAGACTAGAAACCACAACCATTTAGTTTAATGTCATACACATTTGCCACTATACTAAGCTATTGGATGTAATCATTTCATTTTATAAACAATGGTAATTAATTAGTAAGGGTGTATTCATATTTTCTTTCATAAAAAAATTAGTTGACTTATAATTGTAAGTTTGTAACAAAATCTAATTCAAATATTAAAGCATCAGAATTAATTGAACATATGTTTCGGTTATTGTAAAAATTTTATATTAAAAGTAATTATAATGCTATTTTTGAGCATTTAAATTTCTTTCTGCTTTCCAAAAATTTCATTTGTAATTTATCCCGTTTAATACTACTTTTTAAAATGATTTTTTTTTTAAAAATTCAAGTGCTTCTACTTAAATAATTTATTAAGATTCTAATAAGTGATACTTGAATAATATGATTTAACACAATAAGTAATTAATTGCATACGAAAATAGACAGAGACAAAGTTTAAGGACTTAATTTAGGGTTACAATGATTACGGATCATGCTTTGGAGTTTGGAATGATTAGAATTGATTGGTTTGAGAATTTGATTTAGAAGGTGCTAAGTATCACAAACAACTTAATGCCATTGTATTGACGAAACTTATAAAATGACTATGAGTTGTTTTTTAGTATTTTAGCTACAATCTTATATCTTGTGAATTTGCATGAATCAAAATGAATAATGTTGAGATCCAAACTTGTTTGAGTCGAAATTTGAATGTTGGGAAGAATAATAGCCGATCGGATAGTATGGCTATGAAAGAGATTAGACAATCAGATACACACACAAGTAAGAAAGTGGAGTGCTCAAAATAGTATCAGTCATAGAAAGGGTATTATTATCATTTGAAAATATAAAAAGATAAGTTTTAATATGTGTATGTAAGGCCCCAAACCCGAGAACCCTACACTGGACATTGGATTTACTCATAAACTTAGTTTGATACAACGGAAGGACATACGATTTGTAGCGGAAACTAAAAACTTTTACATTAAACTCCTTTCTATAACTAATCTTCAATATGGATGGCCTTATACGTACCTCAAGCTCATCAAGTCATCAACAATACCTACATGCGTACTAAAAGTCAGCTACACGCTGAGAGAGTTCTAACGTTTATGTCCTTTCATAAAGTACGATTTATTAATAAATCCCATCTTTCGAACATTCATATATAACTTATAATTACTCATTCATTCTTTACTTGATTCTATGCTGGTCTATTCTTTCGTTTATAACTGTCCTTGCTCATAACCCAGTCATATGTACTTGCTCATAACCAAGCCGCCTATTCTTGTCCATAAAAGGGACATTAATATACATATCCATAAAAGGAAAATCTACTCATATCCATAAAAGTAACGTCTACTCATATCCATAAAAGGAACGACTACTTATATCCTTAAAAGGAACGACTACTTATATCCATAAAATGGAACATCTATATTCATATCCATAAAGGAACGTGTGCTCATATCCATAAAAGGAAAGACTACACATATTCATAAAACGAATCACGTGCACTATCCATACAAGAACACTATATACTATCCATAGCTGGACCAAACAATCACACAACATATTGTAGGTTCCTAGCCGGATCTACACGAGATATCTTGTTCTACGTAGGTGCGGAATCCCTACGTAAGACGTTACGAGCGTAGAAGACGATACGATTAAACACACGTTACAATAAACAAATACTCGTTATATTGCAACCTTAAACACGTGATATCAATCACTAATTACAGGACTCTCTGACTCGTAAACTAAAACTGATTGAATTGTTTTCAAACTCAAGCCGTAGCTTAAGTTATATATCACGACAACTTCGCCTGGCATGTTCAGGCGAAGTTGTCACTAACTTCGCTTGTCTAACAAGTTCGCCTATATCAGCGAACTTGTTAGCAACTTCGCTTACATACAAACTCAAATCCAAACGACTCGATTACAGACACTAGACACTGAACTACTGACATCATGTACCAACACATATATCTATGCATTCACTATCTACAATATCATACAATCATCCCATATACACGTACGTATTTATTAACTATCACACTTAGAATCCCTAATTTGACCGTCTATTGATTGTATCCATAATTTGACCACCTTATCGTAGTATCCATAACTGGGCTATCTGACACGTATAATGGTATTCTATTAGTCAATACATTATATCTATAACTGGACCACGTTACCATAACAGCACGTGCCCTAAACATAGTATAGGCTTCTAGTCCTTTATTGTGTTCATGCATGTGCTTTCCTTTCCCGTACAACAAACTATCATGTCCGTAAATGGAACACCTATACATATCCATAAAAGGAACGTCTACTCATATCCATAAAGGGAATATCTATCTATCGTATAATCTCTTGCATACTCCCCATGAGCATTCATGATGTGGACAGGTATAAGGTATTACGACCTCCCTAATGTCCATGTCATGACTTACTCACATCCTTCATACAACTTTAACATAAAAATGCTACATTCATTTATTACAAGTTTACCCGTTTACTTTCTCATACAACACATGCCACATTCATCTTTTATCTTATTTCTTGAGTATGCATACAACCCTAAAAACATTTAAAGGTAAAAAAATGGGCTAGAACTTACCTGAATCATGTTCCTCTCAGAGCTTATGGTTACACCTTTTTTCAGTTGGCCATGACTAACTGCATAACAAGTATAGGTGTTAATCAACTACTTTTCTATCTAAGTCTCACCACCCAAGTCAGTGAACTAATCTGACTTAGTTAAGTAGAGTTACGGTCCTTTCAAATTGCATCGCATGTTGGAAAACCAATCACATCGCCTTTCCAACAAATCTCATTTTCAAATGATTCTCATTTTCAAACGAGTCTCATTTTCAATCAAGTCTCTTTTTCAACCGAGTCTTGTTTTCAAACGAGTCTCGTTTTCAAACGAATCTCATTTCAAACGAGTATTGTTTTCAAACGAGCCACATTTTTAAACGGCTCTTATTTCCAAATGAATCTCATCCAATAACTTTTTTTTTATCACCAAGTTTATGTTTTTCCTACTTGTTAGGATCCGATTTACGATTCTACCAAGTTTCATGCAAAACCGACTTCGTCCACCGGTCATTTTGATGATTCGAACACTACTCGTTTCACTCGATACCATTCATAACTCGTTTTAAGTAAAGTTTGTATTTTTCCCACTAAATATAAGCCGATCTATGACACTAACGATTTTCATGGCAATCCGACAACAAATACATAATGTAACATTCGTTAATTTTCAAACCTGAAAACCCTATCCATTTTGAATTTTCGGTATTGATTTATATATATATATATATATATTATATATATATATATATATATATATATATATATATATATATATATACAGGGGAAGGATCATGCGAGAAGTGATATTATAGCGAGAAGTGCGAGAAATGAATCTAAACCATTGATTGTGTTTAATCAGTGGTTTATATTATAAATGGTAAATTAGTAATTAAAAATACATATTTATGACATATAATTTAATAGAAAGGTTATATACGTCTTTTGTGGTGTATTCGAGAAGTGATATTAATAGAAGTATCATGCGAGAAGTGATATTATAGCGAGAAGTGTGAGAAATGAATCTAAACCATTGATTATGTTTAATCTGTGGTCTATATTATAAATGGCAAATTCGTAATTAAAAACACATGTTTATGACATATAATTTAATAGAAAGGTTATATACATCTTTTGTGTTGTATGCCTCATTAAACCAGATTTTAATGATTTTAGTGGTTACTTTTTAATGCCCATTTAATGCTCATTAGAAGGTTAATACTATTTAATTTTTTCATTAAAATTATGATATTTTTTTATGGTTGTGTAAGTTGTTTATTTGTTTTTAGAATTTGTTCATAAAACACATAAATTTTGCAACATTACATTGTATATTACGGATTTGTTTATATTGTACATACAATGTATTGAAGTAAGCCTATTTTTATTTGTTTTGCCAACACTTTATTATATATACAAACTGATTCCTACACAACATTAGTTTTGCATAAACTATATTAAATACTACGTTAGTTATAACTACACAACATTTAAAAGTGTTTATACACTACATTTATTTTACCTACGCTACATTAGATATGTCTACACTACGTTGGTTATGAATACACAACCATTTGAAAGTGTACCTACACAACATTAGTTTTGTCTACACTAAATTAGATATGTCAACCTAAAATTATTTTTGCCTACACTTTATTAGATATGTCTACACTACACTAATTATAACTACACATTTTAAAGTGAGCTTACACCACATTGCGTAGCTACATCTATATTACATTAGATCAAATGATGATGATGACGATGATCATCATCATAATAATAATAATAATAATAATAATAATAATAATAATAATTAGCCATTTTTAGAATAAAATAATTTTAGATCAAATAGATTCAATTGTTCAAATTTTATATGAAATAAAAAATAATAATAGTTTGTAACTTACCATTTGCTACTAACTTATCATTAATTGTTAAACCATTAATGAACATGAGTTACAAAATAAAATATTTTATATTTCACTAATATACCCTTGCATATAAATAATCAGAAAATAAAAAAGAAATTATGTGATTGGTTAGAATCTCTTCTCGCACTTCTCGCAATAAAAAACACTTCTGAAATGAACCTAATCATATATACACACACACACACACACATATATATATAATAATATTATTATTATTAATTAATTTCCTTCGCATGTATTTATTTGTCATTACCATGCGTATTTGAATTCGTTAAACTGGTCCGTTTGGTCGTTTCGATGTATTTTATTTATCACGCTATTATTAATAAAATATTTTCGACGATCGGTGTTTGTTGTCGCTCATTTTCTATTATCTTCAATTATTTAACAGAACCTCGGGATTTTTAGGATTATATGTTTAAATAATTCGTTGACTACTCGGGTATAACTCGAAAGATATAAAGTTTACATATGCATTTATATGCATTTCCAAAGTTCGAGGTTATTATGGTAAATTATAATTTTTAACACATTTTAACATAATTCAAATGTTCAAGGTTAATATTGAAAATATACTTTAATTAAAAGTTAATACATCTAAAAAGCTTAGGGACCAGAACTGTAATTATAACTTTAAATTATATTAAAACCTAGCCCTCCCCCTTTCCCTCCTCCCCGTATCGGCGACCTGTTACATTTTCTAGCAACTATTAAATTCCAGCAAAAACATTAACATCAAAGAATTATCATAATTTGTTTCTATGATAACGTAAGTCAATAAATGGCACTAATAACGTCCATTAACGTACATATAATGGCCGAATTAAAGACCCCAATGACCGGAAATTTAATAAAACACATTAAAGATCAATTAATCATACAACGATATAATTCGAATTATAAATTTACCCTCTAATGTCATGTAACCATGCTCATAACCTTTGTTTACACTAAAACACTCCCTACCGTAATTGCTTCGTCAAGAAAGTTTTCCAGCGAGTCTCCATTAACCCTCAAGAGACATCTCTTCCAGGTAATTAATGTAGGCTTTATGCTCGTTTTTATCAGTATAACAAAAGCCGTAACCTAAATCAGGCGTACATGGAACAAATTAAGATAATTGGATTTCTAGGGTTTATTGATCTTGAAGATTACCTTTTAACAATATATTTATATTTTATTTCCATTCTTAATTCAAAAGGTTTGGTTGGTCCATTGGTTTGTTGTTTGAGTGTGGATAGAAGGATTCGGGTTCAAAACCCGGGTCAGGCCTTATTTCTGGTAACTTTTTAAACAGTTTATTAATTAGTTTTTATAAATAAATTACTTAAAATAATTAACAAATCAAATAAAATCTTTTTTAAACTAAATAAATTTTTTATAAAATAAATATAAATTATATTTCACCATTTACCATCATAAAAACCAACTTCCAAGCTCGTTAACCAACTAAATTTATTCCGTTAATTATAATTCGCTCGTAAACTTTAATTATTCAACTTTTAAGAAATTAGCTTTAAATCATCAAACGTTGAACCGTGTCCTGCAAATATCTTATTACCCTTATTAATGTTAGGATATCTTTGACGCATTTTTGGCTTTTCTTTATTTACGCTTCACATCAAAGGTAAGTTTCTCGCTCCCCATTTTTAACTCTTTTATTATTTTTGGGGGTAGAATATGTACCTTACAACTTCAAAGTATTTAAGGTTTCGTTTAGAAACTATAATTCATTACATGGACTTGTGTGTTACTTGATTATTTGCTCAAATTTACTTTCACGTTGTAGCCTCATTAAGTATGATCATATGTTCCCCTTTGCACTCAGGACCATTGTTTCGAGTGGAAAAGTGCCTCATTATCCGAGTGCATTGGTTTTCCCCAACTGGAAAGGAAATTCGTTTATTCTTTACATTTAGGACCATTGATTCGAGTGTAAAGAACCCTTATTTGCGCTTTTCACAAGTTTCATGGAATTGTATAATTTTTACGTATTATATCAAATTGTGTGAAATCACCAACTATTCATATAGTTAACATTATTTTATGCATATGCTACAGGTACTGTTAGTAGAAGATGATACGCAGAGATGACACTAGACTTAGGTTATTTAAACTAATTGACAAACTGTGTAGTTGTATCTATTTTCCTTGTATTTCTTATTTCAAACTTGTGTACTTGACTTGTAAATTAATTAATGATAATATTGTCACTTAATAATGTCACATGTGTTTTGAACAATCTGTACGTCACACTCGGGCATTTCCGCTTAAGCCGGGGTGTTACACATAACCTTTTATCCTAAAACATACCTTACGGATTTGGTTCGACCTCAGTTCGAGTTCTGTTCGATCATGGTTCGAACAAAGGTGATGATCTTGGTACGTTTCTTGTTATTGATGAAGACTAAATCACGAAAACACCTTGTCTTCCTTAGATCTCAGATCCGATCTTGAGAGGAGAGAGTGTTTGTATGTGCTTTGAGTGTGTATGGAGGCTAGGATGGAATGAGGGTTTTAGGGTTTATGGGAGGTTTAAGGGTTTATATTGTATAAGCACATGGACCTTAAGGCCCATAACTATTCCCTAATCCATCTTTTATCTCCGACCCCACCACCCAACTTATTATTATTTAACATAATTAAATACTAACACTTAATTAAATAAATAAACTTATTTTAAAAGTTGTATGTTACATTGCACAAATGTTGTTGTCACACCCTAACTTAGGGTCTAGGAGTGTGACAAATAGTGGGTACATATTTTATAAATATATCCGAGTTTAAGGTTGTAAAGTAGAAGTCTTTGATTTAAATATTGTTATATTCAAAAGAGGTAAATTAAACTACCGATACTATTACTGTAACATCCCAAAAATTTTGGTCCTAAATTTGACAATCTAAGAAAGACGAGGGACCCAAAATATGTAATGGAGAATGCAAAATATGAAAAGTGGGTTCATCCCACATTGGAGAAAGAAGAAAGTGGAATTATCCCAAATGGGTATAAATAAGATGAGAGAAGTTCTCCCACATTGACAGAATATAAAACTTTTGAGCTCCTTATAAGGAAATGGGTTCACAAGCTAATATTCTTGTATGACAAGACCCTTGGTGGTCTTAGCAATGATGCGAAGCACCTGACGCGTATGCGCACGTTTACTGGCACGGGGTCGGGCGATGGGAAAAATGTGGCACTTTGATGGCGAACTTTTCACTTCAGGCACTCGCATCACCGTGAACCGCATAAGCATTTTTTGGAAAGAGGGACAAAATGAAAAATCTAATTTTCTTCCCCTCGCGCTCGTGATGAAAGTCTCACCAAACCCGGTAATATGAGGTGTCATGTTACGCGATGAATAAAGCTCGGAGTCCATCGCGATACACGACGTAGCCCCTAAAACGAGATGACACGTGTCCTACCATGTGTCAACACATGGCACACGTGTGTCGACACATGGCAGCCTCTGAGAACGCTGAGTCATCGTGCTACGCAATGGCACATGAAAAAGGCCATCGCAATACATGATGGGTCACAAAATTCGCCTATAAAAGGGGTCTCATGACACTCCCCCTCTTCACACAACTAAACACACTCACACACACATAGTCAGCCTCGGGAAGCGTGACGAGTGTCGTAGTAGTGGCAGTACGTGCGAAGCTCCGAAGTTCTTACGGTTTAAGCCCCATTATGCGACGTAGAATAGAAGTGCTGCTAGATCAAGCCTAGGCTTTTAACTCCAAATACTCTTGTAAGGTAGGGGTTCCGCTTACGTATTATTTTATTATGACTTAGAGTACAGTTGACGGTATAGCCCGAACCTTGATAACGTTTAAGCATAACATAGCTTTTCATATAGATTGTATGAAAATAATGTTTCTTTATGATAAAGGAACATAGAATTTTATATACAAGGGGTATAGTTAAATTAATGTTTCTTCTTGTGGAAGAAACTCAGTGTAAACATTTCTTCCTGATGAAGAAACGTAACATATAATTGGTAAATAAACAAAGGGACTAAAAGTCCAAATGTTTTATTCAAATAAATGATTGTCAAGGTTTAAAGCTATAGAAAACTGACTAAATGTTTGAAGCTAAATCGTTGATCTAGATATTAACACAAATTAAGGTTATTCTCGTACTATAGGTACAAGGTAACAATGATGTGCGTATGCATGATGAGAGTATTTAAGAGTTGTTGATTCACACAATATCGTGTTTTAAATTTATAGAAAATGATTTCTACTAAAACTAAACCACACACAAATAGGTAAGTGTACCTATCGTATATGTATAATAGTATTGGTAAGAACCAAGTATCGATCTGTGGACACAAATAGTTTCTAATAATGAATCTTTGTTTTAAATTAACAGGAGATAATAATCATTTAAAGGTGGTTTTTAAACTATTTATTTTATAAATTAATATATAAAATAGGTGAACAAGGAGATAATTTTTTAGTTGTGAAAATCAATAAATAAAGGTTACTATCTTAAATCAAGAATCCACTCCATTCTTGCTTGATGATTATAATGAAGAATGTGTGATTAACTTGCTTTAATAATATATGATAGAATAACCCCTTAATACTAAGTAAATTACCATATGACAATGAAGAAAGTAGAATGCATATCTTCATGTCTATAATGAAAAATGTCAATTTAAGTAAGCAAATAGTCTTAGTAAAGTATAAATATTAGGATTGACTTCGATTTCTCAAATACCAATTCTAACAACTTCGGGTGGTTATAGTTTATTCACACAACCTCCCCTTGGTTGATTTAAGTAGATTATAATTACACATTACTTTTAACATATGACTTTTTTTTAACTAGCATCTAATCGTGTTATCAATTTTATTTCAGAATTACCAAAACTAGAGAAATCGATCATAGCTTGTATCTCATCATTTCTAAGTACAATACAAGGATATTTGTTTTAAATAAAATGTCAAGATATTCGTTTTTTACCATTTCTAGTTTCTAAGAACATGAATGAATCATGAATGAATGTTAAGTGTTAATCATCAATCTTGAATAATGAATTTTGATAACAAAACAAATCTCATCAAAGGATAATTGCAAGATAACCATGTACTTCACAAAAACTAACTCACGTATTCAATATAATCATCAATTAAAACAAAGCTTCTTCATAAATTTTAGATGGTAAATGGAGGTTTAACTCATAATGAGCATGATAATGAACATCAAAGAAAGGGAAGATAACAAACACATGATTAAACTAGAATAATCTAACTAATATGAAAGACACTTCTTTCTTCAATGGTGATGAATGATGATGATAGATGATGATGATAGCCTCCAAACCTTCTAACTCTCTTATGGACTTTCAACAGTAGTGAAAAGTGAGTATTTTATAGTAAGAACCCGTCATAAACCTTTCTAAGCACACCTGAAACAATGCATATTGCAATCCTATTTATAGGCTGTCTGGAGAGACAGTCACACCCCCGTGCTTCACTAGGCATACCGGTGTATCTGGTATCCTAGAGCATTAATTCTTCTGTCAGATCGTACATGCTGACTCACCACGCCAGCATGCTTCATGGGGCATTCCCCCATGTTTTTGGTGTCAGTGATAAATTTTGTTTGTCGTTTTTGACAGGTGATCACGCCAGCGTGTCTAGTTGACATTAGATTTTGTCATTTTCTACTAGATTTTTGTCTTTTATTGCATAGAGAAACATGGGTGTGTGCTGCTGAAACATGGGGGTGTGTTGAGCTGTTTTCTTTGATTTTCTTTGTTTTTCTTCTCGTTTATCACTTGTTTCTTCATTTGAGGTTGGGATATACCTGAAAATAGAAATTAACGTAATAAATAGTTATTTGAAATAGATAATATGATAAAAGATGCATTTTTGGAGATTATTTGATGGTTAAAAGATGTATATTTTTATATACATCAAACATCCCCACACTTGAACCTTGCTTGTCCTTAAGCAAGCTAATAATAAAAATTCTCTAAAGGTAGTAAGTTAGGACCAAAGCTAAAACATCCCTAAAAAGTTCCTAGAAAACAGGAACATAACAACCAACTACAAATCATGAGAATATATATTGTGATATATGAAAAGACAATTTGTTTTTATGGGATCCCGTTTATGCAAATCGTCACGTTCTCATAATGTTCACACACACACTCGGTTTTATATCTGTTCATACAAGTGATGTATGTATGTATATGAACACTCTTAGCTAAAATGTGAAATGTGATAAACAGGCTTGTCAAGAGTTCAATTCTCCACCATGGTGAAGGGTTGCATAAATTATAAGGTAATGAGGGTTGGTGTTCGGTTTAGGGTAGGGATTTGGTGTTTTGGTGGAGGTTCAAGGTTAAAGGTAAAGATGGTAAACACAACTTCAAACCTTTTTGGGAGCTTCAAAATGACTTCAATAATCTCTCTTCTTCTTGTCACCTGATGCAGTGATTTTTCTAATCATATGCATAATTTTTTTTTAGAACAACCTAGTGACTCTTTTAAGGTCAGATCGTCAAGACCGGTTTTTTCCAAGATGTGGATCAGCTCTTCCTTAATCATGTTTTGAACATAACTTCCAACTCTAATGGACCATTCGGCTTTGAGCCTAATAGCCCCCACCCTCATTAGTTCGGTATATTCATGTTGGGATTGGGTTTCACTTTTTCTACATATTCCTTTGTGAGACCAGTTTTCGCTTTTGGAAATCCCTTTGCTCATATCTCTTTGCTCTTCTTTTCATTGCGCTTTTGGAAATCCCACAAAATAGTGGCCTTTGTTCGTCTTTGCGCACTTTTTCCTCACCCCATTGCTAAAGAGAAAAATTCTCTCCCTAAGTTATGGAGGCAACCTAGGTTTTGCGAAATGTATGCAGCAAAGGAAATTTAAATCAAAAGAATGCATTCCAGTTCTTTAATGCCTGCCGGTAAAAGACTAGTGTTGTATTTTACTGGTAAGCGGGATAAAGTGGTCGGATAATGTTTTGGGTTTGTGTGGTGTTTTTGGTGATAGGAATAGGTTATGTGATGTTTTTTTTGGGTATTTATTACCTTCCTATTTATGCAATGCTTCATGCGGTTTGAAAAGAATGTTTAACACAAGTTCTAAATCGCACGAAACAACTGAGTCACTCAATACCCCGCAAAAATATGTATATGGCATGAGGCTTATCCCACGGAAACAGAGGGATTAGGTATAAACGCCATGGTTTGCATAAAGTTTTTCTCATTATTACAAAACTTTTCTTTTCATTTATTTCACATTTTAGGTTATGATAGATTTTTGGTTGGTTATTTTGCAAAAACTATTCTAGGAATTATCTTTGGTTTTGTCAAAAATTATAAGTGACTAATGGTTGTATTTGCTACAAAATTGAGAGATCTTTTTTATAATTAGTTGGTTAGTTCAAGTAATTCCCTTCCCACACTTGAATCTCACATTGTCCTCAATGTGATGAATTCATAAAAGTTTAAAATGAGGCACAGAGGGTAAGTAAATAGGAAAGAAACTTCCCTACGGGTCGAATAAAATTTCGGCAGAGCGTCCCCTATTTTTCGCCAATTTACCTATAGTGCATCCTAAAATTAAAAACTGTGTACAACCAACAACCAAATACAAGATAATAGTAATGAATATTGAATGTGGAACCCTCCACATTCGCCCTCAACAGGCCTAATAAAGTCAGTTCATGTGGCCAAGGTACCGGCTATCACCACCATAATCAGTCACATACAAACATGAAATAAAATTGTGTTAACAAATAACCATGATAAAAGTCATAAAATAACCACCTCCTGCCCGTGTTTCCAATGCCTCATGCTGCTAATACCCCTACTAACAGTTACCCGGGTGCTCTGGGTTAAGAGGACCCCACTAACGAATATAATGTCTCATCTCCGCGTACTCAACAGCACGCTATGCATCAGATGCTGAAATCTGACCAGCTAACCTGTCAATGGAGGCAGAAGTGTTAGTGTTGTAGCGGTCAATCAAAATATGCAGCCCCTCAAATGAATACGGGTTGGGCTGCGACGAGCTAGCACTGGCGGACGATGATCCTGGTCCACTAGGATGGGATAGGTGCGACGACGGGCCTATCATGGTGGTGATCCTCCTCTCCTTTCTTATATGTCCTGTAGAGTCATCTCAGCGGGATCTCCAGGTTCCCAAATTTGGTTGTAGATACCCTTGAATCGCCACTGCGGTAGATCCCTGGCGATCTTCTGGACCATACCCATACTCATGTAAAGACCGAGGTCGAGAGGAACTAACTTTGGGTTCTGGTTCCTTCCAAGTCTGTCTAATCGGCTCTGTAGAGCTTGTAAATCCATGGCCCTCCAAAGATCGGTGTTTTGGGCTTCTTTGCACCTGCATTTGTTCTTAATAGTTGGAAAAAAAGATAAGTTATATTGAAAGGAACATTATTTTTGATGCAGTATAAGGCCCAAAGATATTTGAGGTTCACGACCCCTCGCTCTGGCCATGCTGAGTAATACTGTGGCTCAGTAATCGGTGAATATAGAGAAAAAGCAGGTCACGGAGGGCGGTGCTCTTGGTGCTACTTGGATTGTACTCTTCAACCCTATAACTCAACTGTATCCATGCTTCCATTCTTGTGTTACCTTGGTCTGTGGCTTCATGATCATCTTCATCTGAAAAGGTGGTCCCGGCTTCAAACCACATCGCCATGTCTGTTTCCTTGGCGGTGTATATTCCCATATCAATCCACAACTGAGTAATTGAGGTGGCATACCACACCCCTAATTCTGAATTCCATTCCTTCATCATCCCACATGTTGAGACGTTTTCTCTTTATCGAGAACAAAGCTAAAACTTCTTTGGTTAACTCATTCACAGCTCTCCCTTTGCAACTAAACACACGGGCCCCTGGTCCCGTTACAAGGCTGTTGTATCTTTCCAGTTGGTTTATCTCCCTTAACGCATCTGTGTAGGCATAGAAATTGGATGCCGGTTTCCTCTCGGTCATGTACCCAATCCTTTCTCAAGCAATGTCGTCCCTCCTAGTTCGTTCGTTAAACACAAGAAATGCATGGAAGTCATCTCCAATCTCTGGCAACCTTTTGATTGGATTTGAATATTTGATGGAGGGTTTGGAAGAATTAGGGTTTGGTCGGTTTTTCTCGCAAAGAGAATGGGTAGGTTTGTGTTTGGTGAAAAGCGGACAATTGTTTTTTATAAAAAAATATTAACTGTACTGTAACATCAAGCACGCCCTCGTGCTTCAGGAAGCATACCGGCATGCTGCACTGTGTAGGTGGTAATTTTTTACTTTTAACCAGTTTTCAAACCGTACCCCCTTTTAATAACCAGGACTTGTCTAATTAGAGATAATTATGTTAAACACACCGAAACATCTAAAACTTCATTAAACAAAAATGATACACACATGAAAAATAAAGAACACATATAATTTTAACTTTAGCCAAAATCGAGCCTAATGGAGCCAAACAAGGCTCTTAACATCTTGTTCCCTAGAGTTTCTACCTAAAAACTACCGCTCCCGAAAGATCTTGGATGTGGGATGGAGCCTTCTTAGCCTCCACAAGTTCGGTGAGTTTCTTGTTGAGTTTACCTATTACTCGGTTTAGGTAGTCAAGTTTGAAGTTAATATCCTTGTTGCCGTTTTCTGCAATGTTGAAACTTTCAAACCAAAGTAGCTCAACCTTGTTTATGAGCTCTATAAAGCGGGCTTCTGCTTGCAAGTTGCTCTCAACTTGTTCCCTCACGACATCTTGATGTAATCTCATCTCATGCTCAACCGCAACGTTCTTATAGTTGATCTTTCTTACATGACGCCACTTCATTCTTCTTTGATCTATTTGGAAGTGTAATAACCAAAATTTTAAAATCTCCTTTAATATATTTTAAACGTTAAAATAAATAAATAATAATAGAAAAAATAAAAATAAATGGGACATGCATCCAAAGTAAAATGATATATGTGTTCTAATTCTAAATACGTAATAAAAATAAACCATCAAATACAATTTTATATATGATATAAAGGTAGTAATAATTATATAAAGTATAAAAACAAGATGATAAGATTGGGAGGTAAGTTGCAAGTTTAAGATATGGATAAAAATTGGTTTGCTTAGTGAAGGCAACAACCATTTGTTCATATCCTTCCCTTCATTACAAAGAAAGCAAGTTATAAATGCTTGTCTTCTTCAAACCTTAATATGTCGTACTTTCTTACTCTATATTCCCAACAAAGCTTCACATTTCTGGTAGATCGAAAGGAGCTCAACCAAAAACGGTACCCTTGATTCCTTCTCTCTAGTACTCCATAGTCACTATCCACCACCTCTGTACCACCACGCGACATCACCACGGAGCCGACGTTAACCGACAAAACTTTCTTTACATCACCACCTGTTGTAACCCCACTACCTATCTTCACCTTGATTGGTCGGCCACACCGTTACCCTAAAAAATCTCTCGTATTAGTTTCCGGTCAGCCTGTAAATTTTACGGCGACGATTCATTTTCCGGCAAATCGAAATCCACTCCATGACCAGCCCCCACTACATCTAAACCACCACAACGAAATCAACGTTAACCGGCGACCTTTTATCATCATAGCCTATTATTCGTCTACATCGTAAACCAACCCGTACGTCACTTATATTTACGTTTACTTATATTTGTTTGCGCGCATGTATATATTATATATCACATACAAAGTTAAACGTATATAAATCAAAACATGGAAACCTCTATTTTTGTCTCATCCTCCACATGCAGAAGATGTTTAGCTTATATTTCATTTAATGGCCCACTCCTTGTCTTTGTTCAAACTATTAATAAAACTTTTATCATATTAATTTATTAGTAATTATTTTCCATTACTTTTACCTAATATTAATTACTGGACAGCTTTTAACTAATATATACTCACTATTTTAATTTAAACTAAGAATTTCATTTTATACAATCATGAAACCCTTTTAAAATGTTTTATTCAAAAAATATGTTCATAACTGTATTAGTGTGAACGAAAGTGATTATATATATATATAATGTTAAAAACATCAATAATAATAAAAGAATATTATTAACTACATCTTTAAAGCATTATTAAATAGATAATTTTACAAAAATGATCACAAACATATATTCAGTATGTTTCGTATATCTAATTCAACGTCATTCATGTATTTATAACTTGTAACGAACCAATAATAATTCTAAATAGCCAGCATGTAGATAATCTTGAACACTCGTAATCAAGTTAGCATCACTTTGGAAAACTAAAGGTACGGATCCTTACCCCCACTCTTTGTTACTTCATATTCAATTGATATAAACCGTTGAATTTGTATATATTTTAAGACTCCTCACGTCTTTGGATTACCAATTCACTTATCTGCATTCCGATATCCTGAGTGTCGCTTCTTGTGGAGTGTCCCACGAGCATGTGGTTGCGGCATCGACAACATGTGCACCATCCGTGACGGTGAGATCAGTTCACGGTGTCTCTTAAGTACAAGTGTGGTACATATGGCTATTCGGAGGCATATGGATCGATCCTAGGATTAATATTAAGGAGATGGATAGAGGGTATGCCAGCTCGCCATCTCGTGTGATAAATATGCAGAAGTAGCTACCTGTATATTGTCACGTTTACTGTTCGCTCATGGGTAAATCTGTATGATACGATTTAATTTATATAATAAGGTTACTTTGTATAGTATCATTTAGCGTAAGTTAAATCTAAATTATGTTTCATTAAATCACTAATTTTTTGAGCCTAATATTCTATACTGAGCATTTGGCTCATTCCGTTATTTATATTTTTGTATACAGGGCCACAGGTTACTTTTTTGCGGCATTAAGAGAGAAGAATAAAACATTGGGATTATAATAAAATATCTTTAATCATGCTAGTTGTAAACTAGCCTTAAGTTTGCTTTGTTTAATGTATTATACCTTTGACAAGTTAATAAAAAAACTATGTCTTTTGTTTGGAACCATGTTTATTTTGACACGTCAACCCATCCGGGTTGGGGTGTTACAAGAAGTATATTTGTTAGGTATGAATGGAATAGTAAAATGAAGTTGCATTTTATAGATCATCAGAATGTGAGGCACGCCGACGTGCTTGGACAGGAACGTTCCCGTGCTTGTTGAAGAATCAATGTTTTTGATTCAGAGAATTGTACAACGTCAGCGCGTATCATGCTGAAAATTCTAGGGTGACCATGCCCCCATGCTTTTTGAAGCATGCCGACGTGTTTTAGCTAGTGGAATATTTTCTTTAAATTTTAATGTGTGAGTGGACGTTTTGTGGAGGAAGATTAAGATAAATCAAGATTAATCCTAAATTGAGAAAGTCTGTAGAGCTTGATCAGGATCTAGATCGGTGATGACATCGTGTTGTTCATGGAGTTAATACGATTAGAACGATTGGTTACTTTAGTGTGTGTTTGTGTGTGTTTTCTGAGAGCAATTGGACAGAGTAACAGTGCACAAACGATAATCAAAAACTCTTATCTTTACATTAGAATAATAAAAAGTATATATAGTGATGACCAATTTGTTAAGTTAATACGTTAATGAATGGTGTCATTCGTTACATTAACATCAAACGAATGTACAAACACATTTGTTATACATTATATTACGAATGGCCCCCACATTCGTATGTCCCATTCGTTAAGCTAGGTTAACGACTCTGACTTACCTTATTACGAATGTGACACATTCATTACGGGGTAACAAATGTGTCTCACAATGGAGCGAATGGGCTAATTGCCAAAATGCCCTTACATAAATAAAACATAATATAATAATACGATAAAGACCGAGATGCTCAAACCGTGTATCAACAAATCCCCCTCATGTCAAGCTCTTTATTCTTTACATCTGGAACATCTTTGTCTTCCAGTCAGTACAACTATGAATCTTGAATGCATAACAAACACGAACAACGCGTTGAAATTGCATAGTAAGATCGTAGTCGCTTATGTTAGCAAATCGAATCTGATTATGGAATAGTGCGTAATTATCAGACTCCGATAAGTTAACTAGCCACATAGAATCAATAACACGTATGAATCCTGTGTTTGATCCCGAACCCAATATAATAACCGCTTCACCCGTCCTATTATCATAATACCATCGGTTGAACGTGGTGAACAGACTCTGAGGGAAGATCTTCATTGGTTCCCTCTTCATTATCTTTGACGGCTTGACCTGCAAGATCATCTTTCTCCAACAGGTGCAAGGATCTATCTCGTCGATATATTTGTGTGTCGGAACTTTTGGATTGAAGAACTTTAAACCGTATCTGGTTTCATGCAGTAGATGATCATAGAACCAAGAAGCCCATTGGTCTTTTCCCCAATTAACAAACGGTCAGTTGGCTAAGGTTCTCTGTCACACCCCCACCAACGGCGGAAATATGGGGGCGCGATGACGTCATGGATCACAGTCACTGTTTATAGACCTTACGGTAGATACTTCATCAGAATGCCTCTACATGCGTGTGACTCCCATATGTGTTTCCAATGCTTCAATTTCCAGAGAATGCATGTATAAAAACGTCAACAAAAATTGTTGGTGAGTTTCACAGGTTTATATGACATCTACAAATATGTGTTTCTTGGACAATGAGTCAACCAATTTCTCAGACAGTTACCATGAGCTCTATGATCAAGACCTAACAGCGTTTCTATGAGCGCCCCTCTTGATTTTCTAATGCGAAAACATCGAAGTCATCTGTTGGACAAATATCACCTGCTAGACCTCCAATCTAAGTTAGTGTGACTAACCACGGGTGGGGTGTGTTAATCCCGAATAGTACTATTCACATTGGCCACGTCTACAATAGTTAATGATCATAGATTCTAGGGGACTTTGGGTGCATTATTGTTTCCAACCCATGTAACAAAATGAGACCGCGTTTCTACTCGTTTCCGTACATGTGTTTCTCAATGCATTCCCCCCAAAGTTTCAAAACAGTTTATTTAAAAAGGGGTCGTGAGACTCACCTGATGAGTTTAGCTTTTGGTAGCTACATATTTGTTTACGTCCATTTCTCATGACCTTCTAGTGTCCTAAACGCAAAGTGTTAAATAAAATTTAGTTATTGATTCACAAATCGGTTTATGCCTGTTGCTTTCACCCAACTAGTCGTTTCGTTTATTGTGTTAATGATGTTTCATACATTATTATTTTTTTTTACGACTCGTTGGTGGTAAGTTATCGCATTCATTGAAATATATATATTTATGTTAAAGATATATACATATATATAACAAAGAATATCATGTTTATCTCGTTAGGAAATTGTGTCGGTTTTATAAAAAGTTCTCAACTTTAATCTATGTTGTAACTCATCTTTTTACAACATATAAATTTATATGGGATCGTATAATTAATTTTTGTAGGAATATCCCTTGTAAGCACTTATGTATACAATATTTATAACAAAAGTTGTATACATTAATAGATTTTATATATATATATATATATATGGGAGAGATATTTTGAAAACCATGTTGAGTTTTAGGAACTTAAGAACTCAATTCTAGGCCACACATTTAATTAAATGGATTGGAATATCTGGTTGAGATTAAACCTGACAAAAAAGTCAAAGTAGGAGAGAGAATAAATATGTAAGTGGTTACACTAACTTTTATGTCTGTTACACATGTGTAAAAAGTTGACTCGGTGCGTAAAAAATTCTGTAATTTTTTTACGTGTATGTAACTTACATATATTACGCATGTGTAAAAAAAAATTCGAAAAAAAATCATTACACTGAGTTCTTTTGAGTTCTTAAAACTCAAAAGGGTTCTTAATTGAAATCTCCTTATATATATATAAATGTATGTTTAAAATCCAGGTTTTATACTAAACTTATTAACATGTACACGACCTTTCATTCTTGAAATATTAATAAATATTTGTTTAAAATCACACCATGTCCGTATTCCACCAATAAAATACATCATCTTTTATTCTATGAGAATATTAATATACCTTTATGTTTAACCCAACTTATATAAAGATTCATAAAATTTGAAATGTCCTACACACTATATGCTTGGATGTAGTGATATAACATTATTATAACCCATAACTCGTATATTTACGAAACCAACTAGTAAAATACTTGAAATAACAACTTTTGAGCTAGAAAAACTCTTGTAACACTTATATATTACCATATGCCTTTAGAGAAACAACTTAGTTTAGAATATAGGTCTTTCAAGTTTTAAACGTTTTTGAGACTCATACTACTTGGGTGAGATTTCTAGGCATAAACAACTAGTAAAATTTTTATATGGTTAAGATTTAGAAATTTACTAAATACTCACTTTTTGTAAGCAAGTTGGTTTAGATAATGTTTATAGAATGAGAATGAATGATATCAAGCTTGAACCACTTGAAACACCAAACTTTGGACTCCTTAAATCTTGCTTTAAATTGAAAGGGTTGTATATATGTGTGGTTGTGGTGTGTTTCGGTCAAGAGAGGGGAAACCGAAAGATATGAGAAAAGAGTTTGTGTGGGTTAGATTTTTGGATATAAGGTGCTCTATATGTGTGGGTGTTAGAGAAATGGTTCATGCTATAAAAATATTATAATGTATGGAGGGATGATTGAGTGAATTGAAAGTAAAACAAAGTGGAATGGTGGTGTATGGATAAGTTCAACCGACAAGAAAGAAATAGGAAAGAAGTGAGTTGGTGAAAGAGTGTGATGATGGTGATCCATGACATACTTGGTAGATTTTTGTGATCTTTGACTTGTAATGGATTTATTCTAGTTTAGATATAACTTGAAAAGGATAATGGTGTAGATTGTTGATTACGGCCAACATTGTGTAAAAATATGGGAAAAGCTTTTAATGTTAGTTAATGACATTTAAGATTTCACATATACATACATGTGTGTTTTTAATTACATATAATAGTATAGTTTGTATAATTTGAATAGCTATTTAATTTAGTTCTAATTAGATTTAATATTCGTGGTTGTGCGTGTATTATTACTTCTTTTATTTAATTCATTTATTATGTTGAATATATTATCACCAATGTTCATGAGTGGTTCGGTATTATAACGTCTCATATACGTGTTTATTATGAATCATTGATCTCTCTATCATTATATGAGAACCAGTTATCACTCAATCACTTTATAAATATGAACTAATGATCTCCCTATCACTAAATGTATTTGTAAATGATACACATAATGAATCAACTATGAATAATCTAATGAACAACACATTTACTCTAGTATGTTTATGTATCGTAAATATGATTAAAACAATATTAAGAGTCGTACGGATGTTGACTTTTTGACCGGGTGTCACATTCTCACATCCCATCGTGGCATCATCATCACATCATGAATACGCTTAAAGTAATAAATACCATGCTTCCACTTAACAATGTATACGTTAAGCTCAGCATCATACTGCCATGAGACCAAATCATCATTGACGTCTTTCGAGCTCTTGTACTTCTTCATTTGGTATGCAGACACTCGGACCTTTGCTTGCTTGACTTCTTCTTGTTCAGAATATCGAAAAGTCTCAATCATCTTGTTCATGCGTTTGACGTCGTGTCCAAACATACCATCCAAAGCACGTTTTCTCTTCTTCTCTTTAGCTGACAGGTGACTTGTTTCTGCCTCTTTATTCCATCTATCTCTTTCATCTCGAAGACGTTATTCTGCTGCTTCAAAGTGTTCTGTCATGAAAAATGGAATACCTGAATCAGAATTTGTCGATGCGTACATATCGGGATACTCCTCAGTAGTCACATCTTCCACCTCTACCTCCTCATACTCAGGCACATTCCCACGTGGAATGCCTGGATTATTACTATCCTCAAACTGGATATCCACATCCACAGTCTTTCCCAATTCCTCCACATGATCCTCGTTTAGATCCAGAAGCAGGGAAATTTGTTCTTTTGTAAGAGAATGATCAACAAGTTCACCCTCTTCGATCTCGTCCGCGTTCACCATACTGTAAACAACCCCGTTCATCCCCACAAACAGAATCATATTCAGAGGAATCATATCGATCGGCTTTGCTCTGGTTTAGTCCTTGTAGTGAATGATCTGCAAGTTGTTTCCTTCACCACTACCACCAGCACTCGACCCAGCCTGATTACCCGCCAACGATGTGTTACCACTGCCCGGTTGCTGGTCACCTACACCACCGGTATCCAGATCTTTATCATCATTCTTCAACTTTTTCAGTTCGTCTTCTTTGCATGTAAGTTGAAGAATAATCTCATCCTGCTTGTCTAACCTCTCCCCCCTGAGCAGCAACCAGGGCCTTCAATTCCTGGTTTTCTTTCTGAATGAACTGCATATGTCAGAATAAGGTCCGCTGCTCTTGAAATGAGCGATCTGAGTGCATCTGAGTTTGCTACAGATGAATAAGATTCAGCAAGTTGTACAAGTGGGCATTGGGAGACAAGTTGTAAAAATTCGGATGTACTGGTTGCATTGGACCATGAGGACGATTAAATGACATGAAAGAATGCTCAGGTCTTGGCAACACGATAGGACTAGCTGGTGTAGTAGGTTGAGGACTCTGCATACGTGCAAGCACAGTCTTTAAAACATCTCCAAAATACGGATCCGGCATAGCAGTTTTCATCAAAGTCATTGTCGGAGGCACTGGAGATAATGTCATTTGAACCGGTGATGGAGATCTTGAAATAGCAGGAGATCTTGGAAGAATCGGAGGAGTAGGAGAAACAGGAATAGTTGCAGGTACAGACGGTCTCGCAGTAGGTATGAAAGGTTGGCTTGGAATCTCGATACCCGAGCCCCGTCTAACCCTCTGTTTCTTTGGTTTATCGCCCTTTTCCACCATCAGCTCCTTTCCCTTGCGCTTACGCTTTTCAGCATAAGTTAACTCAGCACTCGGCCCATGACCACCATCATTTCCGCCATCATCACCACCTGTACCACCGTCACCACCCTCACACTCAAAATCTGAATCATCATGAGCCCAACGATCGTGAGATGGCGCCTCGTAGTCTATATTGGCTAGATGGCCAATCAAACGCTTATACCGCGGTAGATCTTGAATACTCTGTTAGGACCGTGATTGGGTGAAACCTTAGAAAAGGTTGACAAGAACACACCAACTCAATAACCCAAAGGCCAATTGAATATCGCGGCGGAATCAGGATATCCAACAAGTGGGAACAAAGGAGTGAAAATAACAAACACGAAATGATAATAAGTAATCAATAAAAGCACATTCAAAGACAAAGATTCACTGTATTAAATGAGTCATTAATGAAACAGTGAAAGGAATGTCTAGGGTTTCGTGCGTGACGGCGGCGGCGGCAGTACGAGGAAACAAATAGAATATTCCTTTTGAATGTTTCTCGTATTCTGTGCGTCCTTATCCGTATCCGTCTCGTGCCTTAAATGGAAACCTAGGACCCTATTTATAGACCCTGACATTTCTTCTAGAAGTTCCTACTTATTATATAATGAAATACAAACAATACAAGTGTTGAGTCCTCGAGCAAGATAGCAGTCTTGCTCGAGAAGACTCACTATGCTAGGTATGCTAGATGATTGTCCTCGAGCATACTTTACTTAGAATATTTTCAGTGAAGATATTCTCCTCCAGCAAGCTTCATTCCTCTTGACTAATTCATCCTTTGCTTGAACTAGTCCATCGAGCAAGCTCATTCTTCTTGACGTCTTCAGTCATCTTATTCAGCAATCTTTAGCATGCTCGGATGTAAATTTTGCTCGGGGAACTGAACTGTGCTCGAAGTCCTTGCTTTGATCATGTGACATCTTGTTATTGCATCCATGCTTATCCCCATGTGCTCGGTCATCCTGTGCTTGTAACACTTGGTTAAAACTTGTATGATCAAGCTGTTTGCTCGATTGGCAATCCATGCTCGATAGAAGAACACTCTTGCTCGTTGAAGTGTAGCTTGCTCGAAGCCTTAACATTTAGAAGAATTTAACCATTTAAGGTTCTGAAGACGTTGCTCGATGTAGTAAAACCATGCTTAATCGTCTAGGCTTGCTCGAAGTCCATACTTAATCGTTTTCTGAGGAGGTTGAGAAGATTCCAATCTTCCTTATCAAAAATCCGACCCAACAATATCTCCCTAGATTGGAACAAGCTCAGATGCACCAAAACATACCTGCATAGAGTTACACATGTATCAGGCATCAAAAATATATCATTCAAGAACATGTCATTTCATTACATAAATAGAAATTCTGCCTCTTGGGCATTACACATTAAAGTTTTTACATTAAATACAAAACACAATTACAAAGAAACAGAAATAAAATTAATTGTCATTGAGCTTCCATTCTGCTATCTTCTTCTCTTCTTCCTTGTGTTAGACTCTTCTTTCCTTTGTTTGACAAGGGCTGCCTTTTGTTTGATCATATCAAGTTCCACAGCATCAGAGGAGTCAATGGGGAATTCTGCATTAATTAATTCTTGTAGATCTTGAGGGTGCATGAATTTAAGATCTCCATCATTTCTAATCACAGTGATGGGTATTCCCGACGCATTCCTTAGAGAAATTGAGTCGTTATGCTGGTTGTATGAGATGAAGGTGATTCTTCCATTAATCTGAACCACAGAATTTGGTTCTCTCATCTCTTCCCTCAAAGCTAAGCACTCCTTTAGAGTTTTCCTTTTTCCATGTAAGCTGTTTGCTTGGGATTTCCTTCTCTTATCTTCAAACAGAGAGAGCTGCAAAATGTGTACTTCATTTATTCTCTTGTTCCTTTTCCCTCTCTGCTTAACTCCTTATCTCTTTCCTTTTTTGGTTGAGAAATGGGAAGCCCTTTTCTGCTTGTTCTTTGAGAAATTTGGAAAGCTCGTTTCTTTATTGTCCGGCCAATTGACCTTTGTTTTGACTGTCATGAAGATCCAGTGTAGCCATCTTTTTTCAATTGTTCCTTTGAAAAGTTTCTCAAATCATCTCTAAAGATGATGAGAGTTTCTTCTTGATCTTCAGTAACAACCCTCAAGGTCTTGGATCTTTTGTCAAAAAAGAGATGTGTGGGCAAATTTAAATTTCTTGGTGGCTCAGGCCTCACAATCTTAGACCTTGGGGTTTGGCTTGAGCTTCCTGGAGTATTTAACTTTATTTGATGTAGCCCAGCCTCTTCGTACCATTTTCTGATAGTCTCATCTGTTTGAACTACTAGCCTTGATATTTTTGCACCCTTTTTGTGAAGTGCACTCATCATTTCTGCTCGAACTTCTTCTTCGGCTCTCTTCTTAGTTTCCTGCAATTTTCTTTGGGTTTCCAAATACAGTTTCTGCTCTCTATTGTATATTTCAATCAATTGTTCATGAGGCATGTTTTGAAACTGTTCTTCGGTCATCCCTTTCTCCATTACTATCCTCTTTAACGTTTGTACCCTTTGAGGGTCTTCAAACCATCTTTTCACTTCTTCTTCCTTCTTCTTGGCCTCATCTCTCTCCCTCTGCAATCTCATCCTCAACTCCTGTTCTCTCTCATATTTTTCTTGACTCTTCTGATCTTTGTGAGAGGCTTTTACTAGTTGAATTTTTCTTTTCAATTCTTCAGGAGAAAGATTTATCAGGAAATTATAGTTGTAGCCGTACATTTGAAGAAACTTTATGTCATTATGTTTAGCCTTTAATGCTTCATAGTTTGTTTCATCACGGGCTTTCTTTTCAACTCTGCTTTTGCTGCTATCAGACTCTTTCATCACTTTTTCTGTCTGTTCCTTTTTCTTTGACACCTTTTTCACATACTCTGAAATATTTTCTACAAGAACATTCTTGTAAAGTCTGTCTATTATGTCAAATGATTACAAGTTCAGGAATGCAGGCTTGTGTCGAGCTTTAATCAAAGCTTCTCTTTTTGACTTTCTCATTTTCCAGCCTTCAGCTTCTTTGGCTAAGTCTTCTTTGGATAATCTTTGAAGGTACTTTAAGTCATAGTCCAATCTAATCAAGTAATCTCTGTCTTCATTCTCCTTTTCAAAACCTTTCATTTCTCCTTCACTACCATCTTCTATATCAATAGTTTCTTCAAGATTGTGGAGTGCCCCAATCATTGGTTCTTCCACTTTCATCGATTTAGCCTTTTTCCTCTCCTCAAGCTTCTCCAATCTCCTCTTGTACACCATTACCTTTACCTATTTTTGCCTTTTCGACTTTAATGTTTCAATCTCAGCTCCTTCTTTTCTTTTGAGTGATTCTTTTGCTTCAGGTTCTGGTTCAGACTATTCAGTTAAGATTGGTTCTGTTAGGACTGGTGAGTTAGGTGGAGTAATTTCAGTTTCTGGTTCTTTATCTAACACTTCTTCAACAGCAGGTTCATCTATATGAGTCTCTTCATTCTTTTCTATTACTTCATAAATAATCGGTTCATGTGCTTCAACAGGCTTGTCAGTTTTTAGTTATTCATCAATGATTTCTTCTGTTACTGGCTCTTTTTCATGGGTATTCTTATCTTCTTCATTTACTTCGTTTACAACTGGTTCAGTAGTCTCAGTTGGTTCTTCGACCACTGGTTCTCTTTCTTTGCTTCTTTCAATAATATCTCTTTGAGCCTTTCTGACAGCCATCACTATTTCAGGATGATGCCCTTCTGGTTTGTTTAAATTATGTTTATCAAATCCTTCATTATGACCAGTTTTACCATTGTACTTGTAGAGACTTCAATAGTTTCATCTTCTTCATGACTAACTAGACCCAATCCAAGTTCTTGTTCATTTTCGTTCTCCATCTCAGGATTGGCAGGTTCAGATTCAGATTGTTCAGGTTCAGTTAATATTGGCTCTTCAGGCTCACTTATCGCTGGCTCTTCAATTTGTGTATGCTCTTGTTCATCATCATTCAGTTTTGCATTTAGAGCATCCAGTGTGGCCTTGATTGCCTCATCTGCCTCCTTTGTTAATCTCTCATTCTCCTCATCCTTTTCTTTCATTTTGATCAATGTTTCAAGGACTTCTTGGGGAATTTCCTTCTCACTTTCTTGATTCAGAGACTCCAAATCTTCATTCATTAATCTCATGGCAGTCTTTACAGATTCAACTTCTGCTACATCAGGATTAATTACATTTTCTTTGTGAAGTATAGCATCACCGAATTGAGCTTTGTGCTGGGACTTGGGATGTAAATCATCATCAGTAAAAGCAATCCCTTTCCCTTTTTCTTTCCTTTTCAACTTATCCTCTTCAGTTTCATCTTCATTTTCACTCTCCCCCTGATCACCAGATTCTCCATCTTCATATGCTTGATTTATCATGTTTAATTCATTTGATTGTCCAACATCGACAACTTCTTCATCAGAGCTGGCATATATGTCTCCAATCACTGTTAATCCTTCTGCATTGTCATGTTCTGTTTCAACAGGTTTCTTCCCCTGTTTTGGTGCATTTGAGGTCTTCTCAACCTCAGACTGCCCCTCTAGGGTTCGAATTTTTAGTAGTGCCTCATTTAACGCAGCCTCCAAAGCTATGTTCCTGGACTCCAAAACCGCATTCTTCTCCCTCAGCATGATATTTTCAAACTCCAGTTTGGCATTTTCACTGATAATGTCATACAGATTCGGACTTGAAGGTGAGGTTTCTTGAGTTGGCTTTGGTGCAGGTTTAGAAAAGGGTTCTGAATCAGTAGTTTCTAAAGATGGGACATTATAGGGCTTAGGTTATGTAGGAAGGGGTTGTGATGGCAGGGTAGTGGTAGTGGCATGGGTTTCTTGTAATGAAGAGGATGGTGGATGTATATCTTGATCAGGTTGGGCAGGTTGGGAAATAGGTGTTGTGATGATGGGTGTAGTAAGTGGTAAATGTTAATGGTGAAGGGATATGAGTGTCATTAATTGGTTCAGTGTATGAGATGGCTGGTTCAGTTGTAGCTGGTGAGGAAGGAGTATTGTCATTTACATCATTTAGGTTAATGGATTCCGTGTCATCATTGTAAACTTCAGGTAGTGGTGAATCTGGTGGAGTTGTCTTCTCAATGGCATCAGCAACATCGGATATAACATTTGCCATAAATACGTCATCATCCATACCTTATGCAGCTCCACCCTCAACTGGTTCATTTGTTTCTTCATTTACCTCCAAACTTGGTTCTTCATTTCCCCCTTGATTTGCAGTAACATCCATCTCAGTGTCTCCACCCATTATATCTGCATCATTTCCGTCATGAGCAATAAATTCAATTTGAGGCATAATCACATCTTGAGCATGTCCAACATTGACCACATCCATAGCATTATCATCATTCGGACCATTATCTCCTCCATCATTCTGATCATTGTCATCATCAGCACCATCATCATTTCCATCATCATCCTCTTCATCATCACTATTCCCAGGGGTTCTAGGTACATTAATAGCTCTTAGTGCTGGCACAAGTAACCATGGGAGTACATCCCAATCATCATTGTCTTCAAAGTTGTTCTTGGCATCTTTCATGCGTTTGCAAATGTTGGGATCTTGTAATCTCAATATCTGTCCTGTTCGTTGAAGATCTGGTAAAGCTCTGTTTATCAAAATTTGCAGGAAATGAGGATACATAAGAAATCTTGGATTGACTTCTTTCTCTGCATTTGACACTAACCCTTGAAAGATTAGTCTTGAAATGTTGAAGGGTTGTTGGTAGAGTATCGCCACAGTGAGAGTCCCGAGCTCTCTTCTCAATAATGTCCTAGTCCCTCTCCTAGGAGATAAGGACTGGATAACATGATGGATCAGGAACCGGTAGATAAGTGGAAAACTTCCTTTCGGAAACTGTCCCTCCTTTACTCCTCCTTGGTATCCCATAGTCTCTTGAAAGACTCTCAACAGTCTCGGGACCGAGAAAGATGGTTGAGCATCAAAATTGTCATTAAGTTCCAATGCAGCTCTGATAGAGGCTTCTGTTACTTCTATGTCATTATTGAGGATAGAGGCCTCAATTCTCTTTCCGTTCACCTCATTGACGTAGGTCGCTGACCCCTAAAAATCAGTAATATGGTTCCTATAAATTGTGGGGTTCTCAGTTAGTGCTACCCTCAAGTTGTAGTTTCTGAGAAAAGTAATCATGTTTTCCAACTCCATGTTCTCATCATCAAGCTCTAACTGAGGACACATATTGTGCCTCTTCTCGAATTTGAAAGCCATCAATTCTGCAAAATAAAAAATATGTCAGTACACAAAGTTGCAGAACTAATAATCGAAGATGAGTAGATGATAATAGCGTCTTCAATAACCTGTTCCGTAGTAATATGCGTACCTACAAAAACAAGTAAACAATTAGTTCGTGAATCAATTAGAAACCCTAATTTCAAAATTGGTCTGACGATTATCGAATAACGATGTCTTACCGAAGTCGAAACAGAGCTAATGGTTGTATTCGAAGTAAAATCGAGTAAGTATTAGAGTATTCGAGCAAGCGGAAGATAACACGAGCAAAGGAGTTTGCGTTTAGGTTTAATAGAGAGCCAAAGAAATGTGTGAAAAAAGTTTCTAAGTCCCCCTTTTATACCTAACATTTGGGTGGTACAGTACCTCCTTTTGTCGTCTAGAGCACGATAGTTGTCATTTAATTCAAATTTAAAGTACCTCCCTTGCTCGAACATACAGCCAAATGGACAGCTGTAACCAACTGTACTCAAGTACTTAGAACAAACCCTTGCTCGATGTTCTTGAAATATAATTCCTTAGAGCACTATTATACTCGAAACAGTGTGCTCGAATAGACTTGTGCCCGATGCCTTAGCCAAATGTTTAATGATCATTAGATTACTTGTTTGAGTATTGAGTCATACTTGAGGTGTAGTGTGCTCGAATGTACTTAGAGGAAGTTATTCAATATATATGCCTGTGACACACCTTTAATCTAACCCTACTCGACTCTGCATCATGCTCTAGATACTTAGAAATCTATCATGACAATACCCTATGCTCGAGATGCATTCTTAATAGTGTTAGAACCTTTGCTCGACTGAATTAGATTGCTACAGCTCAATGTGCTCGATGTACCCTTATGCTCGAAAGCCTTAACATATTAAATCTTTCCATGCTTGTACTCGAACGCACAACCTAAGTGTCTAGCTCACAAGTTTGCTCGAACTACTTAACAAAGTGATCCATTTTCCTAAGCTCGAACGTTCATACCAAACCAACTAGCACACTTCTATGCTCGAAGACTTTGGTCTTAAAATTTATCATGCAATCATGCTCGAAACACATAACGTCAATTTTCACATCATAGCAGGTGCTCGTAAGTAAGATGCATGCTTGAAACACTTGACAGCAAATTTTCATGTCATCAGAATGCTCGAAGGTAAGATGCATGCTCGAAATACATAGATAATTCATACAAGTCACATAGTATACTCGACACAATGTTATCATACTTAGTAAGCAAAGTTCCTCTGCTCGAATTAAAGATGATCATTTCAACTTGATGAGCTGACCTTAGCATTTTGTTTAAGGTGAAATAAGAGATCAAAATCCAGTTCAAAATTCATTTTAATCTTTTTGGAAAGATCTCAAAATGGGATCAGATTATCTAATAACTATCACACCATTTCATTTTCAGCCGTATAATGACTTAAGTCAAGTTGACACTAGGTGGAAGCACTTAACATGATTCTTATAACTTTCGTGATATGCTTAAGTTTCAATTTAATTGCTTGGGTTAGAATGGTTACACTTTGAATTTCAGGTTGTCCCTTATCTCTTCTCAAAGCTTATTCAGCTTTCTCCAATCACCTCAATTTGGCTTCAACCCCCTGATGCCTTGGTCAAAATATTTATTTATTCGAGCAGTATTATATATATATATATATATATATATATATATATATATATATATATATATATATATATCAGACTTCAAGGTTGAACTTTGGACTTACATACCATCCGGACTTACATGCCTTACATTCAGAGTATTTAGGACTTAGTTGAATGCCCCACTCTTATAGTTCCCGAAGTGCCCCTTAAAGTCATGATAATTTATTTATAGAATATAAGCTTTTTGAAGCATTTTCCAGTTTCTTTTTCAATACTATTCTTTTTTGCTTCATTTTACTTTTGATAGCATTTTTAAATACATTTAGCACTCTTATCTGCTCATATATATATTATTCATAAATTTGTTTTCATGGACCAAAACAACAACGGGCTCATGTATGACTGGATAATCACCTTTCTGCCTATCATACGAAGAGATGTGTAAGGAGACATACCTTGGTCTTCAAATGAATCACCACATCAAACTTGGCATGATTAGTATATTCGTATCACTTCCGTCACTACACTCATGAGAAGACGCCACACGAATTGTCAGTTTACTGAATAGAAACCTTTTAAGCGAGGAGATTAGACAACATACTATCATTTCCCATTTTTTAGTTGGATTCTATCTCCACAGAAAATAGTTTTTAGCTTCGTTGAAGCTTGGAACTTGGATAATATTATCATATCTCTTATGAGATATCACCGAAAATAGTGTTGCTTAGTCAAAAACATTTACCATTTTCAAAACCATTTCTTTTTGAAACTTCAATTGAAAAACATTGATTTTGAAAGCAGTGTTGTTAGTTAAGCACATTTAACAAGCATTCACTATCACAATATCAAACACATTCATCCAGACAGTAGAGATCATTCAGATAATCACAGAAGTCTATCGAGCATGCTCAGAAATTCATCGAGCATACTCGAAAGTCAATCGAGCAACCTTAAGATTTATCATTTCAGTGCTTGTGCTCGAAAGACTTAGCTGAGTGCTCGAGCAGTATACTTGTGCTTGGAATACTTAGAAAGTTTTCCACAACACATGTCCATGCTCGACCACAAGTAATACAACTTTTGTGCTCGAGTTACTTGAGAAACCTCAAGTATGGTTTGTTTGTGCTCGAAGAACATTAAACACACCATGTAACACAGAGTTATGCTCGAAATACTTGAAAAAGTTTTCAGACAAAATTCTATGCACGAGCAACTGAGCTATGACATTTTTGCTCGAAGGACTTAGAATAGTCTTACAAGTGCCTTTGCTTGTGCTCGAGGAGCAACTAACACAATATCAAGCACAGATTCATGCTCGATTTACTTAGAATCACTGAACTACATCATGCAAGCACAGATCAAAGTACCAAAAGCTGTAATAAGCCATTTCAACAAAATTTTCACACAAGAACAATCACTTACATGATTCATGCAATTAGACTAATCAGTTAGGCATAGCAAATCATCATGCCAACATTCAAAGTGAGTAACACAGATAATCAGTAAGCACCTCACTTAAGTACACATCCTAAATTAAACTTCATCAGCATTTATCATTCCTAGGCATTTTAACAGAAAATGAAACTTGATTTTATCTAAAGGTTTGGTGAATAAATCAGCCACATTATCAGATGTGTGTCATTTCTATTAAACCTTTTTTCTGACAGTCCCTAATGAAATGATGTCTAATTTCAATGTGCTTAGTCTTAGAATGTTGGACTGGATTCTTAACAATGAACATAGCTGCAGTATTATCAATTAAAATAGGTGTAAGTAAGAAATTCAGACCATAATCCAGCAGTTGATTTTGAATCCACAGAACCTGTGCACAGCAGGTAAAATCATCAATGTACTCAGCTTCAGCAGTAGAGATTGACATTGTAGTCTGCTTCTTGCATTGCCAAGACACCAGTCTGTTCCCTAGAAACTGGCATCCTCTAGAGGTTGATTTTCTACTTATATTGCAACCATCATAGTCACTATCTGTGTAGGCCATCAAGTCAAAGGAATGGTTCTTTGGATACCAAATCCCCAAATCTGGTTTCCCCTTTAGATATCTGATGATCCTCTTAACTGCTAGCATATGTGAGACCTTGGGGTTGGCTTGGAATCTAGAACAGACACACACACCAAACATAATATCTGGCCTAGATGCTGTGAGATACATCAGTGATCCTATCTTGGCCCTATATTCATGTTGGTCCACCGGCTCCCCCTTTTCATCAGGTACCATTTTCTCATGTGTGTCCATCGGTGTAGACACTGTCTTGAAGTCTTGGCACTTGAATTTGTTAAGAATCTCTTGTACATACTTTGACTGATTAATGAAGATTCCATCAGCTTTCTGTTGCACCTAAAGTCCAAGGAAGAAATTCATTTCCCCTATTGAGCTCATCTTGTACTTGGATTTCATTACTTGCTCAAACTCCTTGCACATTTGTTCATTTGTAGAGCCAAAGATAATGCCATCCACATATACTTGCAGTAGCAGCAGATCCTTGTTCCTCCTGTTGTAGAACAGAGTCTTGTCAATGGCTCCTCTGTAGAAGCATTTTCCAACAAATGGTTTGACAGCTCATCATACCAGGCTCCTGGTGCTTGATGCAGTCCATACAAAGCTTTGCTGAGTTTGTAAACTTTGTTGGGATGAACTGGGTCTTCAAATCCTGGAGGTTGAGTGACATAAACTTCTTCATCAATCTTTCCATTTAAGAATGCAGATTTTACATCAAGTTGATAGACTTTAATGTTCATTGATGCTGCATTTGCAAGAAAGATCCTGATAGCCTCTAGTCGTGCAACTGGAGCAAAAACCTCTTCAAAGTCCACTCCTTCTTCCTGTAAGCATCCTAGAGCCACCAATCTTGCTTTGTTCTTGATCACAATCCCCCTTTCATCTTTCTTGTTTCTAAACACCCATTTTCTTCCAATAGCATACTTGCCTCTGGGCTTGTCAACCAAGTCCCATACATGTAAGTCTCTGAATTGGGTTAACTCTTCCTGCATAGCTTCTACCCAACTGTTGTCTTTCAAAGCTTGATTAATATTCTTTGGTTCAACTTAGGATAAGAAGCAGGCATACAGACAGATGTTTGCCTTTTCAGAAGAGCTTCTAGTCACTCTTTCATGCAAGTCTCCTATTATATTTTCTGAAGGGTGATTTGTTTCAACAGAGGTGGTTTGCACAACTTGTTATGCAGACACTTCTGTCTCTCTATTGGTCATATTTAACTCAGCAAATTCACTTTCAATTCTCTCTTGAGTTTCATCAGTTGCTTGAACTTGATTAATCTCTGATGATGAAGCTTCATTTGACCCAAATTGTAGAGAGTCAAACAAAGACTAAAACCTATCTTAAAATTGATTTATCCCTTCAGACTGAACAGTCTGTTTACTTTGAATGCGTTCACTCTCTACTTCACTTGGACCTTCATTAGAAACTTCAACTGCTGCATCTTGTTCATTCATCTCAACTTCAGCAGTTTGATGGTTGTTTCTTTTAAAGTTAAATACATTTGTTTCAGGAGCAACAGATGACCATAGCTTGTCCAGATCAACTTGTTTTTGTTTTCCATTATCTTCAAAGTTGGTTCTATACATGCTGTCATCCATATCTTCAATGTAGATTTTGAAAGACTTGATCATCTTTTCCAAATCAAAAAGCCATTTGGGCCTTCAACATTGTTAAAGTGGTCTTCATTGAATATTATATCTAAAGACTCAATGACCACCATGTGCTCCTTCACATAGACTCTGTAAGCCTTTGAGTGAGATGAGTAGCCCACAAAGAAACGTTCCAGAGACTTTGACTGGAATTTATTTAGATAGTCCTTTGTATTCAACAGTGAGCATCTGCATCTAAAAGGCTTTAAGAACTTCACATAAGGCTTTCTCTTGAAGATAATCTCATATGGAGTCTTGTTTTGAGCCTTGTTTAGTAGAACCCTATTCTGCACATAACATGCAGTGTAAATTGCTTCTGCCCAAAAAGTGAATGGCAGATTTGCATCAGCAATCATGGTCCTTGCAGCTTCAATCAATGTTCTGTTTCTTCTTTCTGCAACACCATTCTGTTCAGGAGTTCTAGGTGCACTGTATTGTTGAAAGATCCCCTTAGAAGTGCAGAATTTATCCATAATTCCATTCTTGAATTCTGTCCCATTGTCACTTCTAATGACCTTTACCTTTATTTCAAGTTGATTTTCCATTTTTAGCACATAGGTTCTGATCAAATCTGGGGTTTCATCTTTGTTGCTCATGAAGTATACCCAAGTAAACCATGAATAATCATCAGTGATCACTAGGCAGTATCTCTTCTTTCCAATACTTGGAACACTTACTGGACCAAATAGATCCATGTGTAACAGTTCAAAGATCTCATCAATGGTGTTTATCATTTTGCTTTTATGTGAGGATTTATGTTGTTTCCCTTTAAGGCAAGATGTGCCTTTTTCTTCTAGCTTGAACTCTCTTGTGGGAAGGCCAACAACATGTTTACCTTTCACCAGTTTGTTCATGTTCTTCAAGTTTACATGACACATCTTCCTATGCCATAGTTTTGACTCATTTTCAGTGGCTCTGGAAACAAAGCATAAACCACCTCTAGATGTAGCAGTGTTCCTTCTTAGGTCATAGAGGTTGCCATTTCTTGGAGCTATCATCATGATCATCTCAGTTGGAATCACAAACTCAGGCTTCAAAATCAGACAGTGTTCATCATTGAAGGCCACCTTGTCCCCTTTATCACAAACTTGAGAAATGCTGAGTAGATTGTATTGTAGTCCTTCAACATGCAGCACATTCTCAAAGGATACTTTACCATTGGTGAGTGCTCCTCTTCCAACAATCTTCCCTCCATTTTCATCACTCCCAAAAGCAACTGGCCCTTCATAATTTCTTTCATAGTTGATGAGAACACCTTTGGCACAGGTCATGTGCTTGGAACATCCACTGTCCATGTACCATAAGTCATTACTGTTCAAGGACTGTTCCTGCACATTCATACAAAACAGAGTTAGTTGGATTCTGAGTCACAAACTACATCAGTTTGTAATTCAGTGTCAGGTGAAGATTCATCAGGAGTTGGAGCTGGAACTGGAGGTGGGTCTTCATACACAACTTCACATTCTTCTTCTGAGTCTGAATCTGACCCAGCCTTCACAACTTGTGACTTGATTAATTCTTCAGTTTGCTCAATCACATAGTCCTTCTTTCAGTCAACTCCTTCTTAGTTTACCATTGGAACCCTCTAGGTTCATAACCCTGCTTCATCAAAAATTTCTCATCCCCATTAAGGACACCAGGTTTAATCTTTTCTTTTCCTTTGTCCCTTGACCTTTTGTTCATTTCAAGTTTGATTGATACCCTTGCTTCATCCTTGATTATCAAGACTTGCTTCAATCTCTTTTCTATCATTGACCTTTTCTCTTCATCATCTGCACTGCCTTTTTCTTCATTTAAGTATCTTCAATACATTTTCTTGTATCCTTTCATGTCAAACCCATAGACCACATCAGGAACTACAAACTCTTCCTCTTCAAACAAGCAAGAGTCAGTGTGATAACCATAGGCATCACACTTCTTGCACCAGACCTTGCCATAACTACCCATGTCTTCAAGCAATTGCTTGTCTTTAATTTTGTCACTGGGTTTGGGGAAGTCAAAGCCTAGGGAAGTTTTAGGACATAAAGAGTTGCTGAAGTCCATTTTGATTGGCTTGTTCAGATCAGGCTCCAGATGATATTTCTCTTTGACAAACACTATAGGCTTCAACTTGGATGAGGTTCTTGAACAGCTTCCCTTTTCTTCTCCTATAGATTTTCTCATTGGTACATACCCCACATCTCCAATGTCAAATAGTTCATGGTTTGAGAAGACTGGATAGATTGGAGGATGTGACTGATCATAAGAAGATTTCATTGCTACTTCATTTCTTTTCTTGATTTCAAACTGTGGTCTAGCACAAATGTCAGACACTACCTGTTCTTTTCTAATTTTTTCATAGTGCTTCTTCAACTTTGGAGTCATCTTTGGCAGAAGAGGAATCTTTTCACTTTTCTTCTTGCTGGATCCCTTTTTCTTCTTTCCCTTAGATGATTTTGTGCTCCCACAGCTGCAGTTACTATCTTCACTTGAGTACTCACTCCACTTCTTTTTCTCACTTTCCAACTTTTCATTCTTCTTAATCTCTGGTTCCTCATTTTGTTTCATTGCAAACTCTCCATTCTTATCCACAAATACATCATCATACTGTTTTACAAAATCAGCCTTATCATCAAACACTTTCTTGAACTGTTTCAGATATTCACTTCTACTCTTCTTGTCTACTTTCAGTGGGTAGCTATCACAGAAAGGTGGTGGCACCTTTTTATACTTCTCTTCCTTGGTCATTTTATCCACATAACCCACTATATTTCCTGTAGAAACAAGGTTGTTCAAGAAATCCATTTGAATTAACAAGTCTGCATTTTTCAATTTCTCTTCAGCATGCATCTTTTTCAACCCCTCAATTTCAACTGCCATTTTTGATTGGGTTTGGTATGCCTGCGTACAATCCTCTTCAAGCCCCTTGATTTGATTTTCATAAGTTGCTTCACTGGCTTCATATACATTCAAATATTCTTCCTTTCTCCCACACTCAGTTTTCCACTTTCCAATCTCCTGATTTAGTTCATCAATGGTAATAAGAAGATAAAAAATTGAAATATCATATTGTACCTGCACATTTGAAGATTCAGGCTTGTCCTGCACTATGGCCATAAAAGCAACATTTGCCTTTTCGATCTTGGCTGCATGGTTGCTCCAATCAAATTCCCCATCCTGTGGCACCCTGGTTACTGCAACATTTCATTGATCTCTCAACTGGTTCACATTATTCTGATTAGCTCTGTTCGGATTAGTGTGAACCTGCATTGGGTCGTTTCTTTGGGGTTTAAAGGTTTGTTGCTGAGGTCTGTTTGGATTTTGATAGGGGTTTTGGTTGGTAATCCGATTTCTCTGGTGCTAGAAGTTTTGATTCTGGTTTTGATAGAATTGGTTCTGATTCACTTGATTACCAACTTGCTTTGGCATGTTGCACTCTCTAGCAAAATGTCCTGGTTGTTGACAATTATAACAGATGGCCTTTGATTTGTCAAAGACGATTCTTTCATTCGGTCCATTAAGGCTTGTTCTTCTAGTTCTGTTATACAGCCTTTTGCTCTTCACAACTAACATAGCTGCCTGCCACTTTATGTCCATGTCTTCCATGTCATCAGCATCGATTTGCTGAAGATCTTCCTGTACAATACTTGTGTTGATCAGGTTCTTGGCGACAAAGGCATGATATGACTCAGTAAACATAGAGAACAATGCTTGATAGTCTATTCCTTGGGCATTGTTGTTCTGCATAAATGTTGACTGCCCATTTGCTATAGAGGTAGTATCATCTTCAATTAGCTGAACATTAAACCTTGACTGGCCACTACATGTTGAACTTGTTTCTGATGGCTCTTCGATAATAGGCTGCTGGTTCTTGATTGAGAGGTTACCCATTGGTGCTACTAGAGCATTATTCACTTGAAAACTTGGCTTGTCCTCTCTAATCATATGATTTTCAATCATCTCATGTTCTGCGTCCTTGAGAAATGCAATTACATCATCCAACTTAAAGTTGGGGAAACTGGCTTTTTCCTTGATAAACTTGCTGGCAGTGTACCATTCACCGGACAAGGATGATAAAAGCTTTTTGTTCAGCTCAAAGTCAGAGATCTGTAGATCAGTTGTTCTTATGTCGTTTACAATCATCATAAACCTCTGCAAAACTGATTTTAATCTTTCTCCGTCTTTAAACTTGAACCTGTCTAGTTGTTGCTTCAGTCTATCTTTCTTGATGTCTCTTAGTTAAGTATTTACTTCAAACATGTCGATAACTGCATCATACATACCCTTTGCGGTCTTATGATGGTTGACAGTTGTCAAAATTTCCCAAGAAAGCCCTAACTTCAGCATAGACAAAGCCTTATCGTCCCGTTTCTTCATTTTTAGCTCAACAGTGGTATTGTTGTTCGGAGCTGTTGAAGGAACATAGTTTCCTTCAGTGATAGAAGTCCAAAGCTCTGAGTCGTGGTAGTTTACGGCTGCTTCGAAGAGCACCTTCCATTTGATGAAGTTTTCTTGTCCAATCAATCTTGGAATCTTGTTGGTAGAGACTTCTTGGTCTTCCATTTCAGCAGATCTGGAATTTGTAGTAGTGAAACAGAGTAAAGTTTCTTGCTTTTTCACAAACCATCTGTCCCGTGGCCTTCAGCGAGCTTCCAAAGCTCTGATACCACTTGTCAGGACCGTGAGTCAGGTGAAACCTTAGAAAAGGTTGACAAGAACAAACCAACTCAATAACCCAAAGGCCAATTGAATATCCCAGCGGAATCAGGATATCCAACAAGTGGGAACGAAGGAGTGAAAATATCAAACACGAAATGATAATAAGTAATCAATAAAAGCAAATTCAAAGACAAAGATTCACTGTATTAAATGAGTCATTAATGAAACAGTGAAAGGAATGTCTAGGGTTTCGTACATGACGGTGGCGGCGGCAGTACGAGAAAACAAATAGAATATTCTTTTTGAATGTTTCTCGTATTCTGCGCTCCGTATCCGTCTCGTGCCCTAAATGGAAACCTAGGACCCTATTTATAGAACCTGATATTCCTTCTAGAAGTTCCTAATCATTACATAATGAAATACAAACAATACAAGGGTTGAGTCCTCGAGCAAGATAGCAGTCTTGCTAATCAGACTCACTATGCTAGGTATACTCGATGATTGTCCTCGAGCATACTTTACTTAGGTGTTGTTTGTTTTTGAAGACAAAAACTGTCTGCAATCTTATTTCATATCTGCAATTGAAGATGTGTTCTGAAGGTCTGCAATCAGAAAATATAATACTGTTTGTTTTATAAACTGGATATTGTCTGCAAAAGCTGAAAACTAGTTACCTATAAACTATATATCGTCTGAAAAAGCAAAACGGTGGTGGTGGAGATGGACGGTTGTGGTGGGTGTAGACGGTGGTGGTGGCGGATGGTGGGTGGTGGCGAGGGGTGGTGGTGGCGGACGGTGGTGGTGGGTGGTGGTAGTGGATGGTGGTTATGGCCAACGGTGGGGTGGTGGTGGACCGCGATGGTGGTGGGCGGTGGTGGACGGTGGTGGTGGCGGACAGCAGTGGTTGGTGGTGGCGACGACGGACAGCGGGTGGTGGTGGACGACGGCGGTGGCGGATGGTGGTGGTGGCGGACGGTGGGGGGTGGTGGTTGTGGTAGTGTTGGACATTGGGTATTGGTAGGATGTTAAGAAGTGTGAAAATGTGTGAAGAAATTGAACAATAGCTTATTTTTTAAGACCATAAAAGCAGTTTTCAGATCTTTTTTCCTAAAAACAAATAGTCTTCAGAAGCTTATGTCTGCGCGCCTACAGACGTAAGTCCCTTGCAGACCTTTTAAGCAAAAACATACAGAACCTTAGAATATCTTCAATGAAGATATTCTCCTCCAGCAAGCTCCATTCCCCTTGACTAATTCATGCTTTGCTCGAACTAGTCCACCGAGCAAGCTCATTCTTCTTGACGTCTTCAGTCATCTTATTCAGCAATCTTTTGCATGCTAGGATGTAAATTTTGCTTGGGGAACTGAACTGTCTTCGAAGTCCTTGCTTTGATCACGTGACATCTTCGTATTGCATCATGCTTGTCCCCATGTGCTCGATCATCATTTGCTCGTAACACTTGGTTAAAACTTGTATGATCAAGCTGTTTGCTTGATTGGCAATCCATGCTCGATAGAAGAACACTTTTGCTCATTGAAGTGTAGCTTGATCGAAGCCTTAACACTTAGAAGAATTTAACCATTTAAGGTTCTGAAGACCTTGCTCGAAGTAGTAAAACCATGCTCGATCATCTAGGCTTGCTCGAAGTCCATACTTAGCCGTTTTCTGAGGAGGTTGAGAAGATTCCAATCTTCCTTATCAAAAATCCGACCCAACATACTCTGATTTCTATACGTACGTAAACGCCTCATCGTCTCGGCGTTCATGTGCTCCAACTTCATCAAATCTGCCAAATTGGTTTGATCTTTAAATAGTGTCAGCTGCAAATCATCAATAATCAATTGAAGGAATCTTGGATACATCAGGAACTTGTGTCAACTTGTAATGTTCTCCTTCAGATGATAGAAAACCAGTTCAGAGAAGTTTAGTTTATTTAGCACCAATGTGACAAATGCCGATTGCAATATAACACGGCATTCATCGTAACCACCTTTACGACCTCCAAGGCAATGTATCAACCCACGTATCAGCCCCTTGTCAAACTCACATCTATCATCTATCATATCCCGAAAACCCAAAACATCTCGAATCACACCCACATCCACCACTACCGGCTTGTCTTGAACATTAGCTTTGATCTGATTCTCTCTCTCGTTGAATCGAGCCATATCCCAAAACGCACGGATAATACTTTGGTAAACCAAAGTGTTTGTGGAGATCGCCTTGTAAATCCTGGATCGTAATAGGAAATTAATGATCCCTCCTTAGGTGTATCTTCAAAGCTTTCGTGTAAGAGCACACAAAGATTGTGCTTTATCCCATGATAATAGAACATTAGCTTCTTCAGGCTCCGCTTCTTGTACTTGAGCTTGATCATCAGGTTGTTGTTCGGGAGCAACCTCTGGTTGTTGTTCCGAGGCAGGATTAGGAACAATCTTGTCAGCCATATTGTAAAATGAATATAATATTAGTAAAATACTAATAACAAATATCTTCTGGTTATCGAATGACTATTCATTCGTTATAATAAACTTAAACGAATGAACTCATTCGTATAAAGTTATTTAACGATCAGCCCCATTTGTTAATGTCTAACGAATAAGCCTATTCGTTACATTAACTCTCACATTCGTTACAAATAACGAATCAACATCTCATTTGTTATAACAAATGAAAGAGTGTTATTAGTTATCAAACTAATAACCACATTCGATAATCCTAGCAAATGACTTGGTTATTTGTTAGCCTATAACGAATCGGATACAATTAAGGTAATTTTGACTATCATGAGTCAAAGTCCAATTAACCCAGATTATCAAAAGTCAAAAACGATGAGCATCTCTTTATCAATTAGTAGATTCAGATTTAAAATCATCGATATACCTTAATAAACTATGTCGGAAATACTTTTAATACGTTAATCCATGACCTGTTATCACTAATTTTATCAAAATCATTAAGCATTTGATTATTATACTGGTTCGTTCTAATCGATGTGTTTATAACTCCATTAACCCCTAAACCATGATAATAATCCATAATCTTTGTATCATGATGCTCGCCTTTACCTGTAGAATCACAGAATATCAATCAATTGATCTAGAATGAAGGCAAGGATTTTTAAAGAAATTTTGCAAGAGTTTGGCTTAGAAACTGATAGAATAGTGTTTGAACGAATGAAGATTTCATTCGTCTCCTAGGGATTATAAACCCCCATAATAATTTCATACGAATCGAGGCACATTGTTAAAATTTGAAATAACGAATGTCCCTATTCGTTAACTTAAACCCATATTCATTAGAAATTCAAACGAAAGAGGCACATTCGTTAAAGGTTTAACGAATGATTCTTTACATTCGTTGAATGATTAATGAATGATACATTAAACTCTCCATTTGTTAGAATAGTATACGAATGGCTTCCCATTCGTTAGATCAGCGGAAACGAATGTTCTTTCTATAACGAATGTGGTCATACAATATGGATAAGGACGAATGGCATGTTATTCGTTAATACCATATTAATGAATCACCCAATCCTTTTAACGAATGACAAAATATCTCATTCAATGATTAATTTAATCATTTAAATTCCCAATTAGGGTTTGAAAATGAATTAAATAATCAACTAAAACCAATTAGGGTTTTAATTGAATAAAATAATATTAACTACATTAAACCCGATCGATCATTGATCGGAAATGTTTAACTTAAGCGGATATTACTTTAAAAATACGTTAAGCACGAATTAACCTAAATTTGTGGTAAAAACTTTTCTTTTTGTTTTGAATTATTCGCCAGCTCGGTAAATCGAAAATAAAGAAGAAAAAAATGAAAATCTTTTTAGACTTTTAAATTTTGAGTTAACTGCTATTTTCATACCTGTGGTTTGTTCAATTACGCGACTTTAGTACCATTTTTAAATTTATTGCAAATGGCTACTTTAGTTTTCTAAAACTTGCAATTTTAATACTTTTTTCTAACTCCGTTTATTTATGTCTGTTAAGTTAAGGGTGCTTTGTAATTTCATTATTTTCTTTATTTTTTCTTTTCTTTTAAACATCTTCCCCCTTTTAATCCATAAATAATAAAAACTGAATCTTCAAATCATAACATCAATCCAAACCCTAAATCCAAAATCAAGTCCTTTCTCCTACCCTTGCCGGAAAACGCCCCCAACCACTGCCTTACCCACCTTCCGTTCACAGGAAAAACGCACCAACCACCGTCGCACCCATCTTCTGCTCGCCGGAAAATTCCCCTTTTATTCACCGGAAAAACGCACCCAACCACGCCGCACCCACCTTCTGCTCGCCGGAAAAATGCCCCTTTTGTTCGCCGGAAAACGCGCCCAACCACCACCACATCCACCTTCTGCTAGTCGGAAAAAAGCACCCAACCACTGAGGCACCCAACACTTGCTCATAACACCAACCACTTGCATCCACCATCTTCACCCACCTCCATCATCTTCATCACCGCTGTACCATCTCCATCACCAGAAAAAGTGAAATTACCAAAATTCACTCAACAACCCAACAATAATCGAGCTTACCAATTCAGTTAGGTTCTTGACTAGCTCATCGAGCTTACCTAATTGAGAGATGTGTTGATTCAGTAGGTTTAGAAGCTGTGTTGGATACAAGGGATCAAAGGTATCACCCGAATAAGTGGTGGAAATAGGAAACATTGAAGATTAAGAGTGTGTAAGTGAAGAATAACTTGTCTTTGATATCCATGGATGAAGGAGTGAGTTGGATGCAATTAGTGGAAACCATTGACGCTCAAGGTTTGCAGTGATTGAATATGGAGATTATTATTGTTGGGTTTTTAATGAATTAAAGAATTTAAGGCATAAAACAGAGTCTTGAGGTGATGACGATAAATCAGAGTCTTGAGGTGATGACAGAAAGAGGAGGGGAGGGTGATTTTCATGGTTTTATTATTTATGGATAAAAAGGAAGAAGATGTTTAAAAGTAAAGAAAAAAATAAAGAAAATAAAGAAATTACCAAAGCACCCTTGAATTAACGGACATAAATAAACGTATTTAGAAAAAAGTACTAAAATAGCAAGTTTTAGAAAACTAAAGTAGCCATTTGCAATAAATTCAAAAACGGTACTAAAGTCGCATAATTAAACAAACCACAGGTATGAAAATGGCACTAACTCTTAAATTTTCAAACAAAAATGAAACGCGGTAAATGTAATGCAGTAAAAAGATTTACATCTAAGAAAGCAGTACATATTTTTGAGAGTCGAGTAGGGAATCATATTGATCAATATTTCCTTCCGTCACAGTTTTATTTTTGTTTTTTTATTATGACTGGTGTTAAGTCGATTATTGGTATTGTTGTCCACTTAAATCTTCCAACAAATTTTTTAGAACTTTCGGTGATATGCTTTAATTTGTTCAATTAGGCACAAACATCAGAAGCTATTGGTACTAATCTTGATTTAGGCGTAATTTGATTATCTCCAATCACCCCAACTTGAATTAAACATTAGAACCAGTTTGATTTAAAATGATTTGTTTAAAGCAATCACAACACGTAATCCCCACTACAAGATATACCCCTGTTATCAAGAAATACCCTAAGGTCTATTCCCATGGATGAGTATGCACGATTTCATCTGTCGGTTTACATACATTGTGTCCCTTGTGGTCCGTTTCTTAATGGTAATAAGACGCGAGCAAAGAGACAATGCATGACTCACAGCGTGGTTTGATCAAGTTTGTAATTCATTTTTACAAAAAGTACATTAAGCGATCAAGTTTAAAGACTTAAGCAGATACACCGCGGGTTCGCTTTTTCAAGCATTGTTTAATATTCATCGAAATGAATACCAGTTGTAAAACCGCATAAAGACCCAATGGTGTCGGGAACCTTAAAGCATCCCATCAATACAGGATTTAAGGCCATAAGACCATACATCGTTGAAGTGTTAACCACAACCTAGAAGCTTTATATTTAAAATAGTTTTAAAATTGATTAGAAGGCTTGAGTATGCCCAGATTATTACATTTCTGCCCTCATTATCAAGACTTTTTATAGAACCAACATTCCTTTTATTCTGCAATTTTAGGTTTATATCACTTACTAATCCTTACTTGTTTGTTTAAAGACCTAATACATCGATACAGTTAAGCACACAATGTTTTATTACCTACATTTTACTAGACTTGGGATCAAATGGCCAATGTACTATCATTTTCCCTTTTTGCTTCAGGACTCAATTTTGGGGGAGCATTTTTCTATGTTTTTGTAATTTTTCAATATTTGAAGGTTTTTGTAGTTTTAAAGTTTTCTATACAAACATAAAACACAATATTTTTGTATTTTTATATCCTCCCCCCCCCCCCCTTAAAAACTACAAATAGAAAATAAAACATGAAAAATGAAAATAAAATGTTGGTACATGATGTCAGTAGTTCAGTATCTAGTGTCTGTAATCGATTTATTATGTTTTGTATTTAGAATTAAGCGAACTTGTCTCACAAGTTCGCCTGATATAGGCGAACTTGTGGAACAAGCGAAGTTAGTGACAACTTCGCCTAAACATGTTAGGCGAAGTTGTCGAATGTTATATAGGTTGAGGTTACGGCTTGTTTGATAAAGGGGTTCAGTTTTTTGTAATCGGTGATCGAGATATCACGTGTTATCAGTTGCAATACAACGTGTTCTTTGTTTATTGTAACGTGTGTTTGATTGTGTTTAACGTGTTTCGTCTTCTACGCTCGTATCGTCTTACGTAGGGATTCCGCACCTACGTAGAACGAGATATTCCGTGTAGATCCGGCTGGGAACCTACAATTGGTATCAGAGCGTTTGCTCGTGATTGTGTGGTTCGGGATTATCACACGGGTGTAGAAATCGTTCCGTTCGACTATTCGCGGGACGAGTTTACGTTAATATACCGAGTTTTTGTGTCCTACTCACCTCCCACCATCAAAAACAACCCATTACACCTTCGTTTACCTCGCAAAACGTCAAAATCAAACCTGCAAAAACAATTGTTCATCAGGCGAAGTTGCCGCTACTGTTTGTAGGGTTTAGGCGAAGATATAAGGTTAAGCGAAGTTATTAACAACTTCGCCTACCTCACAAGTTCGCTTAACTTAAGCGAAGTTATCTACAACTTCGCCTAATCAGGCGAATTTAAAAAGGAGCGAAGTTAAGAATTCAAGCGAAGTTAAGACTTAAGCGAAGTTAAGTTTAACTTCGCCTACAGTACTGTTCAGAATAAAATTTTTATTTTTGGTTTCTTTGAGTGCTCGTTTGTATTTCTTCCAAAGATGACTTCTATAAATATTACGGAACTGGTGAAAATGGAGGTGGAAGCAGGTTCAGCTACTAAGGCACCGAAAATGCTTAAGGGAACCGATTTCGTGGCTTGGAAAGATCGGTTTGAACAGTATGTTAAATATCAAGATGCTAAGATGTGGGTGTGCATTCAAGATGGATACATTCAACCAACGGCTTTGTATGAGGGTCGTGAACAAATTAAGAAATACAATAAGATGGAAGAGGAAGAAAAGAAGATGTATGAGGCTGAAAGCAAAGCTCATGCTGCGATAACAATGGCTCTTCCACATGAGATTCTTCACACCTTCAGGAAATATAAAACCGCCAGAGAGCTATGGGAAGCGCTTGAAAACCGATATGAAGGTAATGTGGGGATACGTGCATCCAAGATTAAGCTACTCAAAACCCAATTCTCGGTGTTCAAGCATTTGAAGAATTAGTCACTTGATGATATCATCACAAGGTATTACCACTTGATGACCGAACTCAGGAACTTTTCAATTGACTATAAAGAAGAAGAGATCGTGGAAAAACTCCTTGATGCTCTCCCACCGAAATGGGAGATGTACACTGTCTTGATGAGAGAAGATAAAGAGTTTGCCAACATTGACTTGGAAACAGCAGTCAACAAACTACGAACTTTTGAACTTAACATGGTTCGAAAAGAGACACCAACTGATCAGGTTCAGGATCCGGGAATGTATGGTACGAAAGTTAATTCAAGTTCAAGTTCGAAGTCAGAATCATCTGCTTACTACTCAAAGGGAGACTCGAGCGCTAACTCAACTCATGAAGGTCATGTAACTCTCAACATGGATGGTGATGTGTGTTTCGTAGCTGGTGGAACAAACACTTCTAAACCTCAAACAACAAAGGGTAGTTTTTCTTCAAGTGTTCCGAACAACAACTACTCTCAGATGCCCATGAGTGTTAAATCTGCTGAACAGCAGTTTGCTCTCTATGCATCTTTCATTGCTTCTTACGAAAATTACATTAAAGGTAAAATCGTTGATCCTGCAACTTTAGACGAAGACTATGATCAGATCGATGCTGATGATCTGGAGGTGATGGATCTGCAGTGGCAGATGGTAATGATAGTAAGAAGAGTTAAAAGGTTTATGAAGAAGACTGGTAGAAAATTCGTTGGTGAAAGACCAGGTTTTGATAAGTCAAAGGTTCGGTGTTATAATTGTCAACAGAATGGACACTTTGCTAAAGAATGCACAAATGAACGGATAGAACGTAGTCAGAACAGGCCAACACAACCGAATGGGGGAAGTTACGAGAATAGGGCAATGATATCCAGACAGAACGGGGAATACAATTGGAATCTGCAAGTTGAGGAAGTGTTCAAACAGGCCAACTTGGTTAACATCGAAACTGAAGGAAAAAACAGAGAGACAAAAGAAGATCAAGCTTATATGGCAGAGGTGACAGATCAGCTCTATGAGGTAAGTTCTAAACTCCCTTGTACGAAATGTGAAAATCTGTCTGAACAGTTGAAAACGATAACTGATCAGTTTGTTAGTTTGGATGCTCAATTTAGAACATTAAAAGAAGATCATTATTACACTAAAACTAGAGAAAAAAATTACACGGTAAAAATAAAAGCTAGTGAGAAAGATATCAGAAGTCTTAAAGCAAGTCTAGCTGAAAAAATACAAGTAATTGATCTTAGCTATGAAGTGTTAGAAGAGAAAACCAAACTAATTGCTGAAAGGGATAAACAGATAGCTGATTACCAGGTGAAAGTGGTGGAACTAAACAGAAAGCTTGAGCAATTTAGAAATTCCTCCGCAATACTTGATCACCTCGTAAGTGATCAACGTTCCCCAGTTAAAAGGGGAGGAATTGGATATTCTGAAGTTCCACCACCTTATAATCATAACTATACTTATGATCCTAGTAATCAGAAATCTGTTGATGTTGAAATTGGTCAGACAGTTCCTGTTAAAGTTACGATAAAAGATCCAGAAGTTAGTAAAAGCGAAACGAGTAAGCCTGTTTCGAATGTTAAGATTTCTGTTCCTAGTTCTGTCTCATCAAATTCGGACAAGACATCCGAGTCTAGTGAGACAAAAGAAGAGGCTGTGTTACTAAAACGTGGAGAGGAACATAAACCAACTGAAAAGAATTCTCCACTAAACCCGTATGTCCCACCATATGTTAGACAAACGGGCAGTAATGCAACCTCAACATCTAAAACAACTGTTGAAACGAAAGTTGAACACAGGATCTGTTTCAGATGCAATCAAACAGGACACCTGATTGCTGATTGCCCTTTGAATCAGAGATTCAGAGGTATGAGGCCTTCGAAAACTGAGAATAGAACTAACAGTAATTACTATAATGGTAAAAATGAAAACTCATCAAAGTTCAGATATTGGACTAATCCAGGTTTTCAAAGAAGTCGATCTCAGTTTTTCCCTGTTAACAACCAAATCATTAGTAATAATTCATTTAATTCACGAATGTTTGGATGGCCTAATAGTCAATCTACTAGAAGGTATCCTTTTAGGACTTACAGAAATCATTCTAATACTAACTTTGGACAGCCAAAGTACGGGATGCCTTTTAACAGATTTAATCGACCCAAGACCAATAGGTCTTGGGTCCCCAGATTTTAATCCTTTGCTTTAACCGTGCAGGAACAGTTGAACAGGGCTGCAAACAATCTATGGATTGTGGATAGCGGCTGTTCCCGGCACATGACGGGTAACAAGAATTTGTTACACGAATGGAAACCTGTTCAGGGAGGTAGAGTAAGTTTTGCTGGAGAGAGTGGTGGTAAAATTACTGGAATTGGAACGGTGACTAATGGTAAAATGAAGTTAGAAAAGGTGAATTTCGTTGAAGAGCTGAAGCATAATCTGCTGAGTGTGTCTCAGATCTGTGACAAAGATTACACTGTGCACTTTACCAAAAATGAAGCGATCGTACTGTATCCTGGTTTCAAGATACCAGAGACATGGATAGTGATGAAGGCTCCAAGGGAAAAGAATACATATGTTATGGACATGAGGTCGACTGAGATGGCAACAGAAGAATCATGTCTTCTGTCATAAGCTAGGGTTATGGTACACGAAAGGAGGAGACTTGGAGTTAGTCGCCTACACGGATTCTGATTACGGAGGATGCAATCAGAATCGGAAGTCAACAACAGGTGGATGTCAGTTTCTTGGAGGCAGATTAGTGTCATGGCAGTGCAAGATGCAGACCTCAGTCGCCATTTCTACCTGTGAAGCAGAATACATGGCAGCATCGAACTGCTGCTCCCAGGTTCTTTGGAAACAACAGCAATTGCGCAATTACGGTCTGAATTTCACTCATACTCCTATTTGCATAGATAAAACTGCTGCTATCTCAGTAACTAACAATCCCGTAAAGCATAGCAAAACTAAACACATTGACATCCGTCATCATTTTATACGGGATTGTGCTGAGAAGAAATTGATTGTGCTCGAAAAGGTTGATTCGTTAGATAATTTCGCTGATTTGTTTACTAAAGCGTTTGACAAAACTCGTTTTCAAAACCTTGTTTAGCTAAATGGGATGATCAATCCCGAGTAACCATGTTTTTCGTTTTTACTTTCAAAAAAAAAAACGTCACTATCGCTTAGAATTATGTCGGTTGCTTCAGTTTGAAGGACATATCTGCGGATATGTTTGGTCCTCATTTCTACCTGTAGAGTATGAGGATAGCCATTAACCAGATGACTGAAAGTGACCGGGGCGGTTTATGATGTGTTTTTATTCTTTCGCTGAAAATTAGTCGTTCATACTTAGTTAGAAGGACACATACTCGTATGTGGTCGGTCCAGCTGATCCATTGGATCTTCAAGATAGCCGTTTACCTGAAGACTTCGACTTGATCGGGGCGATAGAAGTTAAAATTTTTTAAGGGAGATGAAATAATTTTTCAAGTCTACTGCTTCGTAAGAAGTAGCTATACAATGTTTAAAAGAAAATTGATCCAACCTTGGAAAGTGATGGACAAACTGATTCTGTGTGCTTAACTAGTGAAGTTATTAGGCCTAAAAGACTTTAGAACAGTCATTGTATGTAATGGTAGCTTTTAATGGTGCGTAAAAGTAGAAGTGATACTAACTAAATCTCCTCGATTTTACGTGGAAACTCTTTAAGAGTTGTGCATGTCTCCATATATATCTTTCCGAATGATAGGCAGAAAAGCGATTATCCAGTCATACACGAGCCCGTGAGTGTTCTGATTCCCGAGAAGATGGTGTGTCAAGAAACTGCAGTGATCCAGATTCGGGACTTGCAGTAGTTTACTTGAAGCTGTGTAAATCTTATTATTTAAAAAAAAATATTATTATGTGTTACTAAGACATTCTAGAGCTTATAATGTTAATACTTCTCAATCAAGATGCAAAAAAGAGAACGGGAAGAAGACTCTACAGATCGGCGTGTACTTACAATTTAATCAGACACTACGGGTTGAGGTCAACTCGGGGTGACTTGGGGAAAGCCAAATACACTTTGAGAATAGATAGGAGACATCATAATCTCTGATGTGTTGCCCATTTAAGTTTTGAGCTTAATTGAACCTAACCCGTATCACAGAAACGATGAAAACCATTTTAAGTTATTTACCTGCTTACAACCTGTTTCTTTATGTCATAATACAGCTGAACATGGATCTATGTGACAGTCACTTAATTATTATGATTCATGTTCGGATCTTTTCTAAAACATGTTGGTCCCCGACTAGACTGAAATTTGATCCCGTGTACTTTATTTCTAAAAATTTATTCTACTTATGTCGTTTTATGATTTTATACCTGGTTACTTGCTTCTTGATCGGATCAGTTAACTCTTTGAAGGAGGTTTTAAAAGTTAATGGCATAATGTTCAATTTATAAGGGTCTGTTTGGTAAAGTTTCATATTGAGCGAAGTTGAGGAAAGAGGCGAAGTTGTTTAAACAGACGAAGTTATGGGACAGGCGAAGTTAACCCTAACTTCGCCTGTATAACCTTGACCCTATATAAAGAAATTTTTGGTCAAAGCTCAGTATTATTTTTCAAAACCCGGCGAACTTATTCTCAGTTAACCCTAAGCGAAGTTATATCTCGATCACATCTTGTTGTTTTTCTCAGTTTCTAATCCGATTTAAAGGTGTGTAGTGTCATCATATCGTATAATCACTGACAATGGCATAAATCAAAGGTCGTTTCGACCCGATTCGTGACCCCGTTCTTTCAAACATCCAACACCCGCTTTTCAAACTTGTTTTAACGTAGTCGTATTCAACTTGATCGTGTTGAATCCCTACCAACACGATCGAGACGATGATCCCAATGCATCGAAAGGTGCAAGTGGAGAGTTGCCAAGAACTGAACAAGCTCTTGGGACTTCCACATCTTAGGGGGAGTCAACGAGTGCAGCTGGCGGTTCAGGGGGTGATGATGTGGTGGTTGTGGATGCTGAGGAGGTGTTAGATGATGTTGTAGGTGATGAGGATGTGTTACCGATGGAGGAGATAGAGAAGATAGGGGCTGAGATCGTGATTGATAGTGAAGTTGAAGAAGGAGAGATTGTGGAGGACAACGTTGAACATGAAATTCCAACGGTTGAAAAGTCAGATTTGGGTCAAGATACGGGATGTGATGAGACAGAATGGGAGGAGCAGCCAAGATGGAAAGAAGGCTACGCTCAGTGGTTCGTAAAGACTAAGAAACCGGCGGTCCCTACTATGTTCAAGAAAAGTTACAACATCAGGGGTTATGCTGAATCGAAAAAGGGGATTATATGCTGGTTATATGATGAGCAGTTGAGACTTTTTGTGATTAAACGGTATGATGGGGTTCAGTATTTCAAGAGGTTGTTGAGATCGTTGAATACGTTGCCTGAGTGTGAAGTGAAGGACTTAGCCAGGTTGGGGTTGATAAACAGGAGTGATGATAACATGGCTAGGATCATTGGAAAGATAGTCTGGAAGGAAAGCATAAAGGAGAAAAAGTTAGAGCTGTTGAAACCACAGAAAGGAAAGCTTGTTGAAGACAAAGACAGAGGAATGAGAGCAGATGGCAAGCCTTGGATGATCATGAAGTATAAGCCGATCCGGTGTTTAAAAGAAGTGCCGATGAAACAAATGCCCAAGGATGTGCTCAAAGATCTGAAGTGGTGGTATGTGGATTGTGAAACAGCTGAAGCAGTAATGGAGGATGAAGATGAACAAGAGCTGATGAGAGTATATGATCCTATGCATTTAGTGAATTTGTCTCAAGCTGATCTGCAGGTGCTGAACGAGAAAAAGATATTTTACATTCCTGCTTGGAAAGAAGAAGCAAAGAAATATCAAAGAGTAGTTTCAGTTTGTGTACGAGAAGGCGTTCATGCTTGAAGATGGAAGATACAAGATTTTTGGGATTACGAGACACGTGTTTGAAGATAGAGATATGAAGCTACTGCCAAGGGGGAGTCTGTTGGTACATGATGTCAGTAGTTCAGTATCTAGTGTCTGTAATCGATTTATTATGTTTTGTATTTAGAATTAAGCGAACTTGTCTCACAAGTTCGCCTGATATAGGCGAACTTGTGGAAAAGCGAAGTTAGTGACAACTTCGCCTAAACATGTTAGGCGTAGTTGTCGAATGTTATATAGGTTGAGGTTACGGCTTGTTTGATAGAGGGGTTCAGTTTTGTGTAATCGGTGATCGAGATATCACGTGTTATCAGTTGCAATACAACGTGTTCTTTGTTTATTGTAACGTGTGCTTGATTGTGTTTAACGTGTTTCGTCTTCTACGCTCGTATCGTCTTACGTAGGGATTCCGCACCTACGTAGAATGAGATATTCCGTGTAGATCCGGCTGGGAACCTACATAAAATGATCTAACCGAGCTTTTGAATTTCATTTAAAGTTCTTAAACCATTTATACCAAACAAATATTGAAAATGCGTTTTGTCAAAAGCTTTGGTATAAAGGTCAGCCTTTTGAAAATACGTATGAATTTTTTCAATGTCGATTAATTTCTTTTCAAAGCAATGACATATGAAGTGATAAAGGATTTCAATATGTTTTGTTTTGGAATGTTGAACCAGGTTTTTGGTGATCGAAATAGTAGCTGAATTGTCAATAAAAATGGGTGTAGTAAGAAACTTCAAACCGTAATCTCGCAGATGCTGCTAGATCCAGAGTACTTGCGAACAGCAACTCGAGGCCGTCATATACTCTGCTTCGGCTATTGAAGTAGAGACCGTTGTTTGCAAGTCGGTTTCCTAATAACTGACAACCCGCCGTTGTTGACTTGAAGTTGATCTTGCATTCTCAGTAGTCAGAGTCGGTATAAGCCGTCAAATCAAACTTATCGTCCTCGGGGTACCACTACCCGATGTCGGGATTTCCCCTCAGATAATGTAAGATACGGTTAACCGCCGCCCGATGTGTCACTCGAGGACTTGATTGATACCTGGAACATAAACAAACAGCAAACATAATATCAGGTCGAGGTGCAGTCAAGTACATAAGTGAACCGATCATGACTCGATACAGGGTCGAATCAACGGTATCCTGCAATTCATGCGGTGAAAAATTGTGACCCACAGAAAGAGGTGTAGAAGGGATCCGGCAAATATCTTGAATTAGCTCAAGACATCGTTCACATATTTCGTCTGATGCATAAATATCCCAGTCTCAGACTGGTGAACTTTGCAGTCCCAAAAAGAAGCTCATCTCCCCCATCGAACTCATCTCAAATTCCGTCTGCATTGTTGTCTCGAACTCCTTGCATAAGCTGTCGTTTGTTGAACAAAATATGATATCATCAACGTATATCTGGATGAGGAGCAGATCGTCACCAACGTTCTTATAAAAAAGTGTACAATCAACAGTCCCCCGTTTGAATCCACTATCGATCAAATGGTCAGCCAAGGTGCTGTACCAGGCTCTTGAGGCCTGGTGTAAACCATATAGAGCCTTGTTTAAACGGTAAACACGCTCAGGATAGTCAGGGTCTTCAAAACCGGGACGCTGTTTCATGTATATTTCTTCATGAATTTCCCCATTCAAGAATGCCTATTTAACATCCATCTGATAAACCTTGAAGTTCTTATAGGCTGCATAGGCTAAAAATATGCGTATAGCTTCCAGTCATGCTATTGGAGCGTACACTTTATTGTAATCAATGCCTTCTTGTTGATTATATCCAATTACGACCAATCGTGCCTTATTCCGCACAATTACCCCACGGTCGTCTTTCTTGCACTTTTAAACCCATTTGGTCGATATCACCCGTTTAACTCTGTTGGGTTTGTCAATGAGGTCCCATACACCCAGTCATATAAACTGTTGCAGCTCCTCATGCATAGCCTCTACCTAAGAAGGTTCCTTGAGTGCTATTGTGACACTTGTCGGTTTGATCTGAGATAAGAAGCAAGTGTATTATGCAATATTCAGAATACCCGTTGAATGCAAATCCACATATGCATACAACACAGGATCTTCTATAGGAGATACGTTACAATCAACATCATCATCACATACATTAGCCAATTGGTGTCTAGTTCTAACACCGTCATTAACATAGCCAATGATCTGTTCCTGTGGATGATTCATGTGAATCCTCAAAGAAGGATTCGCAAGAACAGATACATTATCACCAAGATTGGTGACATTTTCCTCGGCTATGTCTAAAGAGACCGTCGATGACACATATTCAATTAGAATCGGCTCGTGAGTTTCTTGAACATCATCCAAAGGTACTAAAGACGACTCGACGAAATCAGCTTCATCAGAAGATTCAGATCCATCGTTTAATGTTTCTGATAAATTAGGAGTCTCGTTCACATCGTAAGTAGAAGAACTTCGCTTTGGAAGACGTTGTTCCTCCAAATAAGATCGTACCAAATCTTCAGATATTTTGTCAATGGCTGGTGTGAACAAATTAAATAAACCATCATAATCAAACATCCAATCAGGTCCCTTTCCGACTGGAGGTGTAGTGTAGCTTTGACAATCAACATGGTGCCATTCCTCTACACACCCTGAAGAAAGATTGAAGACACGTTTCTTAGGAGAGTTATACCCAAGAAAATAACCTACAAACGCCTTTTCATTAAATTTCCCAGCATCTTTCTTCAATACCTTACATGGACAACCGAATGGTTCCAAATACTTTAGGTTCAGCTTTCGGTTATTCAGAAGTTCATAACTCGTCTTCTTGAACTTCTTAACCGTTAGGACACAATTCAGTGTATAACAAGCAATGTTTACAGCCTCATTCCAGAATTGAACAGGAAGCTTTGAATCTGCTAACATCGTTCTAGCCGATTCGATCAAGGTTCGGTTTTTCCATTCAGACACACCATTTTGATGAGGAACATACAGTGCACTGAATTCCCGATGTATTCCATGTTGAATACAAAAGAAATCCAACACATTGTTTTTGAATTCAGAACCGTTAACACTTCGAATTCATCTCACTTTCAAATTGTAAAGTGATTCGATCTTAGTGATGAGATTCTGAATTAAAACAGGTGTCTGATCTTTAGAACCCATAGATAATACCCAAGAGTACCGAGAGAAGCCATCGGTCACCACTGGACCGAATAAATCAATGTGAAGTCATTCGAGTGGAGTTACAATCGAGTTAATCGATTTGCTCGGGTGTGACGTCTTCTTCTGTGTCCCCTTCTTGCACGCAACACAATGATCATTTAGCTTGAAATTCTTGAGGGACACACGATCTGTCAAATCATTCGCAATTAGATGATTCATTTTGAGAACATGGATATGTCCCATGCGTCGATGCCACAAAATCGAGTCTTTCTCCGTTTGTTTGGAGAGAAAACACATTTCAGAAGGTGAAACGTTTAACTTAGTACTCATGTCGAGGACATAAATATCATGTGATCTAGGAGATCACATGACAACCATATCTTCGAGAATCGTGTATCCTGGTTGAAGGATAACACATTCCTTATTTGTGAAGATGGTAGTGTACTGTTTATCACAAATCTGTGAAAACGCTCAACAGATTGTGGTCTACCTTCTCACAATAATTAACCCACTCGAAAGTAATTCTACCATTCAAGACCTCTCCTTCCTCCGTAATCATTCCCCCGTTATTACCTGCAAACGCAACATACCCTCCCTGAATATCTTTGACGTTGTTAAGAAGATTGAGGTTGCCGGTAATATGCCGAGAACATCCGCTATCTGATATCCACTTGTCGCCAGATATAGAAGCCATTTTTATGAGAACAGAACAATTGACAAGGTTTGCGGTGGAGTGGAATGAAATTCATGTCTTAGGTGGAACCTCTATTCCATGCCATGTCGGAGTAAGGAAGCACGGGCTTCTCATTTCATTGGTTCGCTTTTGTTTTGCTCCCTCACTCCTTGAAGAAGAGCGAGTCGTCGCTAGCTTCATCGGTTGTTTTGAACACAGATCGGTCACACTACTGGTTGTTTGGAACGCTAAGGCAGAAAGGCAGGCGGTCGGGAACACTAAAGGCACTAGCCCTACCTGGATGAACTCTGCACACAAAGTAAAGATATTAGTTCAAAAGGGCAGCCCAAGCCTCAGTCTTGGGATCTCCTTTTGAGAATTTCGAAGACAAATTTAATTTAACACTCGAATCCGGCACTTGAGAGTAGGTGACTGGTTTCTTTGGTTTTTTTCTTTAAGTAGCCATCACAAATTGGTTGAGCAAAATCAACGAATTTGTTTGATACCTTAGGAGCATCAACCTGAACAACTTTCCTCAGGTTGATGTTTGAATAAATTATAAACGAGTCATCTACTTGAGTTTCCTTAGACTGAAGCTTTATGCCAACAACTAGATTATTCATTTTAATTGTTTTTTTTGGTGTTATCAACCTTAGCCTTGCACTTCTTTGCTACATGACCTGTTTCACCACATTTATAATACAAAAGAGTGTCCAAAATCTAAAATGGTGAAACACACGTCTTGCTTTCAAGCTTTGGTTGATTAATTTCAATCTTTGGATTCTCAATAGCTACCAAGTTTGAAATCTTATCTGTTAATCCCTTTTTGTTTTTATAAAATTCAAGATTTGTAGTATTCAAAGAAATCTCCAATCCTGATGATTTTACAAATTTTATTGGTTTAAAAGCAGTTGAATTTGGTTTCACTTGAACATTAGATGATTTTGATTTCAGAAATTTTTGTTCAAGCTTGGTAACTTTTGATGTGTCGTCATTGAAGACACTCTCCATCATTTCGGGTTTAAGAAGATTCAAGGGAACTTCTTTATCCGAAAATACATTCGATAAACCCTTTAATTTAAAAACTTTGCCATTGTTTGACTCACTTTGAGGATTAATGAGTTTCATCAATTCCTCATCAGACACTTGAGGTTTGTCTGATTTCTTTACTTTAAACGAGACTTTTGGTTTGTTCAAAGAATTACCCAAGGATTTCGAACCATAAACAGCTTGTTCAAATTCCTCGGTTCACACAGAATGTGATTGTCAGAAGAAATATTCTTATTTTTCACAATCACTTCTGGTTCGTTTAATTCCTTAATTGAACCATCAAGTTCATTCTCAGTAAAGACTGAGTTACTTTTTATATACACTGGTTCTTGAGTCGTCAGTTTTATTGTTTCAACATTTTCAGTATCCTTTGGATTGTCCACGGGTTTTTCCAAAGTTGAAGATTGCTCAAAAATATTAGGAATACTCGTGTAATCACCTTTTGAAAGGAGGAGGAACCTCCACATATCCCAAACCAGCTTTACCTTTCTTTTTATGTGAATGATTAGCCTCAATTATTTCATTTAAGAGAAATGATGAGTCTCTAAGTTTACCAAGTTTATTTTTCAACTCTAAGACTTCATTCTCTAATTTTGTTATACTAGTTTGGAGTTTAAGAATATCCTGAATGTGTTTCTCAATAATCACGAGTTTGCAACTAACTTCTGCTTTCAAGTCGTGATTGCTTTCAGACAAATTCTTGATTTTAAGAGTAGATTGATCCAAAAGTTTTGATTTTTGTCTAAAACAATCCTTCATCAAAGAAAGCTCGTTCACGAGTAGAGTATTTTGTTGTAAAGCAGACTCAAGTTTACACTTGAGTTCACCACAACTCTCACACTCGGTAACGACTTGGGTCGTCATCTCTCGTGTGACTCATTCATGGATAATTTAAAGGAAGAGTTAGTACAAACCTCCTCGATCTTTGCCATGCAGGAGAAAGATTCAGTTTGATTAGTCGATGAGTTATCAGAATCTGTCTCTAATTCTGAACTGTCACTTTTTTTAGTTAAGTTATCGACACTTGCATCTTCAAAATGCTCCACAGGTTCAACCACGGCGAGATTTACCTAGTTACCTGATAACCGTTGTGACCAATCAAGCCCCTTATTTACAACCAGGGCTTGTGAGCTAGCCGCCTTAACTGGATCCCCCTCTTATGGTTTCTTCTTCTCAAGTACAGTCAAACTTTTCCCAGAAGACCTATCAGCATTACGAGGACCCGAATACTCTTTCTTAGGCTTGTCACATTCTTTGGCGAAGTGTTCAAAATCACCACAATTGTAACACTTAACCTTTAATTTATCGAATCCAACCCTCTTGTTCAATTAAGGTAGATCCTTGCCGGTTCTTTGCATAAACCGCTTTACTTTACGCACGATCATGGCCATGTTCCATTTCAGGTCCATGAGTTCTAGGTCATCGGGATCAATCTAGTCATAATCTTCATCTGTTAGTTCGGTTGTAGCAACCTTACTTCCAACTAATTGTTCATAAGAAGTCATGAATGGCGCATAAGAACGCGAACTGCTGCTCCGCTTCCATCAAATTCACATTAGGCGGAGAGCTTGATTGACTCGATCCTGATCCCGTATTAGCACCAGATGCCATGAAGCATACGTTAGGGTTCGTATTACAGTTAGGAGACCCATCTTGAGAATTTTTGGTGTAGAATGTTGTAATAGGAACAGAACCCGACGTGGTGCTTGTAGGTAAGAAACTTCCATAGAGAGTAGGATTTTGGTTATCCTTAAGAGAATTTTGACATTTCATATCGTACTCTCTCTCTCTCTCTCTCTTCCAACTTGTTAATGAACACATCAGCGGTAAGTTCATCATTTTGGAAATAACCGTTTTCCTTAAGCACAAGCAAAAATGTCGAATACGATGGTGGCAACGCATTCTTTAACGTGTCAATCTTGTCCACTTTAGACGGTTCTAATTTAACCATAGACATCTCAGCAACGATATGACAAAAACGGCTAATCATCTCTTCCACGGTCTCGTTCTTAAGAAGCAAAAAATTTCTGAATTGAAATTTTACTAACGTCTTCTTGCTCTCAAGAGTATTCCCTAAGCTTCTTGTTTTCAGGGAAGCAAATAATGAAGCACACGTATTGATATGGCTAAATTGATGAAATATATTCTCGGGAAGAGCCATAGTCAAAGTCGAATATGTTTTTGTCTCATCTTCAGCATCCTTTATTTCGTTTACCTCATACATATGAAACAACTTATCCATGAGCCCAAGTGACTCACTTCCCACTTGCGGTTTCTTATACATGACATCAAGATGTCGGACACTACTCGAATGAACAGATCCAAGGTGAGCTCTAAATCTCGGTTCCCAATGTGCAAATTATGACAACTTGAGTAGTTTGGGACGCTTGTTACGAGATCCAATCTCATTGTCCATAGCCAGCATTTGTTGCATCAGTACATTTTGAGAAGCGAGTGCGTAATATGATGCTTGACTTGATGAAGCCATGATTTGTCAATTCAAAGAGTCAATGGACTTAATTTGACAAAAATGAAATTTGTATCACACGAATGGCAACTGTTTACGAATGGTAACTATTCACGAATGGCAACTGTTCATGAATGTGTTTTAACAAATGAACACAATACTGAGTAACGAATGAGTAGTGTTGACGAATGTTATCTTAGTAACGAATGAGTAACGTATGGTTTTTGGATAGCAAATGTCTACAGTGTTTTAACGAATGACAGATTTAAGGAATAAGGTTTCCACGAATGAGAATGAATAACGAATGGTCCGTTATTTTTCACACAAATGTGATGTGAAACGAATAACGAATGAAGATTCAACCTAATGAATTAGTCTTCATCCTAATGAATTAGTCTTCAACAGTGTACAACAATGTCCGGAATTCAAAAACCTTTCAAACCAGTCCGAAACACCCTAAAATCTATCACAATCACCTCGGAAATTAATTCCGAACCACTACGAACTCAATCCAAACTCAATTCCACACTTACCAGACCTCAAATAACCAATTCAAATTTTCACGTTAATCCACCATTAACGCAAAACTCAAATAAACCTCAATTGAATCCAATCCAATACCAAAACTCACTCAAACCTCCATTACCATTCCAAATACTATTAATACTAACTCTAATTACCTTTAACTCGTTCAATTACACTTAATTGATACACTCTATTTCCCCAGAAACTGTTAATCAATCAATTCATCATTGAATTGATCTGATTATGCACTACTATTATGAATGAACGAACACAAATATTTGATCGACAGGCTCTGATACCACTTGAGAAAGTCTATAGAGCTTGATCAGGATCGAGATCGGTGATGACATCGTGTTGTTCATGGAGTTAATACGATTAGAACGATTGGTTACTTTAGTGTGTGTTTGTGTGTGTTTTCTAAGAGCAATTGGACAGAGTAACAATGCACAAACGATAATCTAAAACTCTTATCTTTACATTAGAATAATACATAGTATATATAGCGATGACCCATTTGTTAAGTTAATACCTTAATGAATGATGTCATTCGTTACATTAACATCAAACGAATGTAAAAACACATTCTTTATTCATTATATTACGAATGGCCCCCATATTTGTATGTCCCATTCGTTAAGCTAGGTTAAAGAATCTGACTTACATTAGTACGAATGTGACACATTCATTACGGGGTAACAAATGTGTCTCACAATGAAGTGAATGGGCTAATTAACAAAATGCCCTTACATAAATAAAACATAATAAAATAATACGATAAAGATCGAGACGCTCAAACCGTGTATCAACATAAATTACCATCATTAATTTAATAAAGGTTCTAAACACGAAACCGGGTTAAGCCCGATGGTCCTAAGAAGACAACAAAGATTGAGTTAAGCTCAATGTTCCTAATACTTGTGACTAATGCACTTGATTACATGATTACAATCAACATGACTACCAAACTACTAGTAACAACCGACAAAAATAAAAGGTATTATAATATTTGATAAATTAATTTAAGATGTGCTTAGACTTATTATAAATAAATCAACTAAGTTTCGATCCGTAAGATAGTAATATCATCTAGATTTGTTTACACTTAAATATTTATGCGTCATATATTTTTCATGTCAATTGTCAAATATGTGATCATTCATGTAAACATTCACACGTGCAAATTGTGCGTAAACGTGTGCATTTACTTAACAACTTAAACCAATTGCTTTCTTGATAAACGGAAATTTAAAGTTTACACATAATGTTATAAAAGATCACATCGGAAGTATGCTCGTCTAAACGTTTAACAGTTCATCTGAGTTACTTGAAAAATAGTTGATATGAATAATTATGTATTTTTAATTGTTTTATAGTTTTTATATAAAATTTTATCTAAATTTTTACTATTAAAAAAAAAAAGACAACCTTGTTAACCTAAGCTATCATATAAACTCTCCACAATAAGCCTCTATATGCCACCAATCTTGTACTAGAGTGCCACTAACCCAAAGTCCATTCTTCCACCCCTTACCTTACGTACACTTATCCTCACACCACATCCTTCCATATTTTTATATAATGCATCACATTTTTACATTATTGAGTTCACATATCTTTTCTAGAAAAATCAAAGTGCATCACTTTTGGCTAATGTGAAGGTATTCTTCAAATATTACAAGCCAAAATGTAGCAAAAGCTAAGTGTTCAAGTGATCTAGAGTGATGAACACTTGATAATTTTATTACTTTCATGTTTCCTTTTATTATTATTATTATTATTATTATTATTATTTTGTTTTATTATTATTATTATTATTATTATTATTATTATTATTATTATTATTATTATTATTTTGTTTTCTTGAAAAGTTTGGATGAAAGGGGTGTTAAATCGCATGGTTGATCTTGGTTACATTTATTCACTTTGGTCTCATGATCTTATTTGGTGAAAATAACCAAGATCAAAACAAAACACAACCATGTATAAAAGTGGTATATGTATGAGTTAAAATGTAACTTTTATAAAGAAAATTTTTATAAACAATGTTAATATGATCACAGTTTTCGATAAAATTTTAGATAAACATGTCAATATTTTAAAATTTTCAAGAAATTTGTGTTCTTATTTGTAAAATTTTATGAATGAAAAAGAAAACACAAAATGTATGACTAGTTAAAAGCATACATGTACTACTTTGAAACAGATACACACTTTTGATCCAAATAAACGTGTTTATTGTTGTTTTTGATCATTTTTAGTTATTTATCAGCGGATATTAAGTGTTTGTTAAGAAAATTGAAGTGGTGAGCTTTGATGTTTGAGTTTTGGATTTTAAACGAAAACTAGTTATTATAATGTCGAATTTTAAAGAAAAATAAAAAGTTTAACTTTAGAGTTCAGAAAAATTCCTAAACTTTTACAGTAGCTTCTATATATGATATGAAGCACTCATTTAAAATTTATAAAATTTGGAGTTGATTTGATATAATTTTAAATTAGTTGTATAAAATAAAGAAAAAATTAAGAAACTCAAGTTGTAAAACTCCAAATGAGTTAAAATATTTATAGGAACTCTACTTTGGTGTAAATAATGTCCCAGTTAAAATTTCATGATATTTGGACACTGTAAAGTATGATTTTCAAATTTTTCTTTGTTTTATGTATAATTAAGTTATTAATATGGAAAACATATGATAAAAACTCCAAATTTTATAAAAATTTGTTTTACTTAAACTTTACAACTAAATAAGAATATGAGAATTTTTAGAAATTTTTCTAAATTCATTTGATTACTTTTTATGATTTAACAAAACTTATAAAAAACTTTGATGGTAAATATGATTTCTTTTAAAAAAAGTAATCTTTATTAATATAAAACTTAATTTTTTTTAAAAAAATAATATAATAAATTACTGAAGTAATAGTTTAAAATAAATAAATTTATTTTATGAAAATAAAGTTTAACTTGTTTTATTTTTAAAAAAATTAAAGTTTTATAACTTTTGAAACCGAAACCGAGCGAACCGGTTTCGTTAAACTAACAAAACCCGACATTATACCTACTTTTAAATCCACCACTTGAGTTTTATAAAATATTTTTATATAAAGGTATAACCCAACGAATGCGGACTGTTATTAATATAAATAGCTATTCGTATACCATGATCGGTCGTTAACGTCATGTTTTATGTTTTGTCGTTACTTAATTTGAGATGTTTTAGTACCAAACCTAACTATGCCATATTTGAGATGTAGACTCGTGATCAAATACCCTCTCTGCCAACCGATTGCGTTGCGCGTTCGTAATCGAAAATGAGTTCTTGTAGACCCCTTTTTAAATGTTTTAAAACTGTTTGGGGGGGGGACATGGATTATTATTTTTGAAGTTTGAAAGTTGATATATATGCGTTAATAAACTTAATACGTAAATTATATGTTCGTTTGTATACTAATAAAATCCCTTGATTAACACGAAGCAATTAACTCCACGGGAGCCGTTAAATAACATGAATAGTACTATTAGGTCCCGACAAACCCCCGTTCTAATTGGTTGCACCAGCACTTGTGAGTGCGCGTTATTTATACAACTTGTTCTGGTATAGACAAGTCGAAGGGTAGACTAGAGTCAGGGTTTGTGACGTGGGCTTATTAGTATTAATGGTTTGTTTTCATATATATACTTTGATAACTTATTTTGTTTGAAGGTATTAGATAAAATCTACAAGCTCACCAACCCGTTTTGTTAACCGTTTTTATCCATGTTTTTCAGGTCAAGAATAAACGTAAGTATGGTTATGTGTATTAAGCGAATAAACGTAAGTATGGTTATGTGTATTAAGCTTTGAAGGGATGTTGAAGACTTAGAATAGTTTTGTAATGTAAAATATGGCTTATAGCCCCCAAGTTTGTAACCACCACGTTTTAGTATTATAATAAAATGTGTATGTGCGTGTGCTTATCTTTATAAGCATACGCGATGATATCATGTTTCTTCACACCTCGTGTTTCCTCTTTAGCATGGTGTGACACTACTCCTTTAAAATCCGCCGAACGGATCACCTCCATCAAACGGACACGGTGGAGGGAAGTGAGTCCAGCGGAGAACTTGGTATTGTATTTGCTCGTTGATATCCTTTAGTTCCATTTTAACATTTTCCACTGACTCTATGAGTTGCAAGAAGTGTTTTTCCGCAAGCAGGTTCATTTCTACGAGTTCACGGATAACCTCTTGTGGTTTGAGTAGCAGTTCAGTTTTGGTTTGGGGTCTAGCTTTACTTCGAGGGGCGGGAATTTCATGGTTCTTTTCAGAGGGCATTTTGATCAGTCTTCAAGCTATAATTGGTTTTGGGTTGGTGCAAGGAATGCACTTGCAATTGGGCAATTTATAGCAAAACAGATGGGCGGGCACACCCTCGTGCTTCCAAAAGCATGCCCGCATGTCCCTCTGCAAATTCTGTTATGAGTCAAACTGAACTCAGATTTTTGCAGTGAAGATTCTGAACCACAATTTACGGCCACGGCCCCGTGCTAACTGATACACGGGGTGTGCTAGACCTAGAAAATAATTTTTTTCATCAATTAGAAATCATAATATGTACAATGCCTAGTTTTATGAGGGTCTTGGCTAAACACTGTTGCCCTATGTTTTTAATGTTTTTGGTGGAGGATGGTTACTTTCGAGACGGCCTCAAATGATCTATCGATGTGTGGTTTCAATCGATGCCCATTGATTTTGAACTTGTGTCTATTAGAACTTGAACTTTCAACTGTCCCATAGTCGAAAACTTTTTCAACTATGTATGATCCTGCCCAACGAGACTTCAACTTTCCTGGGAAGAGACATAAACGTGTGTTATATAACAATGCACGATCACCTATTAGGAACTGTTTGTTTCCTTTTAAATGGGCGTCATTTAGATTTTTAGTCTTTTCTTTGTAAGACCAGGATTTCATGTATGCTAATGCTCGTAGTTCCTCCATCTCATTAATTTGATCGATACGATTTTTACCAGCGGACACTGATGTAACATCTCGGATATTTCGTATTTGTATTCGTTTATGTTTAAACCGATTCGGGAATGTAATTTGGATCTCCCGAACCATTTAAAACTTTTATTTATTGGTATTTAGCTTGTTTTAACTTATTTTAAAATTTCATAACTTTTAATCATGCCAAATAGTCCTTAAACAATCATATATATAAACTCATTTTAAGACCAGAAATAGAGATATTAATGGTCCTTAACAACCTTTAAAATCGCTTAAAACGGCTAAAAATCGCATTTTCAGGAACTACAGGGACTAATTTTGCCAATTCTTTCCTATTTTCAATTAAATTAACGAAACTTAAACTTCAAGAAATTTTATTACATATCACAAGACGTTTTCTTGTTGTCCAAGTCGAAATCTCTAGCTATTATACCCGATTATGTCATTTATTGATTATTTGGTTTCTTAAAATAGTTATTTCCTAATAAACAAGTCTAAACCCTTAATATTTAAACAATGCATATTATAAAACCCTAAATTATTACTTCAATACCAGCCCCATACCTGTAATCCATGAAATTCCTCTTCCCCCATTGTCGGTTTCTTCAGTTTCTTCAAGTTCTTTAAGTCTTCGTTGACTTTCAAGTTTCAAGACACTTTGACCTCGATTATCTCTTGTTCCATTCGTCGTTCGGGTAAGTTGTCTTCTTCAATATTGTAGATTTTGATCTGTAGAACAAAAGCCCTCAATCAATTTTGCCGATTGAGGGTGTCTCGGTGGTCAATTGGACTCAAACCCGTTAAAGGGCAAAACAGTCAACAAGTTTGACTATCCATTTTCTCATACTTCTACTCGGAACCAACATTCAGTCCAGAAGACTTTTATTTTCCTAACAAGATTTTAAGGATACTGATCAAAACTCGACTTCCGACTCGCTGTTCGGATTCTGGTCAATACTCGCTTAAATCTTTAATTTAACATAACCGTAGTTCTAAACTTCCGTTTAGAATGATTCCAGTGGCAATGAGTTCGTTTTTATTCATATTTTCTTGTCTCAAAGTTTCAGGTTCAGTTGGTTTATTTCATTTGACACATTAGAAGACGATCTATTTAATTGTTAACTTGTTTATCATTATCATTATTCACTTGCCTTCAATTTAAGGTGAGTTTTATCATTCCCCTATTTTACTGAATTTTCACAAAGTTTTAGGGCATATGCGTATTATCCGTATTTTGTATTATCTATATATCACAAATCGCAAACATGTAATTGTGTGTGAACTATCAAATATACTTGCTACCTGCTTATTGGTTTACTTTATCTTTTTCGGAGAGGTCCAACATATTCTCATTTATAGTAAGAACATACTATTGACTAGTGCCCGATTCGCTTGGCAACGGTCTTATTACTTGCTCATGGTTGATTTACCGGCGCCCGATTCGCTTGGCAATGGTTAATTGAAACCTTATTTTCTCATGGTTTGATTTTATTACCTCAATTTATTACGTTTTGCTTATTTCTTTTATATATTATATTAATATTATAAGATTACAAAAACTAGTGATAATCTCACTCAACATGTGCAGTTGACAAACTCTATTTTCTACGCATATGCAGGTTGTCTTTGAATTGATGTTTGACGTGAAAAGGGCATCTAGTAATGACCATGGGGAATTTAATGAGGATTATATTTATCTTGATTGGATTATTTGTTTTAAATTATTTATTTGTGTTCTGGATATTTGTGCACTGTAATTTGAAATAATTAACTTAATAGATATTCTCATTTATATTTATGATAGTACCTTTGAGCTGTGAACAATCAACTCACGCCCTGGCATTTCCGCCTTAGGTTGGGGTGTGACAACTGAATCGAAATTAACTGCCTTGAGAGCCTAATAGGCTTTGTGTTTTAACTCAACCGGTAGATGACAGGCTTTTCCATAGACAAGTTTAAAGGGTGTTGATCCTATGGGGGTCTTATATGTTGAGCGAAAAGGCTATAAAGCATCATCTAACTTTTCTGCCCAATTTTTACGATTCATCTTGATAGTCCTTTTGAGGATCCTCTTGATCCCTCGGTTTGAAACCTCTACTTGCCCACTGGTTTGTGGGTGATATGGTTTTGCCAAACAGTGGTGAACTCCATATCGTGCTAGGATTTTGTCCATTTGAGCATTGCAAAAAATGGGTACCTCTGTCACTGATTAAGGCTTTTAGAGTCCCGAATCATGAAAAAAATTTCTTCATAAATTTAACTTCAACCTGAGCGTCATTAGTGGGAAGAGCTTGTGCTTCTATCCATTTAGAAACGTAGTTGACTGCTACTAGGATGTACTTATTTCTGAAAGAATTAGGGAATGGCCCCATGAAATCTATTCCTCATGGATCAAAGACTTCATAAATTTGGATGCCTTTTTGAGCCATCTCATTCTTGGTTGAGATGTTTCGGCTCTTTAACAAGCATCGCATGCTTGGATCAAAGCTTGTGCATCTTTGTATATGGTGGGCCAAGCATCAAACACTTTGCTAACTGTGGTGGCCATACTATGGTGTACACCTGTTGGTCCCTCATGACAATGTTTGAGAATATCTAAGGCTTCCTTTCCTGATACACACCTATGAATGACTTGATCTGCCCCTATCTTAAATAGGTAAGGATCTTCCCAGAAGTAAAACTTAAGACCGGAGAAGATTTCATTCGCTGTTGATAAGTTAGTCCTTTTCTTATGATTCTACAAGCTAGGTAGTTTGCAAAATCAGCAAACTAAGGACTTTGGTCGTCTTCTTTCATGATTGATTGGATATGCATAATAACTTCATGAGGAAAGTTACCATTGATAACTTCCTTATGTAATTCTTTTGAAGCTGGGCATTCCAATCGTGAAAGATGGTCTGCGACAACATTTTCTGCTCCTCGCTTGTCTTGAACTTTTATGTCAAATTCTTGGTGTAGTAGAATCCTTCGGATAATCTGGGTTTTGCATCTTGCTTGCTGAAAAGGTATCAGATAGTGGCATGGTCGGTGTAAACTATGGTTTTGGAAAGGACAAGGTAGGACCTAAATTTTTCAAAGGCAAAAACTACTGCTAGTAACCATTTTTCTGTTGTGGTATAATTTTTATGTGCATCATTAAGAGTTTTGTTAGTATAGTAAATTGGGTGAAAGTGTTTTTCTTTGCGTTGGCCGAGTACGGCTCAAACCGCAAAATCAATTGCATCACACATGATTTGAATGGAAGGGTCCAATCGGGTGCAATCATGATTGGTGCGCTGACAAGTTTGTTTTTCAAAATATTTAATGCTTCAATGCATTCTTTAGAGAAGATGAATGGTGCATCTTTCTCAAGAATTTTGGTCATAGGTCGAGCTATTTTTGAAAAGTCTTTTATGAAATGACAATAAAATTCTACGTGACCTAGAAAACTTCTAATGGCTTTGACTGAAGTTGGTGGCGGAAGTTTGGAGATGGTTTCTTTTTTTGCTCTATCAACTTCTAATCTAGATTGAGATATTTTGTGACCAAGAACAATGCCTTTGTAACCATAAAGCGGCATTTTTCCTAGTTGAGCACTAGATTTACTTCTTCACATCTAGTTAACATTTTGTCTAAGTTTTTGAGACAATGATCGAAAGAGTCTCAGAAGACGGAGAAGTCATCCATGAAAACTTAATGGATTTTTCAATCATTTCATGGAAAATAGCCACCATGTAACGTTGGAAAGTGGACGGAGCATTACATAGTCCAAAAGGCATTCTTCGATAGGCAAAGGTACCATAAGGACATGTGAAGGTGGTTTTCTCTTGGTCTTCTAGAACAATAGGAATTTGGAAGTATCCAGAGAATCCATCAAAAAAGCAATAGAATATTTTTCGGCCAATCATTCAAGCATTTGATCGATGAAAGGAAGTGGAAAATGATCTTTTCTTGTGGCATCATTAAGCTTCCTGTTGTCAATGCATACTCACCAACCTGTGATTGTTCTCATCGGAATAAGCTCGTCATTCTCATCGGGTATAACTTGAACTGGGCTAACCCAAGGTGAATCTGAGGTTGGATAGATTAGTCCGTCATCAAAAAGTTTGATAATTTCTTTCCTCACTACATCTTGCATGTTGGGGTTAAGACTCCTTTGATGTTGGACAACGGGTTTGTACTCTTCCTCCATAAGGATTTTGTGGGTACAAAAGGAAGGATTGATGCCCTTTATATCCATGGTCTTCCATGCAATGGCATTCTTATGGTGTTTTAAAACCATAAGAAGTTTGTCTTTTTCTTCTTTGGAAATGTGAGACGAAATGACTACATGAAGTTGGGAATCTTTTTCAAGAAAAGCATATTCGAGATGATTTGGGAGTTCTTTTAACTCCAAGGCTGGTGGTTCTTCTATGGAAGGTTATGCTTTTTAATTGCACTCAGCAATTTCATAAACTTCTTCTGGTGAATCTTGACTGATGTTGTGTGCGATGTGATTTTCTTCTTCTTGAATGGGTTCAGGAATAGGTTCTGCTATGATTTGTGTTTCGAGTGCGTTGGTGATGGTGGACTCTCTCACATAACAACTCACAATGGAATCAATAATATCAACACAATATAATGTATCATCATGATGGTAAGGGTGTTGCATAGATTTACCAATGTCAAAAGTGACAGCCTCATCATTTACCCTAAGTGTTAGTTTGCCCGTGCAAACATTAATGAGAGCCTTTGTAGGGCTATGAAGGGTCTTCCTAAAATCAGAGGTGTACTTTTGTCCTCTTCCATGTCTAGAATTACAAAGTCTGTTGGGAAAAGAAATTTGTTGATTTTGACAAGCATGTTTTCAATAATGCCCCGAGGATATTTAACGGATCGGTCAGCTAACTGAATGCTCATGCAGGTGGGCCTTGATTCTCATATCCCTAGTTTTGCAAAAACCGTAGGCATTAAATTAATACTAGCTCCTAGGCAGCCAGGGCATTGCTAACAGACACATTTCCTGTAAGATAAGGGATAGTAAAGCTCCCTGAATCAGTCATCTTTGGTGGTAGTTTGTTTTGGAGAATGGCTGAGCATCCCTCGTTCAATGTGACATGAAAGAGTTCCCCCAGCTTCATTTTTTGTAAGAACTTCTTTCAGGAATTTTGCATACTTCGTATTTGAGCAATAACTTCAACAAAAGGGATGTTGATATGGAGTTGTTTGAAAAGTTCTAGAAACTTCTCGTACTGAGCTTCCAATCTTTCTTACTTCATTCGTCTAGGATACGGAATATGTGGAACATAAGTTCTGACTGTTTCTTTTGGGTGTGCGGTACTTGTGGGTTTATTCGTTCTTGTACCTTTTCAGGAATTTCCTTTTCCGTAACTGGTTTAGAAGTTGGTGAGTTAACAGTAGTGGTTTTGTCACTTCTTAAGGTAACAACATTTGTTGTTGCATTTGGATTTGTAATGGTGTTGCTTGGAAGAGTACTGGGTGGTCATTCAGACAATTGTCGGGCAATCTGTTCGATTTGAGTTTCTAGGTTCTGCAATGATGCATGTTCTCTTTTGAGGTCAGCTTCATGCTTCAGTAGTACTCTGTTAATTTCAATGGCCCTTAAGTCGGCTTTCTTTTCTACCTTAGTAGTTTTGGTCATAATCTGAGTTATCATTTCTTCAATTCTTGAGTTGTTATGGAATTGATTATTACTGGAACTTTGTTCTTGAAATTGAGTTTTAGATTGGTAAGGTTCATTCGTAGGCCTTTTTTTTAAATCCGGATAGGTCTTGGTTGTTACCTCCATCCTTCCAGATGAAGTTCAGATGGTTCCTCCAACCTGGATTGTAATTGTTGCTGAAACCGTTGTTTTAGCGAGCTATGAAGTCAACTTCTTCCATGGCCATAAGGACTTGCTTGCAATCATGGGTTTTTTTTTATCCTCCACATGTGTCACAGCTGACTTTTGTTTTTGATAGCTCGGTTTATTTGTTAGAATTTCTTAGAGTGCTTCAATATATGTGGTGACTTGAGTGTTAGAATCCACATGGTATATACCTTTATGGGATGGAGTAGATCTTGGTGGTTATAAGCGAAACTCTTCTTTGCTGCCTTTTCCAGGATTCGAATGCTTCATTTGGAGATTTAGATCCCAAATCACCGCCGACGATTTAGTCTGCTGAATTGTGCGTCATAGAAAGTTTGAACTTGTAACCATATGCTCAGTCCATGGTGAGGGCATCTTCTTAGAAAGCTCTTATATCTTCCCATGCTGCGTGTAGTGATTCATCATCATCGGTTCGGAATCCAGTGATGCTGGCTCGATATTTTGCAATTTTGTCAGGCGGAAAATATTTGAGAAAAAACCGTTCAACCATCTGGTACCAAGTGGTGATGGATCCAGAAGGAAGGTATTGTAGCCAGTCTAAGGCTTCTCCTCTCCGGGAGAAAGGAAAGAGTTTGAGTTTGATTCGATCTTCTGAACAGTTTTGAATTTTGATGGTTCTGCAGATTCGTAGGAATTCAGAGATATGAGAAAAAAGGGTCTTCATCGAGAAACCCATGGAATTGAACTGAATTTTCCACCATATGAATGGTGCTTGATTTAATTTCGAAATTTTCGGTAATTTCTGGCGGAGCCACACCATTGTCATAGCCTTTGAGAGTTGGCCTGGCATATTGGCTCATGTTTGGTTCATCATTCGGTGCCACCATCATTGGTTCTATTGGATCTTCCATCAATGTCATGTCATCTACAAACTCGTCTTTGATTGTTAAAGCTACTTCTCTCACCCAGTTGTGTGTTCTTCAAAGGAAAAGTCGTTCGGGGTTGGAAATTGGCGAACAAGCTCAGGTTCGGGCATAGAGGACGTACATGGGAAAATAGAAATTAAATCTAACTACATATATAAGATAAAGGCAACTAAAATTATCTAAAGGCCAAAATAAATAATTAAAAATAAAAAAGAATATAACTTTTTACAATTATAAACAATGATTAAAATAAAATTGGATCGTTCTTAGAAAACTTACCGTGTCCCCGGCAACAACGCGAAAAACTTGATGTGTGTATGCGTGATGTGAGTAATTAAGAGTTGTTGATTCACGCAATATCGTGTTATAAATTTATAATAATGATTTCTACTAAGACTAAACCACACACAAATAGGCAAGTGTACTTATCGTATATGTAGAATAGTATTGATAAGAACCAAGTATCGATCCGTGGACACAAATAGTTTATAATAATGAATCTTTGTTTTAAATTAACCGGAGATAATAATCATTTAAAGGTGGTTTTTAAACTATTTCTTTTTTAAACTAATATATAAAATAGGTGAACATGGAGATAAGTTTTTAGACGAGAAAATCAATAAATAAAGGTTACCATCTTAAATAAAGAATCCACTCCATTCTTGCTTGATGATTATAACGATGAATATGTGATTAACTTGCTTTAATAATGTATGATAGAATAACCCCTCATTCCTAAGTGAATTACCCTATGACAAAGAAGAAAATAGAATGTATATCTTCATGTCTATTATGAAAATGTCAATTTAAGTAAGCTAGTAGTTTTAGTAAAGTATAAAGATTAGGATTGACTTCGATTTCTCAAATACCAATTCTAACAACTTCGGGTGGTTATAGTTTATTCACACAACCTCCCCTTGGTTGATTTAAGTATATTATACTTACACATTCCTTTAACATAATTCTTGTGTGAAGAAACTTGTCTTAGTGTTGTCATGGCTGGAGGAAGATGATCCAGGTATGACAACTGAGGTAGGCTGAACTTGTGTGTTGGTGGGTGGCATAAAAAGAGGTTGATCAAATTGCATCTACTGCATTGGTTGAGGCATGGGTGCATACTGATACTGATATTGAGGACAAGTATTAGGCATTGTTGAGGTTTGTGCAACATGAGTTGTGGAACGGTTATTGAAGGATTGTTGTTGTGAATGAGGATGGAGAGGTGAACTTGTATAGGTTTTTAAAGGCTGAACATGATTGGGACTAGGCAATGTCTGAGTTCCACATTCCTGTGCAAAGTCTCCTAGTCTGCCACATTTGTTACATGTCATTTCTCCTGGTCATAACTTACTTTTGTCCTATTATAGATTTCAGGGAATTACCTTCCTGTCCTTTTATAAAGTTTGCTTGTCTTGACTGTCAATAATGCCAAGGAGTTCAGAATTTCCATTATCTCTAGATCAATTGGATCTATGTGTTACAAATCTTCCATAATAAATGATAGATTGCCAGACACATGTGGAGGATTCTCTTAAACAACATATGCTTGGTTTTCAACTACTGAACCAATACCAGCTGTTATGTCTATGTGATAGTCATAACCTTGGTTAGCAGTTTGGACAGATTGAGTCTCTTGACATAGAAGTGTTGATCTAATGGTGAAATCATCAGCTGATTTACCAATCAATATCAACTTCTTCTTTTGACTTCTCTCTCTCTCTCTCTCTCTCTCTCAAAAGTAAATAACATACCATAAAGAACCGTTAGCCTCAGATCTTGAAAATTTGGTAGAGTTCATAGTATGATAGCATGAGTATCCTTAATTTTCTAGAAGTAACCTTAGAAATCGGTTGTTAAGAGCAGAGTTTGTGAAAGAGACATTATCCATTGTCAATTCACTCATTAAAGTTGTGAATCATTCTCCTCTTAAATGACAAAATGCTTTATACTGCAGCCTGAGAATTTCACGAGTATTCTCAGGAACTTGTGGGGTTCCACCATATTATTCTTTCAGTGCATCCCACAATACCATAGCATACTTGTGATGAATTAATCCACCTTAAATTTCATTTGGAATTGCCATGGAAAGCTTTGCATGAGCTTTGGCATCCAATTCAAATTTATGTACATCCAATGGATTAACATTTTCAGGGGAATGAGGCTCGTGAACTACAGATCTCCAACAAACTAGTGTTTTTATTGCACAGATGGTGAAGCGTATGTTGTGCCCAAATGTTGTATTATCCTCGAACCAACATGAGTGGTTTGGAGGTTGAACCAGTATTGTGAGGATCTTGTACAATCGACATATTTCTCAGCTCAACTAGTTTTTCACTAACAACAGAGTTTTAAGAAGATATTTAGATCCTTTTGAAATCCACAACGAGAATTATCAAATTGAGCTTTTATATTTGTTTCTTAATTGATTATTAGATCAAATTCAGTGATCCATGGCTTTGATACCAATTGTTAGGATTCTAGATCTTAATCTAAGCTAATGAACACAATTCACAAATCAATGAAATAGTAAACATCTGATCTAATTATTTGTATGAATTAGTATCACTTTAATTGAAATCATATTTGAACTATAATTCAATTAGTATATGAAATAGACAAGCTATGCAGTGGAATTCATTTGAGCTAATTAACAGGTTTAATATGGAAGAACAATTATATATTAATTATACTAGAATGATTACAATCTATTGCTCACCCTCAACCTTAGCTTATCATTCACTCTGATTTTCCAGCACAAGAGTACACTGATCATGTGAGTATTGTGATGTGAAAGTGTTCATGAAAAAGAGACTCTCTTCTTCATTATATAAAAGCGATAAACTACTGATGAGTTAAAAGGTGAAAATGACATCTAACAAAAACGGTTACTAACTACTGATGAATAAGTTATAAAATAACTAACTAAAGAGAATCATATGATAACTAATGATCTTTGCTTGAAACAACTGATGTTTGACCCATCAGTTGCTAGTCTTCAGTTGTTAGAGTTTTCAATAGTATGATCAGTTGTTGTGTGTTCAGTTCTTTTATATCAGCAGTTTGCATGGTCAGATGTTTTGAGCAGTCGTTTACAAAAACTTCATAGTGGAGAAAAATTATTGTTTGTATCAACAGTTATTTGGTTTTTGGCCATCAATTCTTTGCAAGGTTCAACAGTTTGTAATGATAATACATATGGCAGCCTTGTATATTATATTACCCCATATATCTTATCTTAATAATAATAATAATGTACATAAGTTAGTAACATAAAAGAATAAATGATTAATGAAGTTTATAATCTAGTATGTTTTGTTAATAAGCTGGCCATTGTGTAAAGCAAGTCAGCATACCCATACGTTTCAAAAGGGTGAGTCATACCCCGACCAACGACGGAATATACCATGGTGTAACTTAGATTGATTATAAGCTCAATACGGTAATTATAAAACGACAATAATTATTAATTTATTTCATAAAATCCAAATATACATAGTGAGGAATCACTGTCTAATTCATTACAATAGATCTAGTATTTTGATTTGAATATGTTTAGGCTCGATTACGTTAAGTATGTGTTAAGAGAGAATTTTGTCAGAGTAACAAGACGAAACTTGATAAAATAAGAACTCTATTATAGCTAATTACAAATGACCTATATATAGTACATACCCATATTCATTAGCCTTGACATGCTCATTCGTTACCTACTGTTCCTCCTATCACTAACTACTAAGACATTTAATATTCTAAACACATATCAAGATCTAACTACAAAGACTAAATGACATGTCCGTTCAACTCATAACACTTGTCAATTTCATGTACTAAAAACTCCCCCTTGACAATTGCTGGAGTTCATTAAGCTTTACTCTTTGTTGCTTTCAGTTGATCTTCATGTGTGTCTTTATACATGTAATGCCATGTAGATAATGCACTAACAAACTCCCCCCTTGCCATTAGTTGTACGTCTCCAAGCTTTATCAGCAACAATCTTGTACACATGATCAGCATCTTCACTCCCCCTTAACTCAAATATTCTGCCATAACTTAATTCACCATCTTGAGAAGATTCAAGGATTGAGTAATCATCATTCTGTCAAAAACGCAGTCAATAAACACATTCCATCAATAAACTTTAAAGTTTTATCTTGATTTAGCATTTGAGCACAAAATAGTATGAACAAGAATGTGTAATGGTGAAAACATTTTTGTAACTTGGCAAATCAATTTGGAAATGTATATCATCTGTCAGAAGATCAAAAATAAATTGAAAAGAAAATCTTTTTTGGCTTTTACCACGTTTATGCTAAAACACGTCCAAAATATTTTTTGATTTTTCAAAGTTTATATCAAAACACACCTAAAATCTTTTTGTATTTTTCTCAAAAATTCAAACAAAAATCAAACTATAATCAAAATACGATAAGTAATACATATGTTTGTGAGAAAGATCGTGACATGGAATCATATTGACTAGTAATGTCCTAAACGTCACTTCAATTTCGACATTATTATACACATAATCCAACGATGATTGAAGATATAATTGTCCACTTTTAAATTTCATAGTTCAAAATAAAACCAAACAAATCATCCAAACTAAACAAAACATGAGAATTTTTCATTAATTAAATAACCTAAACGCCAAACTAAGTCTTCAACCTTTCAATCGTCCATAAGCATACCTGAAACATGCAAAAAATAATATATTTGTCAACAAAAATTTGTTGTGAGCAATACACAAGAGTTAATGTATATTAATATAACAAAATCACAATTCTCACACGGATATGGTAATTACAATATTAATGAACTATTTAACAAATAAAATCTATTCAATTTGACCGTAGTCAAATTTTTAGAACAAGGTGTATGATCATACTATAAGGATGATGGGGCCAAACCAAACAATAAATAATAACATTGTCATATAATCAATAAATCAATAATGAGCAATTAAACACAAGCACATGCATAATCGTGGTTGAGGGCTCGATGATACAAACATGAAGTTATGTACGCACTATTACCCTAAAATAAAAATGGGAAAAAGGGGTGTGTAAAACTCATCTTAAAAGTAGGAGAGAAAGATGTTAGAATAATAAAGTTGAACTTGGAATAAGCGAGCTGATCCAAACAAACTCAACAAAAAAGATATAAAAAGACTAATAAAATTAATATTATGCTAGATGGAGCAAGAATTAAATAACACTGCCATATTTAAATAAAAATCAAGAAAAAGTAAGTTTAAGCGAGTCTTCAGTTGTTGGTCGGTCCGAATGTCGATATAATATCATATTCGATTCCGACATGACCAAAATATAAGAATTAAGATGAAATTATAAAAATTAAAAAGTTTATCGGATCAGAACGCTTAGTAAACAAAAAGCCACAAATTTAAACATAACATAAACCCTAAATGGCTTTTGATTCAATTAGGTATGAAAATCTCTAAATCCATTGTAATTGGATGAGGACTTTACTCCAATAATGAAAACTTTCTTGAAAATAATCAAACTTGCTCGGAAATTTATTGAAATACGAAGAACTAGATTGACTTTCAAAATTCAAAGAATGAAGAACACCTTAAGCATCAAACACGAAATTGAAAATGAATTGTGTTAGGATAAGGATTAGGCAAAAGGTAAAGGCTGTGTATATAGGTTTAATTGAGTTTAGGGAACAATTAATCATTATAATTATAAATTAGGGTTTATTGACAAAATAATAATAAAATCAATAATTAATGAAACTAAACCTAAACTTAAGGAATAAGTTAGTGTTAGAGGTTAAGAAATATGTCTAGATTCATATTTTATGTAATAATCTAGAAACAAACTCATTTGGAATGGATTTGGTTGCAAACCCCGATTTGAGGCCAAATTGCAGCGTGCGGCAGAGCCTGTCGACCATCGCAACGGATGAAACCTTGGTCGTCACAACGCACGGCGGACCAAGAAATTTCTTGAGTTTTTCACCTTTCGTGTATTGTGGCGGGGTTAAGCTTATCCTTCGCATAGCGCGACGAGAACCCGAAAACCAAAACTTTGATTTTTGACACAAACGACCCTTGGACATTAATTTAATGCAATGAATTAATAATTAATGTCATTTTATAATTAGTGTCTTGAGCTTATGAGCAACCTAAGTAAAGAAACATGTATTCTTGATTAGGACGTCCAAGATTGGAGAGACCATATGTGACATTTGAACCAAAACAAGGTATACCTCAGTACGTATTTACCGATTATGCAAATAAACGTCTTTTGCGTAACAAACGAATGATTAACCGAACGGGTCGGGTTATGACCCAGATATCACGGGGGGCCATCTATAAGTGATATACGATCTATACAAGCTAAAATATTAGAAATATGGTCTTAGTTTGATAGCAAACAAGTTAAACGAAAATATGCTCGTTTAACTACCCGCTATAGATTTAAACGCGAAAGATAGTTACAAACCAAGCATTGTATCATCCGTTAAGCCGAAAAAGACTTACCAAACACTTATTTGAAATGTTTTAAGCGATCCGTGAAAATATTTTTGATTTTTACAAACATATAGTATGTTTTTATAATTTTACACAAAACTAGCCGAAAAACACTCATTTTCGCGCTGTTTAACGCACCCGATAAGTTTTTCGCGCCAAAAACTGAACCCGAACTAAATTTGGACTGGGCTTTTCGTTTTTGGGCTTGAGAAACCAGATTATTGGGCCAAAATAGCCCAAAGGGGAGGCCCATGGACTTCCGATCGGACAGCCCACCCCCACCCCCATTCTTTTTATAAAACTTGTTTTACAAGCTTGTTTATTCATTTTGGTTTATAAAAGTTGAGGTCCAAGCATCTGCAAGCTGATTTTCCAGAAATCCTTCAAACCCTAAGGTAAGGAGCCTAAATAAGTAGCTTTTGTACTTGTTTAACCTTGATTAATACCATAAAAACATGTCTTGGTTACTAAAAATCATTCCTAACCATGTAAAAATCCCAAAAATGGTCCATAAATATGTTTTGATCATACACATGGTAAGGAACCTGTTTTGATAGTTTTTTTGGCCATAAACACGGATTAAAGGGTTGAAACGACGTTTTTACGGTTCAAAAGTTCGTTTTTGTGCACTAGCCGAAACCCTAAGTTAAGGGCTGTTATGTTGATGAAAAATTACTTGTTTTATGATATAGGACTTGTACCTAGCTTGCTTAGAAGCACAATAACCTGAAAACTTGATTAAAAAGTCGGAAACGAGCCAAACCCGCTAAGGTAATGCCGAAACACTCGCTTACGGGCTATTTAGGTTAAGGTTGTGATGTGCATATTTTTAGGACTTGAAATTTTGCAGCGACATCAGGGACCATGTCAATGAGCCCCTGTTTAAATTTGGTAATATTTCAACCATCCGAGAATATTTGGCGAATTTATTACCAAATTGGGACGTTTATTTGGAAAAAATAGGTAAAATACTTCAAAAATTATGAAATTTTTCTGAAAACTCAGATTTGATGTATTTTGATCGCATATGAATATTGGGATCATTTGGAGAAGTTTAAAGGTGTTTTGTTTATTTGCGTTCGTGTGAATTTTTATAGCCGAATTTGGGCCGAAAAGAATATCGCACGAGCTTTTTACATTCTGGAATTGATACAGGTTGATTTGGGACATTATTTGAGCATTCAGGAATTTTTGTGGAATTTTTGGAAATTGTTTGGGGTAAACGGACGATTTTCAGGCGAAATATAGCTGATAAAATGAATTTTTATAAATTAATATATCAGTAAATAATTCCAGAAATATTTTTATTAAAATCTAAATATTTTAATTGATAAGTGGCTTAATTTTCATAATTTAATGATTAACGGTTAATTAATTATGCTAATTTAAAAATTAAACAAATTCTGTTTTTATAAAAACCAGCAAGTTTGCGACTAGCGAATCTGCGGGAATATCAAAACACCAAGAGTGATCAAAAATCATATTTTTGGACTAAATAAGTAAAAACAAACTTTTCTATGAAAAACCTAGACAATCCGGATGGATTGTGCGCGTCTTTTCTTAAATCAAACTGAATAAACGAAAACGGGCCCCGTGGCTAATCCGGGACCCCAGTATGTGATCCTTCTTTATAACTTAATCATTTTATTAACCAATACATTTACCCAAGCTTATTTTCCCATAACTGTTTTCTGAACGCATAAACGAACAACTTGGCACAGCTGGGAAAACGGGAATCTGAGCCAAGTTTGGTTTTAAGTATTAGACATTGAACAACATCACAACCTAAGCCTGTTGCCACTTTCTGGGCGTTCCAGCTACAACCAGATTAGTTATACAGCCCAGTTTAGTATTGAGATCATAATAATATTAAAATATTAATATTATTATAATATTGATAATAGGAACTACTGATAGTGGACCGAACAAACCACGAGCTGATACGGTACTAATTATCTACTAAACCGTGAGTTTCATGACCCCACTCTTTAAACAGTTTTACGAACTTTTGGGGTGAAAAGCATGTTTGATTACATATACATACCTGAAACATGTATTGATGTGAATTATGTAAGTGCTAACACACGAAAGTCCCCACGATCACAGTGATTAACTTCAAGCCGGTGGCTTGTGAATAGTACTATTGGTTTGACAAACCCAAACAGAATCGGCCTGGTTGCCGTGTCACATAGCGCCGTTTGCACATGACCATATTTATACAAACAGGCTATGTAGTGTTAGACATAGCTACCGGGGCATGTTGTGGGTGGAAGGGGGCCACAGTGGTTGATTGAGCGTGAGAAATGGATGCACGCAGCACATACAGTCAAGGCTTCACTGTAGCTTAGCATAATTACATCATTTACATACATACATACTTATTTCATGATTACAAGTGTTAACTTGTGAATACTCATTACTGTTTTCTTGAAACTCGTGAAACTCACCAACTCTAGTAGTTGACCCGTTTTAAACTGTTTTTCAGGTGTATCTAAATCGGAATGATTGGGTGATCTGTTACTTGCCTGAGGTGTGTGGTTGATGCTATGTGAATAGAAGCAAAGGCGTTAGTAGTAAGAATGTATAGTCAACGAACTAGTTTTGTTTATATCACCTAGACTGTAAAACAACGATAGAACAATGAGTTGTAATATATTGTAAATTAGTTTGTAATGTTTCTTTATAAACAATGTGTTGATACCAGAGGTGTCTGTTACATTCCCGTTTTACGCTTCTGCATTGTGCTAGTCGGGGTGTGACACCATAACAGAGATCTTGGCATTCCAATCTTCATTTAATAGAATAATGGAACTTTTGATATCACAATGTAGTATTTGTTGGGCCCCGTCTTCACTATGAAGATACTTCAATCCTCGAGCCGCCCCAATACATATCTTATGGCGTCCAATCCATATTAATTTATCATTTTTTAGATGTTGGTCAAGGCTTTCATTAGGTGCGTACGGATACACGAGGATTTTCTCGCCAGAATCATCACAAAACCTTATGAGAGATTATGTTCTCATATATGTATTTTGAAAGCATCATCACCTCCTTCCAAAACTAAGTATCTCCTTGCCCGAATTTGGGATCTAAACTCTTCGTGTGCCCGTCATCTTTCCCTTGTACACCCTCCCGAATCCTCCTTTCCCGATGCAACTTTCATTGGCAAAGTCATCGTTTGCTGATTTTATAGTCTCTAATGGTATTTTCGGGTGTTCAAACGGTTTCATTAAGCCATTATTTTGATGGTTTGAGAGAAAATGTGAGAACTCCAAAGACTTATAATGTAAGAGATTGAAAGGAGGATGTATTTAACAATAACCAATGGTAGTGTAGTTATATCATATTCTTTCATCTATAATAAGCCAAATTGTCAACTTGAGATAATTTGTCTGCACTTTCATAGGTTTCGAGTTATGATTCGAACATTTCTAATATATATTCGATGATAATGGAAACTTTGAAGAATTTCAATCAAATCAGTTGCTTAATTTTTGTAGTGGTTTGTAGGCGTTTTCCATGGTGAGTTCCTTTCCAGTCGTTTTTAATTTTAGTCAAATTTGAATGGCTACCAGACATGATTAAATTTGTTACATGATGAGGATGATGAAGAATGAGCTGTCAAAAATTTTGTAATTGAATTTGCGTCAATGTCTTAAAGTGCATTATACTTTAGCTACTATTTATTGGCTGAGACTATGGTTTAGACACTTCAAGTCAATCCTCTCCAAAACATTTTTGAAAGACAATTTTTTTCTTTTTACAATTGAACCCTATACCTTTGGGTGTCTAAGAGATTCTTATCTCTGACCACCAACCTTAAGTAAAACATAATACGTGATAACTCTTTTACAAGTTAGCATGTTTAACTATATCTTGATACAAAATCAAAGAACCAAAACCCCTTGTACCCACCCATCGAACCAGTACTTCCATTAACCCCTCGTATCAGGATCATCGTCATCTATTATTTCATTCCTTTTGCTCACAGTCCATGGTTGGATAATCTGAAAATAAATATATGGGAAAATTTCAGAATTTACTGAAAAAATATTTGTTGGATGCATAGTTCAATATAGAACTACCTGATATATGTCCTTCCACGATCTAACAGAGTGGTATGGTCGTTTATCCACTTCATTTTTGGCCTCATCGAGCCATTTTGTGAATTTTTCTGCAAACTCATCCTTAGTTACTTTACTATCACCATCTTTATCAAATTCTGTCATTATATCTTCTTCCATTAATGTTTTCTTCTTGTTCCAAGTGAAGTTGATATCTTGTAGAAATTCTTTTAGTTCGTTAAAAGATATGTAGCCATCGCCATCTTTATCATACTTTTTCATTATATCTTCCATTGTTTTCTCCTTGCTCGAATCGATTTTGAAATCTTTGAGAAGTTTTTTCAGTTCAGGAAAAGATATGTAGATATCATCATCTTGATCACTGTTTGTAACTGTCCTGCAAAATCACGCAAAATGTAAGAAAGTAAGAAATTATAAATCAAGCATAAATATTATATATTTATACTTTTTAAAATTTTATTAATGTTTCAGTTAATTAGACATATAGTTCCTGTATTAAAACAGAATTAACTACATATATAAATTGTTTATTTGGTTATGAAGGCTATTTTGGTCATTTCACCTCAATAGAAAAGTTTACCAAAGTTGAGGTTAGGCCTCAAACTTGTTACAAAATTGAGACAATAAACCTCAAACTTGTAACTATGAAACTATAGTATACAAAAGCATTACGAAGTTACCCAAACCACATGGTCAATCTGTCTAATTAACTTTAATTCATAATGCATAACACACACCGTGACGGGATGTGAATGAAACTGAGAACCGATCCGAAACTTAAATTACCAAACTGAAAAACCAGACTAAAACAAAACCGGCGGTTTAATTTTATGTTTTATTTAAAAAGCGAACGGAATCTATAGATTTTCATATTTTAAAGTAATTTGTAATAATTTAATAAATATGTTACTTAATTTGATTTTAGCCAAATGCATTATAGTTAATTAGTTATTATCTAACAAAATGATATAGGCCCAAATTTTTTGGTTGGGGCAAAAAAAAATTTTTGGCCCAAATCTTCAAATGCAAATGACAAAACCAAATATTGAAACCAAATAGTTTTCAAATTCAAAAACCAAAGTTTTGGTTTTTGGTTTAGTTTTAGCTCAAAAACGACCCAAACCAAACCGTGCACACTCTAGTTTGAACTCATTTTCAACTTCCAAAATGGCGTATGGATGTTTTAGTTTGAGATTGATTACTTCATGGATCGTAACCACAATCAACCATGCACCCTTAGTCTTAGAGGCCGAGAGTTCAATAGTTTGTTATGCATGTCTCTATTTGTGCACAAAAACAAATAGCATAGCATCACACTTACTTGGATCGTGCGGTGGAAAATAACTGTTTGCAACTGGATCATTTCTAGCCTGCTGAAGGAATAGTAAGTATTAGTAAGAAATTCGATAATTTAAAATAATGAGCATTTTTTTCCCAAACTCGTACCAGTACCATATGGAACTGACAAAATTGGTATGGTATTTGGTTTATACAATAGAAACTCTATAAAATAATACACTTGGGACCATCAAAATTTATTAATTAAAAAAGTTATTAATTAATCGATAAATTAATAATTATTAATTTATATATTAATTAATATTTTATTAATTTATAGTAGAATACTTAGTTTACAAACACCTTTCAAGCTTCCACTTAATTATTGTATACAATGCATGTATATCAAATGAACTGCCCAATTTGAAAAAAACCTTCAATCTCCCATCTTAATATGCTTCTTGTGTTCAATGTATCACTTTATGGACTCACCCAGAAGAAAATGTAGTTGCACAGTTGTTGACTGATGAAGAAATTATTGAAAGCGTTATTGGAATTAATAAAGATGATATCGATGAAGAAGATGATGAAAGTTCTACAATGGAGCCCCCTTCGCGAAACGAAGCTATTAAAGCGGCAATCACATTGAACAATTTCTTGTTGAGCTATGAGAGAACAACACCAGAAGTTCTTACCATGCTAAGGAAAATTAGAGACGAGATTCAAGGGGAAATTGATTTCAACAAAAAACAAAAGACAACTAAGTCATTTTTCAAGAAACCTTCATAAATCATTCATGTAATATGCTATATATAAGGAATTATTAATTTATATTTTATATGGGGTCTAAAGAAATTATCAAAAATGTATTATCTTATAATTTTAGCGAATTATTAATTTAGCACCCTATCCCCGAGTCGGGACCGGCAAAAAATATTATCTTAGAGAGTTTATTAAATAATCAAGTATTAATTTATCGAGTTTCTACTGTACTTTCACTCGCTTTCAGTTACGAAATATATATATTTTGGTAAAGCACCAATCATATATACCTACTCTAAAAATTTTGTGAATTTTTCTAATTATAATTGATCTATAAAAAACCAAAAACATTGCTTACTTGATAGCGGAGTGCAGTCTCAATTGCTCCCAAAATGTCACTTAATGACGGGCGTTCTTCACGGTCTCTCTTTAAGCACTTGTAAGCAATTGTCGTAAACACACGCAAGGAGTCTGGATTAATTTTGTCCTTCATATTACCATAAACAATTTCCTTTATTGTGTTACGTTTGTAGGACTTTCGCGCCAATTCTATTAAATATGGATGCGTATCGTCTTTGTTGTCTATGCACAACCTCCCACACAACACTTCAAACAACACAACACCAAAAGAGTAAACATCTGACTCTTTTGTTAATAACCCGGTCTCCGCATAAACTGGGTCGACATACCCACGTGTTCCAACAGGATGGGAGTAAAGAAATGTGTATTCTTGATTAGCTGGTCCAAGCTTGGAGAGACCAAAATCAGAGATCCTGGCATTCCAATCTTCGTCTAATAAAATATTTGAGCTCTTAATATCACGATGTAATACTCTTTGTTGGGTCCCATCTGGATTATGAAGATACTTCAATCCTTGAGCCGCCCCCATGCATATCTTGAGTCGTTTGACCCATCCTAGATTATCATTGTTTAGATGGCAGTCAAGGCTTTTATTAGTTACATACGGGTACACGAGGATCTTTTCGCCATAATCGTCACAAAAGCCTATGAGAGAGACTATGTTCTCATGTTTGTATTGTGAAAGCATCATCACCTCCTTCCAAAACTCGGTATCCCCTTGCCCATATTTAGGATTTAAACGCTTCAAAGCACCCATCGTGTCCCCGCTAATCATTCCCTTGTACACGCATCCGAATCCTCCTCTCCCAATGCAACTTTCATCAGAGAAGTTGTTGTTTGCTTTTTTTATAACATCTAATTGTATTTTGAGGTGCTCAAACTGTTTCATGTGAGTCATTGTATTGATGGTTTGTGAGCAAAAGTGAGAACTTCAAAGTATATAATGCATGTAAAAGCTTGAAGGGGGGGTGTATTTAACAATAGGCAGGCGGCATCGTTGCCAGGTTCCAACTGCTAGGCAATTTTCAATGTGATCAAATCATATAATAAGCCAACTTGTCAACTTGACATAGTTTGCTTTAGCATACTTTTCTAACTCACGGATATTTATAAATATTGTCACAAGTATTATAATTATATTTGGTAGTTAGGTTAATAAAAAAAACAACGTATGTTCGTTGACAGTGACATATACATAGATTTTTGCTATATAGAAAAAAAAATATTTGATCGAATCGATTCTGAGCAACAAAAATAACAAAATCATAACAGAATACGTGAAAGGTAAAAGATCCAATACAATAATCTTTTATCGTACATTACGTACGCGACTTCCTTTACCCTTGATTTTAAGAAACCCCACTGCCCAACGATCTCCTATGTGTGAGCCGTCACTGGAAAAACGGTCTCCGCTCAATCCATCTCCATCTCCATCTACACCGCTCATCGGCGCCAGCAACACTCTTCGCCACCATCATCGCCGTCGACAACGAACTCATAACGCAAAACTCCTCACAGGTTTGTTTAGTTGAATTGAAATTGAAATTGAAGCCAATTGATCGGTTAATCTTTGAAATCGATTCAATTAATAATCAATTTGAAGCTTCAATCGATCAATTTTTAGTTCTGAATGATGGGTTTTGACATTGAACATTTAAGATTCGGCTTGAACGTATAAATTTTTTGCCTGAATGTTTAAGGTTTGAACGTTTTAGCTGAACGTTTAAGTTTTTGCTTGAACTTATAAAGGTTTGAAAGTATTAGCTGAACGTTTTAGCTGAACGTTTAAGTTTTTGTTTGAACTTTTAAAGGTTTGAACGTTTTAGCTGAACGTATATCGCGTACGTAATGTACGTTAAGCGATTATTGTTAGTAAACATTCCCCTAACGTGAAATCTAAATTACTGTTTATTATCCATTTTTTTCCGTAAAAATAAATTATTAATATAAACAAGTTACTTGAATAAATCATAAACATCTACCTATACTAATAAACAAAAATAATAATATCTACCTATACTGTACTAATAAACAAAAATAATAATGATAATCCGTCCCAACCATATTCAATCCTAACTTTAATTTCCTTCATAATTCTCTAATCTCTACTCTCCTTAATCCATGCTATCCATGGGTCAATGGTTTAATTGATATGACCCACTAGATGTAACCCATAACTCCATAAGCAAAACGTGCATTAAATGTAATTTAAATCACGCTAAGTTTTACTAACCCGTTACATCTAATTTTACTATTAGATATAGAAAGTTTAACCATGTTATATTTAAGGGGCATTTACATATATCATCTCCCTAACTTCCTTTATTACATATTACCCTAATGTTAAATCTTATATTACATATTTCCCCTCTCTAAAAACCACATATATTACATATCTCCCCATTTAATTTAAATTAACTAACTAAATGATCATTTTACCCTTAATGAACTAATTTACTTATATCTCATTCTTAATAGTAACAATGACATATATCCCCAATTTAAATCCAAACCGAGTTGGTTTTAAGACGAACATATTAAAGCTAATAAATTGAATGCGGTCGATTTTTAATCGCTAGCAATATATATATATATATATATATATATATATATATATATATATATATATACGGTTTATATGTTCAACATTTCTTACATGAGAAATCAATAAATTATATCACACAATATTGTATAATGGGATTTTTATATATATCTCCTCCCTAAATTATATCAAATAATTACGTAGTAGTTATTTATAAAATGCATTGATATGGTTATATAGTATATAAAATTTCTACATCCCGAAATTTCAAAGTGATATTAATTATATTACTTACTAATAGAGGGAAAGTTTACTCGGGTTGTCAGGAAATAAATAATAGAGTAGGAGTTGGTATGAGTCGGGCTAGTGTTGGATTAATGGAGACGGGTTAAATGAGAATGGGCCTTAGGTCCATGGGATTTCAAGGATATAAATATCCCCTAAACCCAAAAATATCTTCATTTCCTTACTTTCTACACACACACTCCAAAAACACACGCACCATCTACACCGCCGCCGGGCCGAGGAGAGGAACGGGCAGATCCGAGAGAGAGAGAGAGCGATTAGTGTGTTAACAAGTTAAACGAGATCCAAACAAGCTCAAAAAGGTATGATTCTTGATCTTTGAAGTTTAAAGATCCAAGCTTTTTAGTGTATAAGCGACCGAAAATGGTCGGGAAGCGTAGTGGGTGATATTGAACCATAGCAAGGGTGTTAAAATCGCCCAAAAATGCTGGACAGAAACCGAACAGCGGCTGATCTGGGCAACTTCGCCTTCAAAGCGATGAACTTCGCCTGCAAGCTAAGTTCGCCTGATGAACTTCGCCTGCAAGCTAAGTTCGCCTGATGGCAACTTCGCTGTAAATCTAAGTTCGCCTAGCTGGTAACTTCGCCTAAAGCCGAGTTCGATTAGGAAATAAATTAAAAGCGATAAGTAAAAGTAAGATAATACTAGGCCACCAGATTAGATCAGGCGAGTATTGATACGTGTAACTTGTACAGTCAGCCGAGCTCAGTTAAAGAAGGGATTTACAGCTATCAGAAGAAAGAAGCAGAGTTCAGGTGAGTTTCTAGCCCCATTCCTTGTTATGTTTTCGGGGCTGTGTGCATAGTCGATGTGTTGTTAATACATTTATCCTAAGTGATAAGTGTATGTCATATGTGATATGTGTGATAGATATGAATGATGGTTTGTCGGTACGCGAACGATCTTCGGATATTGCGCGTACTGTCAGGTTAAAAATAAAGGTACGAATACTATATATCGAAGATGTATGAATATTTCAAATGAATACTTGTCGGGGCGTGAACGATCTTCGGATATTTCACGTAACGACAAGGGGTATGGTTGTTAAATGAATGAGGTAAAGAATGCCTAGAGTGTTCTTATGTTATAATGTAAGTATGTGTATATAGGTACACGAATGGCATGTGAGTTCTACGTTCGACATAGTAAGTTAGGATGACAAATCCCTCTAGCTTCTGTCGGACATAGACTCGGCTGGTGATGGCGTAGTTAAGGACTGCGAGCTTTATACGTGAAGTAGATGATATATGTAAACATAGATAAGGACTGCGAACCTTATACGTAATGTAGATAGGCGTCAGCATAGGAAAGGACTGTGAACCTTATACGTGCTGTATTTGTAGCATAGGGGAGGACTGCGAACCTCGTACGTGCTATGAATTAGGTTGCAACATAGGGAAGGACTGCGAACCTTGTACGTGTTGTGGATGTATTTCAGCATAGGAAAGGACTGTGAACCTTATACGTGCTGATTTTGTAGCATAGGGGAGGACTGCGAACCTCGTACGTGCTATGAATTAGGTTGCAACATAGGGAAGGACTGCGAACCTTGTACGTGTTGTGGATGTATTTCAGCATAGGAAAGGACTGTGAACCTTATACGTGCTGATTTTGTAGCATAGGGGAGGACTGCGAACCTCGTACGTGCTATGAATTAGGTTGCAACATAGGGAAGGACTGCGAACCTTGTACGTGTTGTGGATGTACTATGGTATAGGGAAGGACCGCGATCCTTGTACGTACCATAAATGGTGAACATAGGTAAGGACTGCGAACCTTGTACGTGTTCATGACCTTGAGTACAGGTATAGACGGTGAACTATGAACGTACTCTCGGTAGACTGAGGTTAGTGGTTGTAGATATGTATGTATGTATGGTAGCAAGTATGTATGTAGAACAGAAGGGTAACTAGTGAAGTATGGATATGTATCTACGGATATGTGTGTATGTGTATGTATTGTATGGCGTTCGATTAACTAGAACTCACTCAGCGTAGCTGACTTTTAGTATGCACGCAGGTGAGCTGATTATAGAGTTAGCATGAGGATGACACACGGCATGGATTGAACGGCTGGCATCTGAAGAAAGAAGTAAAGATGTTTTAAATATAAAGTTTTGTGTTATGATATCAAAGAAAAGATTTAATGTTTTGTAACAAATGATTGATGTTTTATATTTCGCGAAAAGTTTTAATAAACTCTGATTTGAAGAACTTTGTTTATGAGTAAATCCGACGCTAAAGTAGGGTCACCGGGAGAGGGGCCTTACAATGCAGGTTACGAAATAAATTTATTTAAATTGATTTTATTAATTACAATAAAAAAGCATTATAAAAAAGTATCAAAGTCAAAATGCCAAATTACGTAAAATTCACTTGAGCTCAAATAAATATAGGGGCATTTGCATATAGTTGTAAAGGGTAAAATGGTAATTGAAGATTAGAAGGCGAAATATGTAATTTAAGGTTTAGCATTGGGAAAATATGTAATAAAGGAAGTTAGGGATGAGATATATGTATAAATTCCTTTATATAAAAAGCATATAAACTATTGAATATCTAGAATAAGTTTAAAATCAAACAATGAATTATTAACAGTTAAATAATGATTTACGAACCATTATCGTATAATAATTAGTGACCTATGTTTATAATAGATATTTAATTATATGTGTACTTCATATTTCGTCGTATAAATACAATATTTATAAACTTACAATTTGTGAAACATTATTTAACTTACATTCGTATTAATCATATAAGCATCTGTAATATGTTTAGGTAATCACCGATATTTGATTTTATGCCATCTTAAAATATTACTTTAATCTTAGGAAAATGTAAAATTTAAATATGTAACATTTAAAGTGTGTGTGATAATATTAAAATTGATCTATAAATTCAAAAGAAAATCCTAAATTACGTATGAGAAAATTCCTAAATTTCGGTCATTTAACAAATCTCGTATCATACACGAGTTCAAAAGCTAGTTATAACTAAACAAAATTAGGAGTCCCATATACCCCTATATAATCCTATATAAGACGTATAGGGTCTTGTATATCCTCCGTATAGTCCTATATGAAGCATACATGAGGGGCGTCTGGATGTCCTAGTAGGACGCCAAATTATAACAGTCACAACTTTGCTACGTACTGGATCTGCCGCTTATCGTTGACCATTGACTATTTAAATATATTAGAAGTCACTATGTTGACAGGAAGCTTCCTCCAATATCCAAAGACAATGCAACTCGTTTTTTAATCAAATCAGCTAAATAATTGTAGTCTCTCCCCTCGGGTTAAAATCAAATTTGGATGACTTCTAAAGATTAACTAAATTTGTGTGCGATCTAGTACACAATAAGAAGGTTCTACAAAAAGAAAATGAAAATGTTAAAAAAGTTTATTTTTAATTTTGACAGGTATTAATGATCACGTGTTGAGGTGGAGCCGTTAAAAATAACTACAAATTTTCACTCACTAAACAACAAAAAAATTTAACATCTTTAAAAGTTTATATAAAAAAAATCTTCTTTGTAAACCAACACGTTATAGTAGGGTCCTTGATAATATCCGAAAGCTTGTTATGTAAAATAGTCGAGAGTGTTGTGGCGTGATAACTCGCATGCAATTCAATCATGTTTCAATTAACATATAATAGTTAGAGGAGAAGGGGCACTAGTGTGTGTAAGGTTTATAGGTTGTTTACTACATGACAAACCCACCCCAAACTATGTGGGTAGTTTGCCAAATTATAATTTGTGTCAAAGATTTACCATGTGTTTATATGACCGTTAAAGATTTTTGAAGAAATTAAAACACCTATTAATACTCAATTTATTACATATAAATACCACTAACTTTTCACAATTTTTATTCACTCAAACATTTCATCATTTTTATTTACTCAACCTTCGTCATTTCTATTCACTCAAACCCTCAATGACAAAATTCTCAAACGATGATCTCAGGTGACAAACAAGGTGCGTACACGCTAAGAAAGGAAGCAACACTTCAATATTTGGTGGATGCTAAAAAGCAGCAAAAGGATTCTAGAGCGTTGATTGCGGAGCGTTGATTGCGGAACAACGCGAGAGTGTAGCCAAAGGGATGCATGACATAGATTTGAAGACATATATTCAGCCACACGATTATCTAGAGGACGAGGTGAATAAAATCGCAATAAACAGCAAATGAGAAATTGCGAAAAAATATGATTGACTAAAGAATCATCTTGTTTAGATGTTCATGCTTTAATTTTTTTTTTAGTTTTGATCATCATATTTTATTTTTCCGGTTTTCAACTATGTAATATTTTTAATTTTAATTTTATTACATTTAATTGTTTTATTTATTTTTAAAATTTAACAAAAAAACAAAAAAAAGTTATAGGGTACTTATGGGTAGATGTTTCCAGTTATTTTCTGGTTTGTGGGTACTTTTAAGTGTAGAAATGAAATAACCGTGTATGATTGGCTAGTGCATAAGTAATACCCATGAGTGTCCCTTCCACTCTATAATAAAAACGACTGTTAAACAAATTAATTAACTATAGGTTTTATTAAAATTAAAGGTAAATCGCAAGAGTGATGCTGTAGTTTTACTAACACTTTTAAGGGAGGAATCATAAATATATAATGGAGGAAATCATAAATATAAGATACGCGATAGAAGATGCTTATGCAATGAAATTATAAATATATATATATACTAGATTTTATCCCCCCGTATTTTGGGGGTTGTTTTACATTATTCGTTTTTAATATTTATATACGTATATTTGGATTTTAATTTTATTTATTGTAAGAAAGTTAATAATTAATATACTTGAGATTTGATGATAAAATAGTTTCACAAATAAATGATATGTTATAATCCGGTTTAAAAGCTATCTGGGTTTGTAATACCCACTACCCGTTTATTTTCTTTATTATAAAATTGTTTTTTAATTATAAATAATATCTTTTTTTTAATAAAATAGGATATTAATTTTTAGTATATCCCTATTTTATAGGATTTTCATATCAAATATTTTATAAGATTAATTTTTAATATAATGAGATGTTATAACCCATTTAAGAGCTATCTGGGTTTGGTGAGACCTTTACCCGTGAATTCGGGTCAAATGCGTGAAAACCTTCATTTACAAATAAAACAATCTGATGGCTTGATAGAATGGTTGTTTTATATTTTTCGTTTTTTAATATTTATTTTTTGGAATTTAATTTTCTTTATTGTAAGAAAGTTAATAATATACTTAGGATTTTATGATGAAAGGGTTTCATAAATAAATAATATGTTATAACCCGTTTAAAAGTTATCTGTATTTGCTGACCCATAACCCGCTTATGTTTTTTACTATAAAATTGTTTATTGATTATAAATAATATCTTTTTCTTTTCAAATTGGATATTAAATTTTAGTATATCCATATTTTATAGGATTTTCATATCAAATTGTTTTTTACTATAAAATTGTTTGTTAATTATAAATAATATTGTTTTCTTTTCAATTTGGTAAGATTAATTTTTCATTTAATGAGATGTTATAACCCGTTTAAGAACTATCTGGTTTTGTTAAGACCCATACCCATGAATTTGGGTTGAATCAATGAGTGGCCTCCATTTAAAAATCAAGCAATCTGGTGGATTCCATAAAATAAGGGTGAGACCACATCGCGACACGTAGGATTTTAAAAGTTTCGTTTATATATATATATATATATATATATATATATATATATATATATATAGGGGAGGGTTGTATTAAAAATATTTAGTTTCCTTGGAAGGCTAGGAATAAATCATAGCCATTGTATCATGTTACAATAGTTGAGATTTAAAATCACCAAAACCCGACATAGTTTCCTATAATTACTATTTCACCATTATAACCGACATAGTTTCCTATAATTATTCTTTCACCATAGATTATAATGCCACATGTCAAAAATCTATTGGTTCTTATCATTCCTAGGAAACTCCTTATTCTTATTTGAACTCTTTATATATATATATATAATATATATAGGGTCAAGTTATTCTAAAAATGGGGACAAAAATGAGAAGGATGAGAAGGATTTATAGCCACACAAAAAAACCCTTCAAAAAAATTTTTAATAAAAAACCATCACTCAAATTTTAATAAAAAAAAAGTAAAAACACAAAAATGTTTCCACCGTTTTGCTCGTTCTAAAAAAAATGTTAAAGGAAAAAGATTATTGTATCTTTTTGTTTATCATTGTGTTTTGTGTTTATTTTCGTTATTGATTTTGTTTTTTTTCTTAACATTGAGTCTTTTTTTCTTAATATCGTGTTATATTACTCAACATTGCGTTATATTTTGTTCGGCATTGTGTTATATTTTGCGATTTATTGTGTCCTTTTTTAGTTATAATTGTGTCTTTTGTTAATTTTCGTCATTGTGTCTTTTATCTCTGCATTGTGTCTTTTCAACGGTTTTTTTCTTTTCTTTTTTGGAACGAGAATGACAACGGAAACATTTTTGTTTTTTTAATTTTTTGTTTTTTGTTTTTTATTTATATTTTGATTTATGATTTTTTTATTAATTTTTTGAAATTTTTTTGAGGGATTTTTTGTGTGGTTACAAATCCTTTTCACACTTCTCATTTTTATCTCCCTTTGTATTTTCTCTTTTCACTATATATATATATATAGGGGTGAGTTCTAGTGAAAACTCCTCTTAAAAAGAAAACTTAAAAACTCCTAAAAACTTCTAAAAAACTATTTTTAACTTTTTTTAAAAATTTTTTTTGAAGTTTCTTTTTTTTCCATTATTCTTATATGTTGTTATTGGTTAAAAAAAAAAACCTTGTCGGTATAGTGCGCATGTGTAATAGTGTGCATTGCATATATGCAAAAGCGTTTGTATTGCATAGAATACAACACTATTGCACATATTTGATACACACTATTGTATATATGCAATATAAGAATAATACACACATCGAATACACATTAGTACGTATGTGTAATACAACATTAACGCACATGTGCACCACATCGACTTTTATTTTATTATTATTTTTTTTCCATATAATACAACACTAGTACACATATACAATACACAAATATTGAATATATGCAATAAAACACTATTAAACTAAAAAATACAAAGTAATACACATGTGTAATACAACGGTATCGCATAGTAATACGTATGTGCATTACAGCGGTTTTTTTTTTATTTTTTTTTATATTTTTCGAGTGAAATATAAGAAAATATAAAATAATGGCTAAAACAGAATTTTGAAAATATGTTTTTTATTTTTAATAAAAAATAATTCTTTAGGAGTTTTTAAGTTTTCTCTTTAAATGGGAGTTTTCTCTTGATCCTCTCCCTATATATATATATATATATGTATATATATATATATATATATATATATATATATATATATATATATATATATATATATATATATATATATATATATATATATATAAACATGTTAGTGCACGAATTTGGTGTCCGCAACTGTTCGAATAGGCTAGGGGTAGTTTAGACTTTACACTTAATGTAAAATGGCTCATTCGCTAAGCATGCTTAGCGAATGAGGTCCATTCATTAAATACTAGACTCATTCGTTATTTAAGGTGTCCATTCGCTATGGAATATAGCGAATGGGAAGCCATTCGTTAAAGTATTACTCATTCGTTAAGAAGGTTAACGAATGAGAGGCCATTCGCTAGTTGAAAGGCTCATTCGTTAGTAAGTCGAACGAATGAATCTTGCCTATAAATAGGTTAAGTTAGTTATTCTACCTAGAGATCCGAGCTTATTTATGTCTAATGTAATGTTATTATGCCGGATTTGCTCTAGATTCATAATGTATATTCATCCTCCATTAATGTATCAATGTTAATGTATTGAACATGAATTTCGTATTGGTATTACGACTAGATTCCTAGGCTCAATAGCGTTTATCAAAACGAAACCTTAAAAATCCTACATGTCACGTTCTGGTCGCTCCCCACCCCCTATAAAACCACCATATTGCTTGATTTGTAAATGATGAATTCTTATTGATTTAGCCCAGTTTGACCCGGATAGCTGTTACACGGGTCATAACACCTCCCACACAAAGGTTTTGTTTCAAAAGATTTGTTATTATTTTAATCTTCCCAAAACACTCCTTGAATTGTGTAAACCCTAATCACCATGAATTTCAACTCTCTCTCATGTTCCTCTCCATTAATCCTAAGATACCATTGGATAAGCAATCGTACATAACACGTTCCTTCATTCCAACCATTAATTATTCCTCATGTTCCTTCAAGATCACTTCCCTAACTCCATCTTTATAATCTTCATATCAATCTCTTTTATTTTGGATTATATGACATCCTTATAAACCCTAAATCTGTCTTCAATCATCCAAGACGAAAGATCGACTTTTAGGGCTTCGTAGTCATACCTGATACCCAATGTAGCATCTCGGATTTTTCGTATTTATATTCGTTTACATAAAACCTGATTCGGGAACTTTATTTGGATCCTTATTATTAATAAAACAACGCATTTATAAATATTCCTTAAATGTGTTTCCATTTTATACCCTTCATGTTCTTAAACATGTTCATTCTTTGTTTTAACTTTAAAATAATAAAGAATTAGCAATTTTAGGAAGTTCAAGTACTTAAAGTGACAAAAATCAAAACCTTTCCCTCTTGGACCCGGGGCGCCGCGAGGTGTCTACCCCTATATTGGCCGCGCACTGCCATGAGGTGTCTGTGTAGATCGTGTTGCTTATTTGCTTTCCTAGTTCGTTTTTGGCACAAAATCGCTTATTTTTGGACTATATCGAGTGAATTAAGCCCCCATGAAAGGTAATATAGCCTAAGTACATGTCCATATTCATTACCCCATGCTCAAGAACAAATTTTACTCCATAGAGTATTGATTTGGTCATTAAAAGCTTATTCGGTTTCTTAAACGAGTATAATAGCCATATTTGGTTCGTTTTTGCATATTCTATATAAACGATACATATTTTCATCTGCCACAAATTTCCATATACCCAAATTAAGCATTCTCATCCGTCACTTGCTTCTGTCTTTCATCATCTTCTTCGTTTTAGCCATAATACTCGAATAAACAAGCTTTGGAGGTTGACTTTACCATTACAACGATCTTTGACTTCATTTTTGGGTTGATTCGTTCACTTTCCGGAAAAGTTGTGAACTATAAAATCATTCAAATATATTCCCTAGTCAATAACCTTCAATTAATTTCTAAGATTGAAGGGTGTTGACTGGTCAAATCGATTAAAACCCGTTCAAGGGCATAATAGTCAACATGTTTGACTTATCAGTTTCTCATGCTTCTGGTCGGAACCGACGTTCGGTCCACAAGACTTTTATTTTCGTAACGATATTTTAAGGCTACTGATCAAAACCTGAATTCCGACTCGCTGTTTGGATTCTGGTCAGTACCCGCTCGCTTAAACGTTTTATTTAACATAACCGGAGTTCTAGACGTCCGTTTGGAACGATTACAGCGGAAACAAGTTTGATTTTCTCATAATTATTTATCTCAAAGTTTCAGGTTTATTTTATTTACTTCATTTGACGCGTTAAAGGATGATTCATTTATTTGTTTATCATTTACTCATATTCTTCTTCACTCGCTTACACAATCAGGTGAGTTTGATCATTCCCCTTTATTTTATTGATTTTTACACATTTTGGGGGAATATGCATACTTATTCATATTTTCTATCATATTTATATATACAAACTTGCAAACATAGTTATTGTGTGTAATTCAATTAAATGTTATTTGCTATTTGTTTAAGTATTTATATTCTATCATGTTTCGGAGAGGTCCATTTGAAGTCTCGAAAGTCAGTATGATCATACGCCGTCTTAGTAACCAAAGCCCATTCGCATGGCGATGGTAAACCGACAATCACTTTTGTATACTAGTCATAGTAGCCAATGCCCAATTCGTAAGGCAACGGCCAATTGACACACTATTTGTTTATGGTTTGATTGACTATTACTCACGTATGTTGTTTTCGCATTTAATATATATATATATATACTATTATTATTTATGAAAATTGATGATCATCTCACTCAACATGTGTTGTTAACAAACTCTATTCTATTTTCTACGTATATGCAGGTTATCGTGTGACTTGAAGTTTGTTGTGAAAGACATCTAGAAAAGACCATACGGAACTTAATGAAGGCTATCTTAATTTAAATTTTGTTTGGACTATTTTATTTGTTTGTGTTCTGGATGTTTGTGCACTGTAATTTGAAATAATTAATTTAATAGATATTGTCATATTTATTTTATGATAGTATCTTTGAGCTGTGAATAGTCGGCTCACGCCCCGGCATTTCCGCCTTAGGCTGGGGTGTGACAGATTGGTACCAGAGCTGAAGGTTTTAAGATAGGTCATTAGAAATTTTCCTAAGCATATGCTTAGGATCCCGTACGTGCTTATCTGATTGCCTTATGTGCCTATTAATTTTTTACAGTTTATTAAAGTTAATTATTTTATATTTATTTTATTTATTGTGCACACACACACAAATTCCGAGGCTATGCCTCACCTTCAAAATATTTTCTAAATCTTTTATTTTTAGTAGATTGTCTTTTATTTTGAGAAGTTCTTTAAGAATTCCCTTGTTTTATTTTTTTCTCCCTCACCTTAAAGCATGGGAGTATGACATGTTCGGTAGTAACCGTAAGGGGTGAGAGAACTATGAGTCGGGCTTGGCAAAACGGTTTCAAGAACCCAAGGTAAGATGCTATTTCTTACCTGGAGGATAACCTGACCACAGTACTCGAACCTTAGGCCAAAGCAGGACAAATGTCATACAATCGTAACTTTAAGTGGTAAACGTGACCGGTTAAACGGTTACATTCCTTTTATAAAAAAACCGAATTTACGGTGGTTCGTGGCTAAATTCGGGAAAACTTCTAATATTATGTTTTATTATTATTTATTTTAAAATGTTTAGTTGGGTGAAATATCCAAGTAAATCCATGGGCACTCCAACTATCAATTTCTCAACTCATTTTCGATTTGATTTTTGGTTGGAACGTATCAACCGTGGTGGTTCACGAGATACTCGAACTACTCATATTTGGATTCGATGATTCGATATTTAGTTGGGTCCGTTAAAATGCCATGTAATGCTCATGGGCCGACCAACTCCATTGATTTGATGATTCGTTAATTAGTTAGGTCAGTTAAAATGCCTTGTAACACTCATGGGCTAACCAACTCAGTTGTTTGTTACTCATTATTTTAATTGGGCCATTAAAATGCCATGGAACGCTTATGGGAGGCCCAATTCATAAAATCTTACATAATGTTATTTAGTTGGGCCATTCAAATTGCCATGAAAAGCTCATGGGAGGCCAACTCATTGGATATGTTTCGTTATTTAAATTGGGTTATCAAGCTACCATGGAAAGTCCAACCCAATAGCATTTTATTTTTTTGAATTTGAAACAAACATTGTTTATTTATTAAAATACCTCAAAATCATTTACATTATTTTAAATCTCGACTTATCCTTAAGTCATGATAAATCACTAGCACAATTTTATTTAAATCCACATGTCTATTATCTCATATCAACTAATTCACACAACTTACACATCATCTTACAAAATTCCATTTTTGGTCATCGGTAGAATGTCTTCTCTACGTCATTGTCGTAATCAACGTCGTCCATCTGCTACTCATGATCACTGTTTGGCTGCTAGAATCACTAGAGAGTTTGCTGCTGCTATGCCCGAGATTGTGACCCAACTTCAAAGCATCAACTCTAATGGATCTGCTACTTTAGCTGCCCCGAGCAACTTCCACTACAAGAATTTTACTAATGCTAAACCACCCTCGTATCTTGGCGAGGAGAATGCCACTAAGCTCCTCCGGTTGTTCAAAAGGATGGAGAACGTTTTTATCCACTGTGAATGCCTGGACGACAAGCGAACTAAGTTTCCATTGAGCGTCTTTGACGAGTGAGCTCTCACACGGTGGAATACTTTTAAGTCCCTCCAAGGCGTTGAGGTTGCTACGACTATGCCTTGGGTGGAACTCAAGGATGCAATGAAAAATAAGTTCTGCCCTGAACATGAATTGCAACGACTGGAGACTGAGTTTTGGGAACTCAAGCAAATTGGTGGCGACAACTCTACTTACTTAAACCATTTCAAGGAACTTATCCTGCTAGTACACCACCTCGTAACACCTTTGTATAGTGGGATTCGAAAGTATGTTCGTGGATTGCCAACAATTTTCCGTGATGCCGTAGTTAGTTGAGACCCTCTCTCAATCGAGGAAGCTATTGCTCTTGCTGCTTCACTTTCTGATAACCACGTTAGAGATGGAACCCTCCCTCGAAATGACTCTAAACCTACCCTTGAAAACTCCAAAACCGAATCCTCAACCGATGCTAATGCCGAACCCAAACCCATACCACACAACTGTAACTCTTCTCACCACAAACGTAAGTCCAACAACCAAAATTATGCGGTTAACCAAGCCAACCAACAACCTCAACTAAACTAAACTACCCCGAACAAGAAATTTTATACCGGACTATACTCGTTATGCTCCACTTGTAACTATCATCATCCGACCCAATCCCCGTGCCGTCTTTGCACCCAATGCAATCGTTACGGCCATCTTGCTAACGTTTGCCATACATATTCTGGAGCGCAAGCCATCCCACAACGGTCTGCATCACCTGCTCCTAGATCCCCTACTACCCGTGCTTGCTACAATTGTGGAATCTTAATCATCTCCGCAATGCGTGCCCTCAACTCATCCATGTTCACCAAGCTCAAGCTATACCTGCACCCTACTACCCTACCAATGCCTATTAGGTTCAAACCCATCAACCTTACATCCTTCAAGCTCCTCTCGTCAACCAAGATCCTTCATACTTAACCCAAACCTATCAAATCCCGTACCCGCAAGCTCAAGTCTACCAAACTTACACCACTCAAACCCCACTACTACCATCCATTCAAGCTTAACCTATTCAAACTATTCCAAATCCGTCTACCACGACTGCTCAAGTTCTTATGGACCCAACTACCTCAAGTGTTCCAAGTCAAGTGAATCAAGTCAACCGTAACTGAAGCATCTCGAAGACTCTTGTTGCTTTCGTTAATTCTATCTTAAGTTATCTTGTCTTTTCCGTTTATGCATTGTATCAACTCTTTAGTTATTTGTGGTATTGGATAATTTCAATTTGAACTATTTTGCCTATTTTATCTCATGAATAAAATTTCTTTTATCAAGGTTAGTTTCTTATGATCTTGTACCTCTATCTTATTTTCTTATTCTCATTCATTATAACAGCTTCTTCAAGAAATCTATTTTCTTTCAATCTTCAAGATTTTACTTTCATAAGTAAAAGGATGTTTTAGAAGTTTCCCTGTTTTATTAATCAAACTCGAACATTCATTTTTAGAAGTGTTTCATACCTTTATTATCTTTTGGATTTATACTTAAAATTATCAAAACTTTTGCTTTCTTTCAAAATGATGGTTTTCGATGTTTTATAACCCACATGATGGAACGGATTATGCGAACCATCCGATGATAAGAGTAATTATGGTCCGGAACATAATTATCCAAGTCCTCGCATGGAAATCATAATCGGTACAATTGTGTGTCATAATCTAGAACCTAAAGTAGTTTGAGTAACGGTAAAAATGTTAAGATGATAAGAACATGGTGGATACGCCGCTGGTACATCCTATATATAAGTGCCCTTATCGGATTGTCATTTGGAGCGTTGCTTCGATTATTGAAAGTTCTATGTTATGATATTTTCCTTGAAAGTTTAATTAATTTAAAAATGATTATGTTTTAGTATTCCTTAATTTCGGGACTAAATTCCCTAAAGTAGGGGAGACTGTAACATCTCGGATTTTTCGTACTTGTATTCGTTTACAAAAAATTCGATTCGGGAACATTATTAGGATCCTTATTATTAATAAAATCAATGCATTTATAAGTATTCCTTAAATGTGTTTCCTTTTTATACCCTTCATGTTCTTAAAGATGATCAATTAGCAATTTTAGGAAGTTCAAGGACCTAAAGTGACAAAAGTCAAAACCTTTCCCTCTTAGACACAGGGCAGCGCGCGGTGGTTATTCCCTATGGTGGCCGCGCGCCGCCATGAGGTGTCTGTGCAGATCGTGTTGCTTATTTGCTTTCCTATTTCGTTTTTTGGCACAAAATCGCTTACTTTTGGACTATATCGAGTGAATTAAGCCCCAAGAAAAGTAATATAGCCTAAGTACATGTCCATATTCATTAGCCCTTGCTCAAGAACGAATTTTACTGCATATAATATTGATTTGGTCATTAGAAGCTTATTCGGTTTCTTAAACGACTAAAATAGCCATATTTGGTTCGTTTTTGCGTATTCTATATAAACAATACATATTTTCATCTGCCACAAATTTCCCTAAACCCTAATTAAGCATTCCCTGCTGTCACTTGCTTATGTCCTTCATCATCTTCTTCGTTTTAGCCATAATATTCGAATAAACAAGCTTTAGAGGTTGATTTTACCATTACAACGATCTTTGACTTCACTTTTGGGTTGATTTGTTCACTTTTGGGGTAAGTTGTGAACTTTAAAATCATTCATATATATTCCCTAATTAATAACCTTCAATCAATTTCTGAGATTGAAGGCTGTTGACTGGTCAAATTGATTAAAACCCGTTCAAGGGCATAATAGTCAACATGTTTGACTTATTAGTTTCTCATGCTTCTGGTCAGAAGTGACGTTCGGTCCAGAAGAATTTTATTTTTGTAACAAGATTTCGAGGAGACTGACGAAAACCCAACTTCCAACTCGCTGTTTGGATTCTGGTATGCACCAGCTCGCTTAAACGCTTAATTTAACGTAACCGGAGTTCTAGACGTCCGTTTGGAACAATTTCAGCGGCAACGAGTTCGGTTTTTCTCATATTTATTTATCTCAAAGTTTCAGGTTTATTTGATTTACTTCGTTTGACGTGTTAAAGGACGATTCATTTATTTGTTTATCATTTTGCTCATATTCTTGTTCACTCGCTTACGCAATCAGGTGAGTTTGATCATTCCCCATTATTTTACTGTTTTTTGAAAGTTTTAGGGACATATGCGTACCTATTCATATTTTCTATCATATATATACACAAACTCGCAAACATAGTTATTGTGTGTAATTCAATTAAATGTTATTTGCTATTTGTTTAAGTGTTTATATTCTATCATGTTTCAGAGAGGTCCATTTGAAGTCTAGCAAGTCAAAATGAACATAGGCCATCTTAGTAACCAAAGCCCGTTCGAATGGCGATGGTAAACTGACAATCACTTTTGTATGCTAGTTATAGTAGCCATTGCTCAATTCGCAAGACAACGGCCAATTGACACACTATTTGTTTATGGTTTGATTGACTATTACTCACATATGTTTGTTTGTGCATTCAACATTTATCTTACATACATACATACATACATACATACATACATACATACATACATACATACATACATACATACATACATACATACATACATACATATATATATATATATATACTATTATTATTTATGAAAAAACTGGTGATCATCTCACTCAACATGTGTTGTTGACAAATTCTATTCCATTTTCTACGCATATGCAGGTTATCGTGTGACTTGAGGTTTGACGTGAAAGACATCTAGAAAAGACCATAGAGAACTTAATGAAGGCTATCTTAATTTGAAATTTGTTTGGATTATTTGCTTGTGTTATGAATGTTTGTGCACTGTAATTTGAAATAGTTAAATTAATAGATATTATTTTATGATAGTACCTTTGATCAGTGAACAATTGGCTAACGCCCTAACATTTTCGCCTTACCTAGTGTTGAGTAGGATATTTACAAGGAAGATTGGAATCTTCTCAACCTCCTCAAAGAAAACGGCTAAGTATGGAATACGAGCAAGCCTAGGTCATCGAGCATGGTTTACTACCTCGAGCATGGTCTTTCAGCATATTCTTCTAAGTTTTGAAGGCTTCGAGCAAGCTACGCTTCTCTGAGCAAGAGTGTTCTTCTATTAAGTATGGATTGCCAATCGAGAAAACAGCTTGATCATTCAAGTTTTAGCCAAGTGATCCGAGCACAGGTTGTCCGAGCACATTGGTGACGAGCAAGGATGCAATAAGAAGATTTCAATGTTGCGAAGTATAGACTTAGAGCATAGTTCAGTTCCAAGCAAGCTTCAAATCCAAGCGTGATGAAGATTGCTAATAAGTTCAATACACAATTGAAGACATCAAGAAAAATAAGCTTGCTCGAAGGACAACTTCGAGCAAAGCAAGGATTAGTCAAGAAGAATGAAGCATGCTAGAGAAGAATAATTTCTATCTGAAATTATTCTAAATAAAGTAAGCTCGAAGCAACTCATCGAGCATACACTGCATAAGAAGTTTACTTGAGCAAAATAGATATCATGCTCGAAGACTACACTTGTATTATTTTTGTTTTGTCATTCATTATGCACTGATTAGGGATTCTAGAAGGAATGTTAGGGTTATAAATAGAGTACTAGGTTATCTGCTTTAGGGACACGAGAGAGAAAGCGAGTGGCACAAAAGGATAAGAGAAAACATTCTAAAGAATATTCCATTTTTTCCTCGTACCGCCGCCGCCGCCGCTTTCACGAAACCCTAGACTTTCCATTTACTGTTTCATTGAATAATATATTTAATACAGTAAATCTTTGTCTTTGTATCGTGCTTACTGATTATTGCTCTTTTTTCGCTCTTGTGTTTGTCTCATACCTTCATTCCCATCCTTTGAATATTCTGATTCCGACGGGACATTCAATAGGCCTTTGTGTTATTAGATCTGCGTGTTCTTGTCAACCTTTTTAAGGTGTGCATCAGATTTACGGTCATGACACCCAGCTTCAATCTTGATTTTAATCTTAGATGGTTATCAAGCGGGTTATTCAATTGAATGATTCAAAGAACCGCCTCCTCTTAATCATGACTCTGATCGTTTAATCTTTCTATGTTTGTTCTTTAATTCAACGTTAGATCAACCGGTTAAATATTTGATGGATTATGTAATGTTTTTATGCTTCGAATGTTCAGTTTTGTTCCATTCTTCTAATTGAATGGAACCAGGTTGATTCTCAGCTTTATGTTTACATAACAGGATTAAAACAAGTTTATTTATAGGATGATTTATGTTGCCCTTCAAGTATTTGTGAAAATGCCCAAGTAAGAATTAGAAAAAATAACACGTTTCAAACAAGTATATTATAGAGGTAGGGTAGTAAAAGCTACCCTCAGATCCCTAATCCAATTCGCAGACCCTTACTCAACCCACGGATCATCAATAAACATCCACCAGAGGAACACATGGGCAAACACTTGCAGTCAGCATGAGACCAGCCAAGTGGTCCATAGTTCCGAAAACATGCTTCGCGGGTATCCATCGTAGTAAGCAGATTACCAATTAGCATCCGCGGGAGGAACCTTCAACCAACACAAGGGACTTACCACATGTGATCCCCATGTGATATGGAAGAGCAGTTGTAACAAACTACTTCTAGAAGATTTCCCAAATATTCCCTGATGGTGACATCGACCAATGGAAAGGTGACACCTAGGCACGTAATGGCCACCACGTCTCGCACGTAAAGGCCACAGCCAGGCTGACACGACCAATAAAGGATCGACACGTGTCCTTTCAGGTAAAAAGGGAATATTACGATAGTGACAACTCCACGAATCACCTTCCCCCACATTCAGCCATAAATATGAAGTACACTGCTTACAGGTATTCATTCATTCACTCTCACAAGCCTTACACAATTAATTGTACTTGTATTGATTATTCCGATCAGAATAGTACTTATTCTCACTCCAGAGGATGGTTACGGGAAGACCCCCCCATCATGTCCTTCCCGTAACGAGACTCACGGCGCTTTGTTTTACAGGCTGATAGCTTGGATCTGACGTCAGTGTTACTCAGTAGACTCAGATCTGGGGGTAAACGTAAGTTCGGATGTGTGTTTCTTCATTGGTGCCATTCGTTTGTTGATAGAAATACGGTCATTCAAACGATTTGTTGTAAGTTTTTTCGTGATCTGAAAATGAGTCAGAACCAACAACCGTCTGCAGTCGCTACGGCTAGAATTCGACGTTCTGAAGTCCTTCATGAGTCCTTCCTCGAGGGACAAACGCCGGTAGCACCTCGTTGGAACAACTTACCTCCGGTCCTGGAAGACAGGACCAGAGAGTTCCCGAGGCATGAAGATTTGGCACCTCGTCGAAATAACCGAACTCCGATTTTGGAAGACGGGACCAGAGAATTCCCAAGGTACGGATACGTTGAGCCCCGCCATACCACTCGTATGCCAGTTCTGGAAGACGAACCGGCGATTTTCCTAGACTCTACGGTGACGATACAAGAGTTCGTCACCAGTCTCGATCTGGAAAAGCTATTCTTACTCTGGACGAGTGGTACCAACAGGAACAACTAAGGTTGAAAGAGGGGTATGAACGACGGGTGAGAATGAATCAGCTACAAGCCAGAACCTTGACATATGAATCACCACCTCCGTCGCCGCCGTCGGCGGTTCGACGTGCTCAAGATCTGGAAGATGACGTGTAGTCAGTCAGTTGGTCGTTCACTTACGAAAAGCCATGGAAAGAGTTTTCAGACTCAGCAGGTCCCGTCTCGCAGAACCCTACATGATAACAGCCACGCTTCATGAAGAAGGAGAGAGGTCACTTGTCAGGAAGACGGTTATGCCAGTGAGGATAGCCGGGATTACGCCAGGGAAGACACCAGTCGCCCGCGATCGGTGGTGAAACACACTGAATACTACAATGATGCTGAAGAAGATTTTACCAAACCCTACCGGCCAGCCGCGTTCGCAGAAAAATCAAAATTCATTCTGCGGGAAATACAATGGAATGACAGACCCAAGTGATCACTTGCTAAATTTCGTAGCAGTTGGGGGGGGGGGGGTAAGCGGACGGACGTTCCCCTAATGGTGTCACATGTTCGCATTGACACTAACAGGGGCAGCAAGGGAATGGTTCGAAAAATTTCCGGACGGACAAATCAAAAGCTGGGATGACTTGGTTGCCAAGTTCTCACAGCACTTTAGTCAACAGCGCAAGCATACGCACGACCCCTCAGAAATCTTGAGTGTTGTTGTAAGTCCCGAATCTGGATCAATACAATTATGATATCAACAATCTAGGTGTTGGTGCAGAATTCCAACACTAGATGATTCAAGAACACAAGTAAACACAAACACGTAGAACACGAGAATAGCTTCAAAACATACGTTAATATTAACGTCGGGTGCTTAAGCACTAACAATACAATACTCGTCTGTGATAACCCTCAGACGGCCAAGAACCAGTGAATGAACCAACTCCTAATCCTATACAATGCATTCTATATATATAGGGAACTAACCATTCAAGCCCAAAACTAACCAAAAGCCCACCGAGATCCGAAGGGATCTCGGTTTACATACACAGCCAAACAAAACAAACAAACTAAGTACAAACCAAATAACTAGGCCCAACAATCTCCCCCTTGGTTTGTAGCTTGGTTCTCAATCATGCTCCATATGATTGATGTCAGCGTCTTTCAAACCACCTGCCCAAAATTTGCATCTGATAATAGAAGCCACCATGCTTGTATATTCTTTTGCAGCAGGTTCAAAAATCGGGTCGACAATTATCTGAAATGCACTGAGCGTCTTGATGTCTTTCTCTCCAAGCTTCAGCAGATCTCGTGGGTCAACAAATCTATACTGCCCATTGCCCTTCTGCAGACGTACAACCACGGTAGCAGTTTAACTATCATACATCCAGAATCTCATATTAACCAGAGTACCATCTCGAATAGCTTTAGGCATAGGAATACGAGTGACTTTCTTTGTAGCAGGCCACATGACATTGACCATTTTCTTTCTTGTCTTTGGATCCACGACCCCCTTTACTTTCTTCAAGAACTATTTTGCAGTTGGCATCTTTGGAAAGCCTTGATCAACTTGATTTCTCAGAAAGTTCCAGAAATCCCTACCACGTTTATCATTTGTTGGATTATGGAATGGGGAGTTTATCAAATCACTGAGATCCACCTTAGTTCAAGAACCAAAGTCTTTCATCTTATTATAGTACTCAGTGGTCCCGGACTTCCGTTTAACCCACCACATGTTCTTTTCAGCATCAAAACCCCATGACACAACTCCAGAACGATCTCCATATTTATCCGAAAAACCCTTTTAAAGAGTAACAACGAATCTGTCTGGGTGATCGGATGATTCAACATTTTGATTGGATTTTTTCATCACCAACAGCTTCTTCTGAATTCTATCCGACTTTTCTTTGGTGAGTGGAGGTTCAGATAGATACTGTTTCAGTGTCTCAGATTCATCTAATATTTTAGCCTGACGAACAGTAGAGCTACCACTTTGATCAACGTTGGGCATCTTTGAGGTTTTATCATCACTGCTCTTGAATTCATCTCCAAACTTTTGAACAAGCTTTTGTTGGAGGTCTAGATAAACGGCAGTTAACTCTCCCATGTTGGATTGAAGCTCTTTGATCTTGGAGTCTTTATCAGAATTGCTGGCTTCCAGCTCTTGAATACGCACATCTTTCATGACAGAATCTTTTTCAAGTTCAAAGACTCTACGTTGAAGAGCTTGCACATCAACGGGAGCATCTTCAAGCACCACTCCCTTGCCTTTATCTTGCAAATATCTTTCTTGCGTGGCCAGAATCTGAGCAACCTTTTCCGAAACACTTGAGCTTGACTGATCCAGATTGGACGGGTCAGAAGATCCAGAAGCAACATCAGTGAATGGTATAGTAGCCTCATCAGTGGATGGAATATCTGACTCAAAGTCAAATTCACAAGCAATGTCATCAAGCATCTGATCTTGAGTCAGTGGCTCTGCAGTGGATGAACATGGTTCAACATGAGTCTCTGGAGCTTGTGACTCAGGTTGTGATTGTTGCTGTAGGCTAGTGGTTGTGATTGTTGCTGGTGTTGTGGTTGTTGTTTCAGTTTCACGAACCAGCACGCCCGATCTCGGATCTTTCTTTCTGCACTTTCGTGGAATGAGATCAGCGGCTGGTTCCTCAGGGATATCAACTTCTTCATTTACAACAACTGCCTGAGGAGGCTTCAAAGCGGTTGACTGTAATAATTCTTTGAAGGCTTCAAAATCTCTTAATTGCTCATCAGTCAGAGCAGTATCCTTTTCACGGTGTTCTGTCTCTTCTTCTTCATCTGAACTGATCTCGAATGCAGCAGACTGCCTTTGAACAGGTATCACATGTTTATTGACAATTTGAGCTGTAACTGGTACAGCTTCAGTCTCAGCAAATTTACCAAACTTTTCCAGAGCATTGAGGCCCTGATAGACAATCTTGGAGCCTTTCCTGGACTGCTTCATTAACCCAAAGGTGTTGGGTCCCATTGACTTCGTATCTAATGTATCAACAGATTTGACAAGGTCGGTGTAGTGAGAGTCAAAAATCATTTGCAGAAAGCTGGGATACATGAGGAACATATCTTTCTTCTTTCCTTTCAGATTGCTCATCATTTCACTAAAAACGAACTTGGAATAGTTGTAATTCCAATCCATGATCAGAGCAACAATAGCAGAGATCTGAGTATGACTGATCTCGTCAGATCCCCCCTTTCTTCCAGACACGCATGTGAAGAACGTGTGTATCAAAAACCTCTAGTATGGGCGAAATAGTTTCTTGATTGCTGGAGGATAAGCACCCTCATAACCCATCCTGGTAATAATCTCAGAGACGGCAGTAGCAGAGTATTCTGTTGGGTGATCAGGTTGATCACCAAACAAAAGCACATCCCTTATAATAGTCTCTATGATGACGACCGGCTTATTCTGCACTTTGGAGTCTATCGACACAACTCCATCTGCTCCTCGTGGATTGATTGAGGCATTATTCCAAAAATCAGTGATCATCTTTCTGCAAATGACAGGGTTTTCTCGTAATGCGTGAGAAATCCTGCAAGTGTTGAGGCCGACAATCATACACTTGAATTCCTTGTGGGCCAATGGTGGATCAAACAAATGTCCAACTATGTTATGTGTGTCCACAAACTTTAACGGAGCCTGATCAGCCATTTCTGCACCAAACGAATCAAGTTAGTAAATACGAACTTGACTATAGTTATTTTTTAAAGCAAATTAGTCATTTTTAAGACATGAGGGGCCAATGATGACAAGATCACATTTGGTGGACCAAAAGGAAAATAAAATAATAGTTTCACAATTGATCTCGGTCCACAAACAGTTTTTTGTCAACAAGACAAGTGTTTTCAGTCCAGATGAACCGAGAACATGAGTTCTCGGTTAATTCCAGCGTTTTCGGTCAACGAAAGTCAACCCGAGAACATGAGTTCTCGGTCAAGGCCTGGAGATTTCGGTCAACGAAAGTCAACCGAGAACATGAGTTCTCGGTCAAGGCTGGGAGATCTCGGTCAACGAAAGTCAACCGAGAACTCCTTGACAGCTGGGGACAGAGAACCCTTTAGGTTTCTTCTTGGAATGTGTGTCGTCTTCTCCAAGTCACCGAAATCTCCATTAATCCTGCAACGAAACCCCTTTAACTTCCAACAATTAACCCTAAGACAATCCAATACCTATAACACGATCAAAAGAACACCAAATACAATGAAGTGTGATTAGCTTATGTTTGTGGGATTTTCGACTGAATGGTTTGAAATATGAAAGTGTTTTTGAATGAATGAGAACAAAATCTGGGATAAATATCATTTATACCCAAAAGAGATGGGCCGAGAACCCACAACAAGCCCAACCCTTTGTTTCAGCCCAAAGACATGTAATCTCATACCTGACAAGCCAGTCTAAAGCCCAAAGTAATATAAACACATAGAAAACCGCCCAGTTAAATCATATGTTTCGAGGAGAGTGATTTCGAGATAAAAAAAACATAAAGAGAACAAGCATAGTAAAAAGAGAAAAATACAAGAATAATATTTTTGAGATTTTTGCAGATTGGGATCAAATTTCAGTTTTGTAAAATCGCCGTCTTTTACGAAAAGATCCGAACATGAAATCATATTGTTTAAGATGTTGTCACAAGGATTCATGTTCAGCGTTTTTATGACATAAAGAGACAGGTTGATAGCAGGTAAAACAAACTTAGCATGACTTTCATTGCATCAGTGATATGAATTAGGTTCAGTTCGGCATAAAGCTTAGATAAACATCACTCATGGATCAGTGACGCCTCCTATCTTTTCTCAAAACGTATTTGGCTTTCCCCAGATCACCCAAATTTGACTTCAACCCCCTAGTACTTGATCAAAAAGGTTTTTATTTGAAAATTAAACAAAAATTTGAGCTTTAAGGTTGAAGGTTAGACTTACAAGCCATCCGGACTTACAGGCCTTTCATTCGAGACATGACAGGATTTACTTTTATGCCCCCATCTCTGTAGTTCTAGTTTGGCCCGTTAAGCTTTTGAAAAACGAAAAAAAAATTTTAAGTACCACAATAATCAATTTTTTTTTAAAATAACTTAGAAACAAAACATTTTAGGTGATCAAGACACTAACGGGCTCATGTATGTCTGGGTAATTGCTTTTCAGTCTATCATTCGGAGAGATGTATATGGAGACATGCACATTTCTTCAAAATGACTCTCCACAGTAAGTTTAGCAAATTTAGTTTATATCACTTCAACTTTTATGCATCATGGAAAGCTACCACCAGATCAATGACTTTTCTAGAGCCTTTTAAGCTTAATAACTTCACCCTTTAGGCACACAGAAACAATATATCTATCATTTTACAAAGGTTGGATCAATTTTCATTTGAGAATATTTGAAGCTTCCCAAAAGCTGTTAACTGAATAGTAATATCATTTCCCAAAAGACAGTTTGAGACTCTATCACCCCGGTCACTCTTAGGTTTCAGGTAAATGGCTACCCCGTATGTCCACAAGTGGTTAACAGGACCAAACACATATGAAAATACATGTCCTTCCAACTTAGAGTTACCGACATAATTTTAAGTGAAAGAATTCAAAACACAAAACATATCACAATCGCCCCAGATGCTTTCAGTCTTTAGACAAATGGCTATCCTCTGTGACTCTACAAGTAGATCACCGGACCAAACATATACAAGTATATGTTCTTCAAACTTAAGCAACCGTCATAATTTTAAGCGAAAATGAAACTTACACAAATTTTTTTTTTAATTAATCACACACACACACTAATTTTGGCTTTTTGATTTTTCTCCCTCTAAAATTGTACAAATTAAGAAGATATGTACGAGTTTACACTCAAAAAGACTCAATCCTCGAAACGAAGCATTTTAAGAAAACTCACAAGCACATTAAATTTGGCTGTTCCGATCGGTTTTGTAAATAAGTCCGCCACATTATTATCAGTGTGAACTTGTTCAAGGTGAATCAATTTTCGGTCCTAACAGTCACGAATAAAATGAATTTTAACATCGATGTGCTTGGTTTTATAATGTTGAACTGGATTCTTAACAATTATAATGGCAGCATCATTATCACAAAAGATGGGAGTATCAAGAAATTCCAAACCATAATCCAGCAGTTGATTTTGCATCCATATAACCTGAGAACAACAAGCTGATGCAGCGACATATTCAGCTTCGGCGGTCGAGGTGAACACCGTCTGTTGTTTCTTACACTGCCATGAAATGAGACGATCTCCTAAGAACTGGCATCCGGCAGATGTAGATTTCCTGTCAATGTCATCTCCACCATAATTGCTATCAGCAAAAGCGTAGAGATCAAATTCTGATTGTTTGGGATACCAAAGACCTAACTTCGGTTGTCCCTTCAGATATCTAAAAATACGTTTGACAGCAATTAAATGAGAGAGTTTAGGATTAGCCTGGAAACGAGCACATTAACAGACTGCAAACATGATATCGGGTCGGCTGGCGGTGAGTTACATTAGAGACCCGATCATTGATCGATAGTATGTTTGATCTACGGGACTCCCTTCCGGATCAAATGACAGTAAAGGCCTTTCCGCCATGGGAGTTTTAGCACTCTTGAAGTCTTGAAACTCAAACTTTGCGAGCATATCCTCAACATACTTCCCTTGATGCAGTAAAATTCCTGCCGAGCTTTGGCGAACCTGTAATCCCAGAAATGTTGTCATTTCACCCAGCGAACTCATCTCAAATCGTTTCATCATTACTTATTCAAATTCTGCACACAATTCAGCACTGGTGGATCCAAAAATAATGTCGTCTACATAGATCTGGACTAAGATTAAATCTTTTCCGACAGTTTTACGGAACAGGGTTTGAGCAATGGTTCCTCGCTTGTAGCCATGATCTAGAAGATGTGCTTTCAATGTAGCATACCATGCTCGAGGAGCCTGATGAAGCCCATACAATGCCTTTTCTAACTTGTAAACATGATTTGGCTTCGTAGAATCAGTAAAACCCGGTGGCTGTTCCACATATATCTCTTCCTTGACCTCGCCATACAGAAATACAGCCTTAACGTCCATTTGATACACTGTGAACCCCATAAATGAAGCGTAGGCCAAAAATATTCTGATGGCTTCAAGTCTAGCCACTGGAGCATTAACCTCAGTGTAATCCAACCCTTCAACTTGACGAAACCCACGAACTACCAATTGAGCCTTGTTTCGAACATAACCCTGGTGTCATCTTGCTTGTTTCAGAACACCCATCTCGTATCAAGTGCTTTCTTTCCCTCCGGTAACTCAACCAATCTCCAAACTTTCAACTTATCAAACTGATTTAACTCTTCATGCATAGCGTCTACCCAACTGGGTTCCTGGAGGGCCATGTCTATAGTCTTTGGCTCTATCTGAGATATGAAACAGGAAAACAAACAACTGTTTATATTTCCAGTCTGACTTCTGGTGGACACGCCCGTTTCAAGAGGACCTATGACGTTCTCAATTGGATGATCTTTCTAAATTCTTGAGGGAAGTAATTGATCGGAAACATCACTGGTGGAATTCAAGTTTGACAAATTTACGTCAATGTTAGCAAGGGGGTTCTTCCATCCGGAGGTCGCTGTACTATGTTAGTACGAAATGCTGGCGACATATTCACTTGGAATGACATCGGGAAATAGTGTGCTCCAGAAAATCTGACGAATAGGACTCTCCCCCTACTGTCACGGTATTTTCATACGGACTTTGCGAATATTCATTTTCTGGAACTGCTTTCGGCTGAGAAACAGATGCGGGTTTGTCGCCATTAACTAGTTCAGGGACATCATCATCCAAGAGTGGAGAGATGTGGGATACTGCATGTGAGTCATCTTTCTCAGCATCCACTGTAGTGCTGCCTGAAAGTTCTGTGTTGATGACCAGAAACACATTGAACGGTTTGAAGAGTTCATTATAATCGAATAACCAGTCCGGACCAACACGAGCATCAGTCTCATTTTCTTCCAACCAATGTACATCATAAGATTCTAGAATCTGTTTGGTAGACTTGTTGTAGACCCTGTAAGCAGTATGGCCCGCATAACCAACAAAGTAGCAATCATCAGCTTTGGCCCTAAATTTCGGAGTAGACTGGAGGTTCAGTAGAGTGCATTGGCAACCAAAAGCCTTGAAGTGCGCGACAGTAGTCTTATGTCCATAGACAATCTCATAAGGAGTCTTCATTTGTGATTTGTTGATTATCACCCGATTCTGAACATAACAGGCCGTATTAATAGCTTCTGCCCAGAAAAATAATGGCAGCTTAGAATCACACAACTACGTCCTTGCAGCTTCAATAAGAGTTCGGTTTCTTCTTTCAGCCACACCATTATTTTGTGGTGTCCGTGCTGAACTATATTGACGAAGCACTCTCCTCTCTGAGCAGAAATAATTTAATGATGCATTCTTGAATTCTGTACCATTATCACAGCGTATTCCCTTCAGCTTCAAGTTCAGTTGGTTCTCCATGAGCACTATAAACCTTTTGATCAAATCTGCAGTTTCACTCTTATTCGACAAGAAAAACACCCAAGTAAAATGTGAGTAGTCATCATTAATAACAAGACAATAAGAGCTGCGTGAAAGACTCAAAACATGCACTGGACCAAAGAGATCCATATGTAGCAGTTGAAAAACTGATGAGATGGTGTTGATCAATTTTGTTTTATGAGTTTTTCGATGATGTTTACCCAAGGCACAAGCCACGCATTTTTCAATAGTAACAAAATCTTTAATGGGTAAGCCACAGACCAATCATTTTTAGCAAGACGATTTAAATTTTTTGTATTAGCATGACCAAGACAACGATGCCAAAGCATAGCATTGTGTTCTGACACTTTTGAAAGCAAGCATGTTATTTCATCAGGAACATTTTTGTTCATGTCGATCACATAAGCATTATCCTTTCGTTGTGATCGAACAAGAATCCAGTCTTCTGGTATAATGATACCAGGTTTCAAAATCAAACATTCTTTCTTAGTAAAGAGAGTTGAAAACCCTTTGTCACAGATTTGTGACACGCTCAGCAAACTGTGCTTCAATTCAGGAACGAAATTAACATTTTCAAATCTTAGAACACCATTACTTACAGTACCCTTCTGTGTGATCTTTCCCTTTTCTCCTCCCACGAAGGACACATATCCACCGTTAAAAGTTTGAATGTCGTGTAGTTGGGAAATGTCTCCTGTCATGTGCCTGGAACAGCCACTATCAACATACCAAGGTATGATGATATTCCTCCATAGCTGTCCCTGCACAAAGCGCGGGATTAGTTAGATTTTGGTACCCAGTCCATAGTTACACTGGGTGACCCTGATGCATTTAAAGCTGTCACGGGTTGACATGACATGTCCCTTTTATCATCAAACGTGGATTTTTCAGATTCCTTTGCCGGAGATTTAGGCAACCATTTGTGTCTACCATTGTATGATTTGGAATTATATGTACGAATGGTTGTCGTAACCTCCGGTGTTTTGGGGTTAGAAGAAGACGAGGTTGTGTTTTCCACCCGTTTTGGCTTAAAATTTGTGTTCGCTTTTGAAACCGAAGCACCTTTTCTAACCCTTTTTCGAAACATGTTAGGCTTGGTCTGATGAGAACTAAACCTGCCAGATTTGTTTCGGTTCCAATCATCGTCAGAGGAATTAACCTGACTATGCCTGAATCTTTGCCTGTACGAATTATGATGCATATATGGCATATTCCTCTGATAATATCCATAATAAGGAACATATGGACGATGTGGATAATTTCTGGCAATATGACCAGGAGTGCCACAATTAAAACATGTTTTTGACGTTTTATGTAGAAATCATTTTGGGCAACTCCTCGTCTGGACTGGTTGTGAGGACCAGTTTGCTGAAAATTGCGATGGCCCCTTTTTACATTATTCAGCTTATCACCGTGTTTGTCATTAGAGCATCCCTCTTTAACAAATTTAGGTGGTAAATATTTGTTTGATTCTGAATTTTTAATTTTATTTGAAACCACATTGTCAGAATTCAAAATATTAGCCGAATCAATCACACAAAAATCCTTGCTCTTTGAAACTGAGCCCACACAAACAGTCGGAATAACAGAATTTAAAACAGGCAGTTTTAAAGGAACATCAGAAATAATGTCATTATTACATTCAAAACAAGGGTCGTCGTCCTCATCAGTCCATTCCCTCACAGTTACTTTTTCTACACATGAAGCAAACACTTTAGAATCGTTCACTCTTGAAGTGGATGCACTTGCATTCACGGAATTAGCTTCATCATTTGTATCTAGTTTGCCGTACTGCAAGCCTTTTACCTCTTCTTCCTGTTCTTTGGTAACAGGAGTACTAACATAATTGTGATGATAAGGTGGTGGAACATTACTATAACCTATGCCTTCACCTTTGTTTTTTTTCCACCACAATTGATTTTCAATCATTGAGTCAACTATTCTACTGGAACCCTCGAATTTTTTAAAATGTAGTTCAGCTCTTTCAAATTTACTAGTTAGATCCAAAATTTCCAATTTAGAGGCTTCCAGCTTAGCAGTTAATTCAACAATTTCTTGTTTGGCATCTAGGTAATGACAACATTTTAGACTAAATTCAGACTTCAGCTTAGAAAAATCCTTTTTATTTGCTTCTATTTTATCTAGAAAACCTTTTTCGTTTTTCTTGAGTTTAAAGTTTTCAGATTTAACTCTTTCCATGTCTCTAATTAAGTTATTATTGTGGAGCCTATATAATTCTATCTTATCAACACAATCTTGAGAACATGGTTGAAAACTTACCTCAGATGAGTCGGGAGAGGTGAACGCCATATATGCGAACTGAAGTTCCTTGATTTGCTCCTCAGCAACGTTTTCCTCTTCAATGTCTTCAACATTTGCAAAATTTGCGGTCTGATTTCCAATGTTGAGAGCAGCCATCTGATCCTCCCAAGAAAACTGTTGAGCAACCAATCCCTTTTCACCATTTCCCGAACTATCACCAACATTTCCCCTAACATTACCCACTGGAACCAGCGCCCTTTCTGTGTTTCCTTCCTTCGCTGGGTTAGTACATTCACGAGCAAAATGACCCGGCTCATGACAGTTATAGCATCTCAGAGTGTTCTTGTTAAACCCCACCTTCTGATTATTAGGCATGTTCCAATTATTTCTACCAGTCCTCTTAGTGAATTTCTTGGCACGAAATATTGCCATGGCGATTTGCCAAGAGATGTCCATTTCTTCAACATCATCAGGGTGAATCTGATCGAGTTCAGCAGTCACAACACGTTGAACCAAATCTCCAGCTAGGAAAGCATTATAGCAGTTCATGAATCCTGCCATTAGAGCTATGTTCTCCTGAGTCTCTTTCGGAATGGAGGGAATCTGACTTGAGTTCTGACCTTGAGCAGCACCAGCAGATAAAGGTTGAGCTAATGAAGATTGAGCAGACTTAGTGAAGAAAAATGGAGTTGGTTGAGGCGGAATAGAGGATGAATGGCCTTGCGTGGACTTAAACATCTGAAAGTTTCCTTGGGTTGGAGGTTGCTGACTGGCCTTGAACATAGAGAAACTATCTTGAGAAATAAGAGCATTGTTGGAGGCAACGTTGTGACCAGCTGCATTGTAAGATTTCTAATGGTTTATTTCACGTTGCTTGTCATCCATATCACATGCCTTGATAGTAGCCATCATCTCAGAGATGAACATTCTGTTGAGATCTTTAGTCTTCTTGATAACAGCAACATTCATATCCAAACTCTTTGGCAATGAGTTTACCAGTTTGTTGTTTATCTCTGAAGTTGCTAGATACATACTCGCAGATCTCATTTCAGTCACTAAAGATATGAACGTTTGGAGTTGAGTTTCCAACGAATCCCCCAGAACATGGTTAAACATGTTGAACTTTTGTCGCAGCAAGTCTTGGCGACTCCTTTTCATGTCTTCGTTTCCCTCATACACCTCGATTAATGCCTCCCATAGTTCCTTAGCAGATTGAAGTTCTCTAAAACCAAGGGCAATCTCAGGTGAAAGTGCCATGATTAAAGTTGAAGGTGCCTTTTCATCTTCCTCAAATTTATCAAAATCATCATCATCATACAAGGTAACAGGCTTCACAAGAATTTCATTCGAGTTTTCACGTTGATAGGTAATTTTTTGAGGCCCCCTAAGAATACATCTCCAAAATTTGGGATCCTTCATATTAACGCACTTTTAAAAACAAAATTTCCATTCACTAAACCCCTCATGAGATAAGAGATGGGGTATTCGAGTGGTGGTCCCCATTATGGAGTCAAGTTCTTGATGGAGTGAAGTGTTGGTTGAAACATTTCTGTTTGTTAACTGATCCATTAGTTTGAGATTAATTCAAGTCCAGAAAGTTTTAATGTCCAAGAACCAGGCCCAAATCAAATTAATCAGGCCCAAAAGAGAACAGAGAACAGAGAACACCAATGTTGACTGAGAACAATATTGACCGAGAACTACAAAAGTTGACCGAAAACCCAAAGTCAACCGAGAACAACTTGTAGCTGAGGACAAGGATTCTTGAACAGATTGTGGCCGAGAACAAGTTTTCTTGAACTGATTGTGGCCGAGAACAAGTTTTCTTGAACTGATTGTGGTCGAGAACAAGTTTTCTCACCAAAGGTCAATCTGTAGCGTAACAAACTTCCGAGAAAGTTGGGATTTTGAGTTGTTTCCAAAATAAAACCAATATTTTCCCAAAATTGAATCTCCTTCTTTTCCAATCATCTGTTCACCGAAAATACAAGCAAACCACCAATAAATCAAGATCTTGAATCCTTGATATCACAATAACGAGCCTGAATAGGTCTAAGGCTCTGATACCAATTGTAAGTCCTGAATCTAGATCACTACAATTATGATATCAACAATATAGGTGTTTGTGCGGAATTCCAACACTAGATGATTCAAGAACAGAAGTAAACACAAACACGTAGAACACGAGAATAGCTTCAAAACACACGTTAATATTAACGTCGGGTGCTTAAGCACTAACAATACAATACTCGTCTGTGATAACCCTCAGACGGCCAAGAACCAGTGAATGAACCAACTCCTAACCCTATACAATGCATTCTATATATATAGGGAACTAACCATTAAAGCCCAATACTAACCAAAAGCCTACCGAGATCCGAAGGGATCTCGGTTTACATTCACAGCTCAAACAAAACAAACAAACTAAGTACAAACCAAATAACTAGGCCTAATAGTTGTTCGCCGGGACAATGAGTCGTTAGAAAATTTTATCACCAGATTTAACAACGAGATCTTGAATATTGGTGGAATCAACGAAGATATGCTGAGGGGGGCATTTAGGGTGAACGCGAAAGTCCAGAGATGGTCTGCTGTTTGACTGGAAGAGATGGTATGCCTAAGATTTGGGACGGGATTATGTCCGCGGCCAAGGTCTTTGAAGCCACAGAAAAACTGTTGGGGCGAGAAAATCAAAACAAAGCACGAATTCTGAACCAAGGAACGCCCAACCCAAAAAAGAAGAGAAGGGTTCGATCTGGTCTAGAATTCAACCTCCGGAAAGTTCTTCCAAATAGTTCGATGCCAGGTCACCAATCGGGCAAAAGTAGAAAGATAGAAAAGCGGGTAAGTTTGATCAACAACATTGGACTCCATTAAAGAAGACTCCGTCCAAAATCCTGACAACGGAAAACATCGAGTTCAGGAAGCCACAGCCGATGACCAGGTAGGTGAACCTAAACCTGAATAAGCACTACATGTTTCATGAAGACATCGGGCATGACACAGTCGAATGTGTGAGCCTGAGAAATTAAATCAAATCCGCCATCAAATCCGAAAATCTTGAGCACCTACTCAAGAACGTGCGGCAAGGCCCACGGAAGAACACGACTTCCGCAGATAAAGCCCCCCCAAAGAAACAGATCTAAGACTTGAACATGCATATGATCCAAGGGGACCTGCGGATAGAGATGGAGGAAGATGAATGGAAAAGCGAACATGTGGTTTATCCAAGAGTAAAAGGGGGCCCATGCATTAAGCAACCTCTACTTATCATAGGACTGTTCGGCCATTATAGGTCCCAGTATGTCTTCTTTGACACTGGGAGTATATCCGATATAATGTACGAACAATGCTTCGAGCAGCTGGATGATGAAGACAAGGCAAAATTGAATCCTGTGCACGACCCAGTTTCTGGGTTTGGGTATGAAGTTATGCACCCTAAGGGGGTCATTACGTTCCCAGTCACGCTCAGTGACGGAATTCTTACAAGGACCGAGGATGTTGAGTTCCTCTTACTACCCGCGAGATCTAAACACGACATTATCTTAGGGCGAGAAGCGATTGGTGATTTCAATGCCAATCCTTCGACTGTGGTCGGGGTGCCTACAAGAAAGGGGATAGCTATCATCCGAGTTAACAAGCATAGTTATGCAACAGAAGGGTCGAAGCCCGCAAAGGTCCCCAAAAAGGCATTGCGAACAGCACCAGAGAAATGCGTCGTCAATCCGATGTACCCAAAACAGACCGTTACTATCAGGGCGACTATTTCAGAAACAGTACGGGTCTTCTTGAAACAAATACTGGTCAAAAACGCCGATGTTTTTGCTTGGACACTGTAAGTCCAGTGAGAGATCTTTCAATGCGATATCAATATACTTAATGGTTAGGCGGAAACTAACCACTACGTTGATTATGTGAGAAACGATTAAGAACACACCAAACACAATGAAGAAGCTTCAAAACACACGTATATTATACGTCGGGTGCTTAAGCCCTTAACTTACACGATTGAATAATAATGGACGAACAACCTTGACCTAAACTACATACATCATATATATAGATATACCAACCTAGGCCCAAAACATACAAAAGCCCACCGAGATCAACAGATCTCGGTTTACATAATACAGCCCAAACTAAGCCCAAAATACAAGCATAAACCACAAGTCATTGCCCAACATTCTCCCCCTTGGTTTATTGCTTGATCACAAGTGCTTCGTGCTTCTATACCTTCATTTAGACCTTTCGGCGTATATATTGTGGCTCCTAAATAGATACTTGGAAGTTGAGTGTCTTATTTAGGGCCTTTTTTAAAAATTGGCTAGAAATCCAGCACAGGTCATGCTACTACCCATTTGAAGTAGATGAATATGACCTTTGTTATCATGAACAACAACAAGTATTAGGCTTGATTGACTCAGAAAAGTCAAACATGATGTATCTTTGGCAGAAACCAAAAGTCCTTGGTCAAGGTTTGACCGAGAGTGCTTCAAAACCTCTTCAAAACGAAGATCTCTCTGATTGATCAAAAGAATCTGGTCAGTCCATGTCGAGAACCTTAGAGCATTGTTCATCATCTTCAACATACCGCCAATCACCATTTATGACCAAACCTGTAACTACAATCAATGACTAAACCGATAATTAGTAACTTCAACATAGAACAAACAAACCTTCTGAATGATGAATCAATAAAATCCTATAACCACCTAAAATCTCTGAACCATAATGGAGTTCTTTACCTTTTAAAGAAATCTACTTGAAAGTTCAAGGAGACAAGAATAGATGTATGGTGGCGAGTAGGTGAAAGATTTGATGGTTATAATGAGAAAATATTTTAGAAGATAATAGAAGTTGTGAGTTTCAAGAATGATCAATAAGTAGTAATGAGTGCCTTTTAAACTACCTAGTCACATCACACTTGGCCAAGAACATTTATTTACCGAGAACATATGGCCGAGAACCATTTACTGAAAGTAGAGAACTCATAAGACTGAGTTTTCTGGGCCAAATTGATCTGGCCGAGAACTAAAAAGAGCCGAGAATGCCATTATCACAAACAACTTGGGCCAAAGATGACTGGGCCAAGAACACATTTGGTCCAACTAAATGGCCCACGACATTTTGCAACCGTCAAATCAAAAAAACGATCTTGATTCATGTGAAAACGATTTCTTAAGACATTTGTTTCGACACGAGTAAACATGAGGTAAAACTAAAAATTAAAAAATAACATAAAAAAAACTAAACTAAAACAAAAAATTTAACCATTAGGCCTTCAGTAAATTTAACATATTTTGGGATCAAATTTCAGCTGTTTTAACAAACGACACCTTTTTATGAAATGATCCAAACATGAAATCATATTGATCAAGATACTTTCACAATGATTCATTTTCAGCATTATTGTGACATAATGAAAAGGTTGATAGCAGGTAATTATCATGATTTTCATTTCGCCAGTGATATGATTAGATTCAATTAGGCACAAAGCTTATGTGGACATCACTTATGGACCCATGATGCCCCTTATCTATTCTCAAGGTGTATTTGGTTTTCCCCAGATCACCCCAATTTGACTCCAACCCCCTAATTCTTGATCAAAGGAATTTTCTCTATACAAAAATAATTTTAAGCTTTAAGGTTGAACGTTGGACTTACATGTCATCCGGACTTACAAGCCTTACATTCAGGGTGTTTAGGACTTATTTGTATGCCCCACCCCTGTAGTTCCCTGGGACCCCTTTAAGCTTAAGGAAAACAAATTTGAATGATAATAATTTTCATATATATTTACATCAATTTTTTTAAAATATAATATTTTTGGTGATCAAGACACTAACGGGCTCGTGTATGACTGGGTAATTACTTTTCTGCCTATCATTCAAAGAGATGTATCTAGTGACATGCAAAGCATCTTCAAAATGACTCTCCACAATAAGTTTAGCAGATTTAGTTTATATCACTTCAAACTTTTAATTACCATGGAAAGCTACCATACACATCAATAACTATTCAAAAGCCTTTTTGGCCTAATAACTTCACACGTTAGGCACACAAAATCAATTTATCTATCATTTCTCAAAGGTTGGATCAATTTTCATTTGAAAATATTTTGAGCTTCTAAAAAGCTTTTAGCTGAATAATAATATCACTTCCCAGATGATAATCCCGAAGACAATTTGAAATCCAATCACCCTAGTTACCTTCAGTTTTCTGGTGAATGGCTATCCTATGAGTCTACAAGTAGACGATAGGACCAAACACATAAAATGTGTCCCTCAAACTTTAGGCGGCCGGCATAATTTTCAGTGAGAGAACTTAAAACGATAGTTAAACAAAAACAATTTTTTTTATGTATGTTCAGTTGCCCCGGTCACGTTCAGCCCTAAGGTTAATGGCTATCCCGTGAGTCAAGAATTGATGATAGGACCAAACATATGAAATATGTTCGTTGAACTTGAGTAATCGGCATGATTTTAAGCAAAAGAACAAAACTTTTTTTTTAAACACACACACACACAAACACACTCTTTTTGTATTTTTCTTTTTCTCCCCCTAAATTTGTACAGAAATTTTACCGAAAACCGAAAAAACTTTTATGTACAAATTTACCTCACGTAAGACTCAATCATCAAAACAAAGCATCTTAAGGAATCCCACAAGCACATTGAACCTAGCTGTTCCGACCGGTTTTGTAAATAAGTCTGCCACGTTATTATCGGTGTGGACTTGTTCAAGATGAATCAATTTCCGGTTGTAAAAGTCACGAATAAAATGGACTTTGAGGTCAATGTGGTTGGTTTTGGAATGCTGAACAGGATTTTTAACAATAGCAATAGCAGCATCATTATCACAAAAGATGAGAGTGTCAAGAAATTCCAAACCGTAATCCAGCAATTGATGTTGCATCCATATAACTTGTGAGCAGCATGCGGAAGCAGCCACATACTCAGCCTCGGCGGTAGAAGTAGACACCGTCTGTTGTTTTTGCATTGCCACGAAATCAGGCGATCACCCAAGTACTGACATCCCGCAGATGTTGATTTCCTGTCAATATCATCACCTCCATAATTGCTGTCAGCAAAAGCATACAAATCAAATTCTGAGTTTTTGGCATACCAAAGACCAAGCTTCGATTTCCCTTTCAGATAACGAAAGATACGTTTAACAGCAATTAAATGAGAGAGTTTAGGATTAGCCTGGAAATGCGCGCATTGACAAATAGCAAACATGATGTCGGGACGACTAGCAATGAAATACATAAGAGATCCGATCATCGAACGATAGTTTGTTTGATCTACGGATTTCCCTTCAGCATCAGAAGAAAGAAGCGGTATTTCCGCCATGGGAGTTGCTGCCGATTTGGAATCTTGGAACTCGAACTTTGCTAGAATGTCTTCGACATATTTCCCTTGATGCAGTAAAATCCCTGTTGCACTCTGACGAACCTGTAAACCCAAAAATGTCGTCATCTCTCCCAGTGAACTCATCTCAAACCTCTTCTTCATAACCCCCTCAAATTCAGTACACAAAGTGATGCTGGTAGAATTGAAAATGATGTCATCCACATAGATTTGGACAAGGATGAGGTCCTTTCCAACCATCTTCTGAAACAGTGTCTGATCAATGGTCCCACGCTTGTAAGCATGTTCTAACAAGTGAGCCGTTAGCGTAGCATACCACGCCCGAGGGGCTTGGTGAAGACTATAGAGAGCTTTGTCTAACTTGTAGACGTGATCAGGACACTTAGAACTTCTTAAACCTGGTGGCTGATCCACATAGATTTCTTCCTTTACTTTCCCGTACAGAAAGGCGGTCTTGACATCCATTTGATAGACAGTAAATCCCATATAGGATGCATATGCCAAGAATATACGAATTGCCTCAAGTTGAGCTACGGGAGCGTAAACTTCTGTGTAGTCCAACCCTTCTACCTGACGAAATCCACGAACTACAAGACGAGCCTTGTTTCTGACAATAACCCCAGTATCGTCTTGTTTGTTTCTGAAAACCCATCTCGTGTCAAGCGACTTTTTCCCTTTAGGCAATTCCACCAATTTCCAGACATTTAGCTTGTGAAACTGATTCAGCTCTTCATGCATTGCATCTACCCAGCTAGGTTCCTGAAGTGCCATGTCAACTAATTTTGGTTCAATCTGAAAAATGAAACAGGAGTAGAGACAATTGTTTATGTTTCCTGTTTGACTTCTGGTTGACACACCCGACTCAAGGGGACCAATGATATTTTTGATTGGATGATCCCGTTGAATTTTTGATGGAACGGAGTGATCTGGAACACTGCTGGTGGCCGGCAAGTTTGTGAGTTCGTCAAGTGAATCGATTAGCGGATTTCTCCAACCAGAAGCTGTTGTATTATGCTGATACGAGGTACTAGCAATGTATTCATTTGGAATAGCAAATAGAAAGAGAGTACTGCCAAAAACTTGTTTGATGAGACTCTCCCCCTCAACTGATGGAACATTAGCTGAAGGTGTTGAGGTTGAAGGCAAACTACTCTCAACCGGAGAACTTTGATTCTGAGACAGGTGTCAGATCAGGATCTTGAGAGCCCAAGGATGACTGTTCACTATTGTCGAACAATTCTGGCGGATCAATACCCATAATTGTGACATTTGAGCCAAAACAAGTACACCTCAGTACGTATTTACCGATTAAGCAAATAAATGCCTTTTGCGTAACAAACGAACGATTAATCGAACGGGTCAGGTTATGAGCCAGAAATCCCGGGGGGCCATCTATAAGTGTTATACGTTTAATATAAGCTAAAATATTAGTAATATGGCCTTAGTTCGATAGCAAACAAGTTAAACGAAAACATGCACGTTTAACCACCCGCTATAGATTTAAACGCGAAAAATAGTTACAAACCAAGCATTGTATCATCCGTTAGGCCGAAAAAGACTTACCAAACACTTATTTGAAATGTTTTAAGCGATCCATGAAAATACTTTGGATTTTTACAAACGTATACTACGTTTTTATAAATTTATACAAAAAGAACCGAAAAACACTCGTTTTCCGCACTGTTTGACACACCCGATATATTTTTCTCGCCAAAAACCGAATCTAAAATAAATTTGAACTTGAAATTTCATGTACGGAACGTAAAATGAGTTGAAATATATTAAATATGGGCTAAAATGGGTGCCCCTTTGGTCCGGCCGCCAAAGGGGACTTACTCCTTAAGCCTTGTTTTATTGTTATAAATTATTATGAGATCTTTTAAAACACACACTTTCATAAATCTGGAAAATACCAGCATAATTCTTCATCCAAGTTCAAGAACTTAAGGTACTAAGTTTATTTTAACCAATTTTAGACATGTTTAATTTTGTTTGATATCATATAAACATAGTTTGATTGCCAAAAATCATTCCTAACCATGTAAAAACCCTAAAAATGGTCCATAAACATGTTTTGATCATACACATGGTAAGGAACCTGGTTTGATAGTTTTTTTTGGCCATAAACATGGATTAAAGGGTTGAAACGGCATTTTTACGGTTCAAAAGTTCGTTTTTGTGCACTAGCCGAAACCCTAAGTTAAGGGCTGTTATGTTGATGAAAAATTGCTTTTTTTGTGATATAGGACTTGTATCTAGCCTACATAGGAGCACAAGAGCTTGAAAAGTTGATTAGAAAGGCGGAAACGAACCAAAACCGCTAAGGTAATGCCGAAACACTCGCTTACGGGCTGTTTAGGTTAAGGTTATGATGTGCATATTATTAGGCCTTGAAGTTTTTCAAGGACATCAGGAACCACGTCATTGAGTCTCTGTTCAAATTTGGTAATTTTTCGACCATCCGAGAATATTTGGCGAATTTATTACCGAATTGGGACGTTTATTTGGGAAAAATAGCTAAAATACTTCAAAAATTATGAAATTTTTCTGGGAACTCATATTTAATGTATTTTGATCACATATGAATTTTGTGATCATTTGGAGAAGTCTAAAGGTGTTTTGTGTATATGCGTTCGTGTGATTTTTATAGCCGAATTTGGGCCGAAAAGAATATCGCACGAGTTTTTTACATTCTGGAATTGATACAGGTTGATTTGGGACATGATTTGAGCATCCAGGAATTTTTGTGAAATTTTTGGAAATTGTTTGGGGTAAACGGACGATTTTCAGGCGTTGCTGGGCCAAGTTGTTCGTTTACAGTGGGCCAACTTGGCCAAGTTGTCCAAGTTGTTCGTGGAAATCGTCCAAGTTGTTCGTTTTAGGCGTTGTTTGTTTTAAAATCGTCCAACGCTTGGGGTAAACGATTTTCAGGCCAAGTTGGGGTAAACGCCTGAAACGAACGCTTGGGGTAAACAACTTGATAACGAACAACTTGGCCAAGTTGTTTGTTTTAAAATCGTTTACCCCAAGCATTGCTGGAAATTGCTGGACAAATTGCTTATAGCAATTTCCACGAACAACTTGGACGATTTTCAGGCGTTGCTGGACAAATTGTTTACCCCAAACAATTTTCAGGCGTTGCTGGGCCAAGTTGTTTGGGGTAAACGGACGATTTTCAAGAACAACTTGGCCTAGCAATTTGGGACATGATTTGAGCATTCTGTGCTTATAGCGGGTCAAGTCTCAGAGACGTATGAGGCAAAAAATGACACAATGGCCTCATATCTATCCCAAGCTAAAGACCTCATGCAGCAATTCACCTCATGCAAAGTCGTTCACATAAAGAGAAGTGAGAATCGGAATGCGGATGCATTGAGTAAACTAGCATCCACTAGTTTTGAGCACATGGGAAGAGACGTAAGAATCGAGGTTTCAGACACTCAATCCGTCACTCAACATCAGGTCTTGGTCATCCAAACAGGAACAAGTTCCTGGATGACACCCATCGTAAATTACTTAACTTCTGGCACTTTGCCGGACGAAAAGGCAGAAGCACGAAAGATATGCCACAAGGCACTATGTTATCAAGTCCATGAAGGTGTGCTGTTCCAAAAATCATTCCTTGGCCCGTTACTCAGATGTGTAGATGCGAAGGAGTCCAATTACGTTATTAGAGAAATCCATGAAGGCATATGCGGGTTACACGCGGGGCCAAGGATGGTAGTGGCCAAGATAATGAATGCTGGATATTACTGGCCAGGCATGCATATGGATGCAGTTAAAGAGATCCGGAAATGCGATGCTTGTCAGAGACACGTGCCACAAACGCTGCAACCTCAAAACAACCTCGTCCTAGTAACCTTGGCATGGCCTTTCCAGAAATGGGCCATTGATATCATGGGACCATTTCCGGAAGCACCTGGGCGGGTGAAGTTCTTGTTAGTAGCAATAGATTATTTCACGAAGTGGGTGGAAGCCAAACCATTGGCTCATATCATGGCAGCAAACGTCAAAAAATTCCTATGGGAATACATTATCTGCCGTTTTGGTCTCCCCCAAACGTTGGTCAGCGACAATGGCACCCAGTTTGCCGATAAAAACCTCCAAGAATGATTATCTGAGCTACACATCAACCAGGTGTTCACGTCAGTGGCTCATCCACAAGCCAACAAGCAAGTGGAAAGGGCCAACCGAAGCATTAAAGAAGGCATGAAAGTGAGATTGGGGACAAAGCGAACTGGGTGGGTAGATGAGTTGCCTCATGTGCTATGGGCGCATCGAACCAGCAAGAAAACCAGCAACTCTGAAACCCCATTCAGCTTAACGTATGGCATAGAAGCGATGATTCCCGCTGAAATTGGTATCCCATCCACAAGGATTCTCTTGATTGAAGATAACGAGAAAGAACTCCGGTTGAACTTAGACCAACTAGAGGAAAGAAGAGAGTTGGCAGCCGTACGTGAAAGCAAATACAAGAACTAACTCCAAAAATACTACGATGCACGGTCAAAATTTGCGAATACAACAAGGGAGACTACCTTTTCCGAAATAACGAGGCATCGAGTTACCGGGAAAGTTAGCTCCCACATGAGAGGGCCCATATGAAATTGACGAAGTTCTGGGGAAGGGTGCATACAAGTTAAAGAAATTAGACGGCACTTCGATCCCCAGAACTTGGAACGTCGCGCAACTCAGGTGATGTTATATCTAATATGTAATTGTCTTTTAGGCCTGCGTGCCTTTCGGTTGGCCTGCGTGCCACGAATTTGGGTCTGCGTGCCAAGTGTTTTCCTTTTGTTATAGATCAACGTTAATACAAAATTAGTTAGCGCGTCGATTGATTCCAATTTTTATCTTGTTTCTCTACGGACAGGCCTGCATGCCAATATTCGTCCTAATCCTATATTTTGGATATATGGTGGGTTTAGCTAACACACATTTATATTGTAAACATACAAGACAAAATGTAAAACCCATGTCATATATACAACCAAAAAAGGGATTACAGAAACAAGGAAATATACAACAAAAACTATTCTTCCCCACGAAGATAGCTACACAGCTGCTGGACACCATCCGCCTTCGTAGCGAAGTCTTGGATAACAACCTAGATGGAAAAATGTAATTCATCAAAATCATCCATCTGTGCGTCATCCTTCCCATCCACATCCACAGCATGCATCTCAAAGTTTTCTAAGGAACGACCCTCCCGAGCAAAGGTTACTCCCTCTTGGAAACCTGCCTTGCACCCTGAATCACTTGATGCGCGAAGGAGATCGAAAACGAAGTCTCCTAGAGTAGATCCCCCATGTACATGAGAGACAACCTATGTCAGCAAAGAAGCCATTAAGATGCGGTTTAAAACAAACAACAAAAAGAAAAAAAAAAAAAAAAACAAGAGAGAGAGAGAGAGAAGAAACCTATACCTTGGGAAGACCTTCCTTCATTAGCCATGCTCGGTTAAAGATAGCTTGTTCGGCACTTAGCTTCAGTGCGCCCTGCTCACCAATATAACGAGTGTTTTTGTTGATCAAATCCTCAATTAGTTGATCCTTTTCAGTAGAGGCAGCACGAAGAGTGCTAATGACTTCTTCTTGGGTAGTGAGGAGGGCTTCAAGAGCCTGCTTCGCCTCTTTCGCCTTGGCGAATTCAACCTCGCGGGTACGGGCGTGAGCACTTGTGGCTTCAACAGTAGCATTCTGTCGCCGGCACACCTCTTCCCAATCTTTGGCAGTGGAAGCCTGACGCGCCTTCTCCTGCTCCAGAGCCCATTCAGAATCTCTCAGCTCCCGCCTTGCAGTGTTAGCCTCGAGACGATATTTCTCCTTCTCGGCCCGGAGCTCTTCGAGGAGATTGTCCTGCATACCCCAGTTCCGGTCCATGAAGTTCCATTCCCGGTATATCTCTTGGGTCGTCGAGACCAGATTGGCTAAATGATACACGTAAGAATTCCCAAGAGATACATGGGCATGCTTATTTTGGAACTCACGTCCCGCAGGCGGCACACCCTCATGAAGAAAGTTAAAACACACCTCCCTATCAGAAAACCGGGAAGAGGGAGTTAAGATCCAATCCGGGACATGACGGGTAGCGCCTCCCAGCATGGAATGAGCCTCCCCCCTCCCGCCATGGAGCGGGAAGGTGGTAGGAGTCCTGACACTGGCCCCATCTGTTGAACGCCCTCCTGTAAGATTGGCAGTGACAAAGGCAGAGACTCGGGTATATATGTTTCCTGCTCAACAGACCGAGGCACATCCACCTGTGTCTTGGCAGGAGGCATGTCCAAAAGAATGACGTTATCTGCAAAACAATAATAGCCAGGAGCAATTAGCCAAAATCCATAAAGCACACCCAAGGGTTTAGAAAAGTACCCGGTGAGCCTTCTGTACGGGATGCAACCCGGTCACGAAGGCGGGTCCTCGCTGCCCTCGAAGGGGAGATAGGAGGAGATGGATCTAGATCCTGTCCACCAGTCACTACCGCAGGAGCGGTGGAGGAAGAAGCCTCAATCCTCTTGCGACTAAACGCTGTATAAGAAGTATTTATTAATGCACGGGTTGCATAAAAGGAATCTTAAGAAACATTACATGTCGCATACAAACTTTCAAAAACCAGAGGTTTCTGGCGAACCCTCTAGGAGAACAAGAAGTGATCCTTGGTTTTGTCAAGAATAGGAAGATCCTTCTTGTTTCGAGCAACCAGTTGCATTGACCTGGGAACATCAATCAAAACAGATAGAAGCGTGCCCTCCGCTGTACATAATCAATGAAAGATGCCTAGATAAAACACTTAGAAAATATAAAGAATACTTACATCCATTTGGCTTCCGGAAGTATGGCACTTCATCTGGGTAAGGCCACAGGCGGCTCATCCCGGCTCTGACCAGAGCAGCTTCAAGGATGGGGCGTATTAGCGTGGCGGTAGAGGTCAGCTGATGATACCACTCATGCCTCCCCAGACGTTCCACGTATGACAGGGCAAGCAATGGTTGATCCGCTGAACGCCAGCACATAGAAAGCGGGATCACATCCTCCCGAATCCAAAAAATAACATACTCGCCCATTGGGGATCCGATGGAGATGCGTCCAGTGCAACCAGTTTTCTGTCAGTAACAGGCAAATGTATCGTCCGCCCTTACCATGCATGTGATAAAAAAAAGGCAAACTTCTCGATTGTAGGCATGATGCCATGCGCCCTGCAACAAAATTCAAAATGAAGCATGCGTATCATGGCCGACAGATGAAGCTGGGAGAGATGAATCATGTTCCCAGTTATGAGCTTTCCCAAAAACAGGGTAACCGGAAGACGAAAGTTCCCGGAGTTGAAAAATTCAGCATAGAGAGCCATTTTCCCCATCGGAGGACGGTTGGCCGTCGAGCCAGGAACTGGAAATTCTGGCTCCCATTCAAGAGCAATGATGTAAGAATTGATTATAGCCTGAAATTCCCTTTCATTCCAGTCAATGGTGACACGATCAATAGTGTGAAGCACCGGCCAAGACGACATCATATAATTGGCTAATAATTGATTACAGTGAGCTATGGTTACTGATTGGAAGCAAACGACATAAAAGAAATCTCTTAAGATAGAAATGGAAATAATCTTAGAAATCCGATGAACGTGAAGCAACTTCTCAAGAACAACAAAGAATAAACTGAAGAGCCGATGGATATTTATACTAATCGCATTTAGTGAGGTGTACAATGGAAATAACTATCGGCCAATCAGGTTATAACACATTAGGCGGGAGATCAAAGGTCCAAAATTCAAAATCTCAAGTACAGCTATCACCAACTTGCAGACCTATCACATCCTACTTCTATGCAAAGTAGACCTGTCACGTCAGCCACCAAAATAACCAGCGTATTCCTAGTTACACAGTAACGAGACAAGCTAAATGTTTGATTGACACGCCAGACAATGGTAAGGTTCAAGTTACAAAAAAAAGGAACAAGGAAAAGATAAGTCTCAGAAGGGAAACCACCCGCGATTACTAAGTGTGGATGTTTGCATAATAATAAACGGATGGACAAATTTAGGATGCATTTCAACAAGATACATAAAACTTAACGAGAAGATACTTTTCATTTCATTGATAACATGATTACAAGTACAAGGAAGATAGAAATATTTACAAAAAATTCCTAAGTAAATCATTAACATGAAGCCTTAATTCACCAACGCAGGTAGGGTCGTGACTATGATCTTCAATGTACTTCAGGATGTCAAAGGAGAGGCCCTCAAAAGAGTCCAGATCAGCATCATACTCCTTTTGACAATCACGTCCGTGTAGCGCAAACTCGGTAGGCAAACGCCCCTTGCGGGCCATGGAATAACACTCCTCAAAATCAGCCTATCGGCATGCCCGCGAGGAGCTAACCAGGAGGTTAGCAAGGCATTCCCCAAGCGCAGGCACCTCTTTGATGAGCCTAACAATCTAAAAACCAGGAAAAGGTAAGCGTGAAATTTCAAACAGAAAGGTTATATCTGAAAGTATTTACCATGGGGATGCCAAACTTCAGAAGCCAATACCTCTCATCAGTGGTATTTGTGAGGGTCTGTTGCAGACCCTCATTCGCCTCAGACAGCGAAGCAAGGCGATCATCTTTGGCCTTCAGCTCCGTTTGAAGCCGTCGGATTGTTGAGTTGGATTTGAGCAAGGAAGATTGGAAACTTCTCAACCTCCTCAAGAAATAGGCTAAGTATGGACTTCGAGCAAGCTTGGATCATCGAGCATGGTTTACTACCTCGAGCATGGTCTTCAGAACCATTTTTGGTGAATTCTTCTAAGTTTTGAAAGCTTCGAGCAAACTACACTTCTCTGAGCAAGAGTGTTCTTCTATCGAGTACGGATTTCCAATCGAGCAAACGACTTGATCATTCAAGTTCTAGCCAAGTGATCTGAGCACATTGTTGTCGAGCATGGATGTAATAAGAAAATGCCATATGTTCTAAGCATGGACTTCGAGCATGGTTCAGTCCCCCCCGAGAAAGATTTACATTCGAGCGTGCTAAAGATTGTTCAATAAGTCTCAAGACAGGATTGACGACATCAAGAAGAATATGCTTGCTCGATGGAAAGGTTCGAGCAAAGCAAGGATTGGTCAAGAAGAATGAAGCATACTAGAGGAGAATATTTTCTATGTGAAAATATTCTAAGTAAAGTATACTCGAAGACACTTATCGAGCATACAATGCATATTGAGTCTGCTCGAGTAAGATATATATCATGCTTGAAGACTCTTACACTTGTATTTTTATTTATCTTTCATTATGTAATGATTAGGGAATTCTAGAAAGAATGTCAGGGTCTATAAATAGCATCCTAGGTTTCCATTTAGAAAACGACAGAGCGCACGCAATAGGAGAGAGAAAAACATTCCAAACGAATATTCTCTTTGTCTCCTCGTACCGCCGCCATCACGAAACCCTAGACATTCCTTTCACTGTTACATTAAATGATATTTTTAAATGCAAAAAATCTTTGTCTTTGATTTTGTTCTTAATGACTATATTTTATTGTTTCATTGTTATTATCTCAGACCTTTGTTCCCATTCGTTGAATATTCTGATTCTGCCGAAATATCCAATAGGCCTTCGGGTTATTAGATCTGCGTGTTCTTGTCAACCTACTTAAGGTTTGCACCAGATTTACGGTCCTGACAAGTGGTATTAGAGCTTTGGAGGCTCGCTGAAGGCCATGGGACTGAAGGTTTGTGATAAAGCTTGAAGCTTTACAAAGTTTTCGTATGTGAAAGTTCAGATCTGAGAAGATGGATGATCAAGAGGTATCAACAAACAAGATTCCAAGATTACTAGGACAAGAAAACTTCATCAAGTGGAAAGTCTTATTTGAAGCTGCTGTAAACTATAATGACCCCGAGCTTTGAAACTCAATCCAAGATGGACAATATATTCCCTCCCTTGCTGCAAACAACAGTGCCACTATTGAAAGCAAGATGAAGAAAAGAGACAACAAGGCACTGTCAATGTTGAAACAACGTCTCTCTTGGGAGATATTGACCAGTGTCACCCATCATAAAACCGCTAAGGAGATGTATGACACTGTTATTGACATGTTTGAGGGTAACACAGAGCTCAGAGACATCTAAAAGGATAGATTGAAACAACAGTTGGATCAATTCAAGTACAAAGAAGGTGAACGACTAAAGTCAGTGTTGTAGAGGTTCATGACCATTGTGAATGAAAACAGAACAACTGACTTACTGATTTCTGATTTTGAGCTGAATAACAAATTGCTGTCCTCATTGTCTAGAGAATGGTACACAACTAGCAAATTTATTAAATAAAAGGCCAATTTTCCCAACTTCAAGTTGGATGATGTGATAGCATCTCTAAAGGCTGCTGAGCATGAGATGATAGAAAACAATATGATAAGAGAAGAGAAGCGCAGCTTCCCAATGGCAAATGATTTAGTGGCACCTATGGGAAACCTCACTCTTAAGTCTCATCAACAGCCAATAGTGGAAGAACCTGCTGAATCAGGATCAATGTGTAGAGGAAGCCAAGCAAGATTTAATGTCCAATTGATTGAAGATGATGCTGATTCTACAGCAAGTGGACACCCTCCTTACACACAGAACAACTCAAGTCATGGAACAGATTATCAAGCACTATTCTCCATGTTTATTGATTATTACCATGCCTTTGTTGCAAAGAATCTGATTAACACTAGTATGGTGCAAGAAGATCATGAATAGATAGATGTAGATGATCTTGAGAACATGGACATAAAATGGCATGCTGCAATGTTGGCACTCAGAAGCAAAAGGCTGTACAACAGGACTGGGAGATCATCTTTCTCAGGACCCAATGACCGAATCGCATTTAACAAATCCAAATCCATTTGTTACAACTGCCCGCAGCCATGGCATTTTGCAAAGGAATGCAATCAACCAAAGCACTTTGGTAATCAAGTGAATCAAAACCAATTCTATCAAAAGAAAAATCAAAATTACCAAGGTGGACAATAGATAAATCAACTGGTAAATCACAATCCCTATAAGAACAACAACATATCCAGCAACAACAAATTCAGCCTCAACAGAGAAAAAATCAGACTCCAATTCAGGGAAATCAGAACAGAGGAAATGTTAATGCTGTTAGTCAGGGTAGAGACCAAGGAAATGTTGCAGTGACCATAGTGCCACAAGAAGGGGAGTTTGAATGGAGCAACCATGCTGCAGAGATGGAAAAAGCCAATGTTGCATTCGTGGCTAAAGTTCAAGAAAAAGGAGAGTCTTCAGCATCACATGAACAGTCCTTGGACGGAAATGATACATGGTACATGGACAGTGGATGTTCCCGGCATATGACCTGTGATAGGGAAGCTCTTGTGAATTATGAAAGAAAGTTTTAAGGACCTGTTGCATTTGGGAGTGATGAGAATGGAGGAAAGATTGTTGGAAGATGCACTCTTACAAATGTCAAAGTATCTTTTGAGAATTTGCTGCATGTTGAAGGGTTACAATATAACTTACTCAACATTACTCAAGTGTGTGATAAAGGATACAAGGTTGCCTTCAATGATGAACATTGCCTAGTCCTTAAGCCTGAATTTGTCATTCCACCAGAAATGATTATGATGATAGCTCCAAGGAATGGGAACCTCTATGAGCTCATAATGAAAAATGCAATCTCTAGAGGTGGTTCATGTTTTATCTCTAAAGCTACTAAAATCGAGACAAGACTGTGGCACAGAAAGATGTGTCATGTCAATCTCAAAAACATGAACAAATTGATAAAAGGTGAGCATGTTGTGGGACTTCCAACAAGAGAATTCAAATTGGAGGAAAAATACTCCTCTTGCCTCAAAGGAAAGCAACATAAGTCATCCCATAAGAGCAAAATGATAAATTCAATTGATGAAGTATTAGAATTGCTTCAGATGGATCTGTTTGGTCCTATAAGTGTCCCAAGCATTGGAAAGAAGAGATTCTGCCTAGTTATAACAGATGATTTCTCAAGGTTTACATGGGTCTTCTTCATGGGAAGCATGGATGAGACTCCAGAGCTGATCAAGACTTATGCATTGAAAATGGAGAATCAACTTGAGAAAAGGGTGAAAGTGATCAGAAGTGACAATGAAACAGAATTCAAGAATGGAATTATGGAACAATTCTGCACTTCTAAAGGGATCTTTCAACAATATAGTGCTCCAAGTACCCATGAGCAAAATGGTGTTGTAGAAAGAAGGAATAGAACATTGATTGAAGTTGCAAGGACCACGATAGCTGATGCAAACTTACTAGTGAATTTCTGGGCAGAAGCTATCAACACTACATGCTTGTGCAAAACATGGTTCTTTTGAACAAAGCTCACAACAAAACTCCATATGAGATTATCTTCAAAAGAAAACCCTAAGTGAAGTTCTTGAAACCTTTTGGTTGTAAATGTTCATTGCTGAACATAAGAGACTATCTAAACAAGTTTTAGTCCAAATCACTGGAATGTTTCTTTGTTGGACATTCAACTCAATCAAAGGCCTATAGAGTGTATGTTAAAGAGCACATGGTGGTCATTGAGTCATTTGACATAATCTTCAATGAAAATCACTTTAACAATGTATATGGACCCAAATGGTTGTTTGACCTGGAAAAGATGATTAAATCATTCAAGATCTACAATGAAGACATGGACAATAGCATGTTCAAAACAAGCATTGAAGTGAAAGGAAAGCAGAAGCACATTGATCTGGACAAGCCGTGGTCATCAGTTGCAACTGAAGAAAAAGGATTCACCTTTGAAAGAAGCATCCAAGGACCAAATGAATTGGAGATCAATGATCAAGAAGCTATAGTTTAAGTATTCAATGAAGGCCCAAGTGAAGTGGAGAGTGAACCACTGCAGAGTCAATAGCAGAGTCAACCTGAAGAAACAGACAAATTTGAAGACAGATTTCAGTCTTTGTTTGATTCTCTTCAGATTGGAACCAATGAAGCATCCTCATCTGCAGATACTCTAAACCAAGTGACTACTGAATCTGAAGAAATGCCTCAGAATGAAGCTTTTGATGAGGATATGACAAATCTTGAATCAATAGTAACAGCACATTAGATTGTTCAAACTACCTCCACTGAAAGAAACCATCATGTAGAAAACATCATTGGTGACTTGCATGAAAGAGTGACAAGAAGTTCATCTGAAAGGGCAAGCATATGTCTTTATGCCTGTTTTCTATCCCAAGTTAAACCAAAGAACATCAATCAAGCCTTAAAAGACAACAGCTGGGTGGAAGCCATGCAGGAAGAGTTAGCTCAGTTCAAAGACTTACATGTTTAGGATTTAGTTGACAAAGCCAGAGGAATATATGCAATTGGCACCAAGTGGGTTTTCAAAAACAAAAAGGATGAAAGAGGGTTAGTCAAGAACAAAGCAAGGCTGGTGGCTCTAGGGTGTTTACAAGAAAACGGGGTAGATTATGAAGAAGTCTTTGCCCCTGTTGCAAGACTAGAAGTCATTAGAATCTTCCTAGCATATGCAGCATCCATGAATATTAAAGTCTATCAACTAGATGTCAAGTCTGCATTTTCGAATGGGAAGATTGATGAAGAAGTTTATGTGACTCAACCACCTGGATTTGAAGATCCAATCCATCCAAACAAGGTGTATAAGCTAAGTAAAGCTCTGTATAGATTACATCAAGCTCCTAGAGCTTGGTATGATGAGCTGTCAAACCACCTTTTGGATAATGGCTTCTGTCGTGGAGCTATTGACAAGACTTTGTTTTATAAGAAATGGAAGAAAGATCTACTGCTTGTACAAGTGTATGTTGATGACATCATATTTGGTTCAACAAACGAACATATGTGTAAAGACTTTGAACAAGTGATGAAGTCAAAATACAAAATGAGTTCCATGGGAGAAATGAACTTCTTCCTTGGACTACAAGTACAGCAGAAGGCAGATGGTATCTTTATAAATCAGTCAAAGTTTGTTCAAGAAATACTAAGCAAATTCAAGTGCCAAGATTACAAGACAGAGTCCACACCAATGGACACACATGAGAAGATGGTACCTGATGAAAAAGGGGAGCCAGTGGGTCAACATGAGTATCGGGCCAAGATTGGATCATTGATGTACCTGACAGCATCTAGGCCAGATATTATGTTTGCTGTATGTGTCTATGCAAGATTTCAAGCTAACTCCAAGGTCTCCCACATGTTGGCAGTGAAGAGGATATTCAGATATCTTAAAGCAAAACCAGACTTGGGGATTTGGTACCCAAAGAACCCCTCTTTCGATTTGATGGCCTATACAGATAGTGACTATGATGGTTGCAACATGAGTAGAAAGTCAACTTCAGGAGGATGCCAGTTTCTAGGAAGCAGGTTGGTGTCTTGGTAATGCAAGAAGCAGACTACAGTGTCCATCTCAACTGCTGAAGCTGAATACATTGCTGCATCTGCATGTTGTGCAAAGGTTCTATGGATCCAAAATCAACTGCTGGATTATGGTCTGAATTTCTGACTCACTCCTATTTTAATTGACAATACTGCTGCTATGTTTATTATCAAAAATCTTTTTCATCACTCTAAGACTAAGCACATTGAAATTAGGCATCACTTTATTAGGGACTGTAATAAAAAAGGCTTAATATAAATGAAAAGGGTAGATTCATCTGATAACTTGGCTGACCTGTTCATCAAACCTTTAGATAAAACCAGGTTTCATTTTCTGTTAAAATGTCTAGGTATGATAAATGTTTATGAAATCTGATTGATAATGTGTGCTTAAGTGAGATGCTTACTGACTATCTATTTGTTGCTCACTGTGATAAATTGGATGATTTGTTGATGTATGCTTAACTGACCATGTTGATTGAATGAATCATGTTTGATGAATTGCTTGTGTGAAATATAATATGTCTTTGATATTCATGTCTCTTGTACTTAAATATAGGCATAATTGATAAAATTGTGATTTAAGTATTTCGAGCATGGATCTGTGCTTGATATTGTGTTTGTTGCTCCTCGAACACTAACAGTCATACCTGAGAACTTTCAAGTATTTCAGCATAGGTGACATGTTTCTGCTGTTCGAGCATGAACATATGTCTTGAAAGCATTTCCTTGTATTTCGAGCATATATATGTTGCTCGAGCACAATCATTGAGTCTTGAACTTTCATGAAAAGTATCTCGAGCACATGCCTTGAAATGATAGGTTCTAAGTTTGCTCGATAGGATCTTTGTGTACTCGAGTGAAAGATCATTCAAGACTGAATGAATTTGCTAATTGTGTGAATCTTAAGTGCAGTTTGTGAGTCATATGTGCTTAACTGACTAATTGCTTTTCAAAGTCAAATGCAACATTAATTCGACAAAGAAAATGATTTTTGAAACAAGTAATATGATTTTTGACTTAACAGTTTTTGGTGAAACCATAAGAGAAATAATAATACTATTCAGTTTCAAGCTTTGAAGAAGCTTAAAATGTTTTTAAATGGAGATTGAATCCATCCTTTGGGAAATGATAGTGCATTGTTTAATTTCCTAACACATGGATTATAGGCTTAAAAGATTTATGTTTTGTGACTGACAATTTGTATAGTATCTTCTCATGAATGTAGTGACATAAGTGATACAAATATAATGATCATGCTAAGGCTGACATGGTGACACATTTAAAGACCAAGGTATGTTTCCTTGCATATCTCGCCGAATGATAGGCAGAAAGGCAATTATCCAATCATACACGAGCCTGTTGATGTTTTGGTCTCACAAAAACAAATTTACAAAGTATCTGAGCAGCTATAAAGATATTGCTACATAAAAGGTTAACAAAAGAAAATGAAGAAAAAGAAAAGTACTGAAAAAGAAAATTGCTTCAAAAATATATTATATAAAGAATAAGTGATAAAATATCATGACTTAAAGGGGCACCACGAGAACTACAAGGGTGGGGCAAGCAAATAAGTCCTAAACACTCTGAATGTAAGGCATGTAAGTCTGGATGGCATGTAAGTTCAACGGTCAACCATAAAGTCTGATATATATGTGTAGATATTCAAATAAACTGCTCATAGTAATAAAAACAATTTTGACCAAGGCATCAGGGGGTTGAAGTCAAATTGGTATGACTTGGAGAAAGCTAAATAAGCCTTGAGAAGAGATTAGGGACAACCTGAAGTCCAAAACGTTGACCATTCTTCACTTACGCCTTAATTGAACTTTAAGTATATCACAAATATTATGATAATCATGCTAAGTGCTACTACCTAATGTCAACCTGACTTAGATCATAATAAGGCTGACTATGAAATTGTGTGAAAGATCTTAACAATCTGATCCCATGTTGAGATCTCTCTAAAATATTTTGAAAAGAATTTTGACTGAATTTTGATCTCTTATTCACCTTAAACTTGTGCTTGGATTACAACCGTGATTTAAAATGATTAATCTTCTTAATTTAAGCAAGGTTTGAGTGTGGTATCTGTTTAGCCTGCTGGACAGTGATGGTGTGTCTTTGAAATGAAATCTGATTTAATCTAAAGTGTTTTTGAGCATGTTCTAGGAGTTAGAATATGCTTCGAGCATAGATATCTCATTTTTTGCTCTTCGAGCACAATGATATGCTTTGAAAACTTTTATAAGTGTTTCGAGCATAGATATCTCATTTGTTGCTCTTCAAGCACAATGATATGCTTTGAAAACTTTTATAAGTGTTTCGAGAATAGATATCTCATTTGTTTGCTGATATTAATTGCAGTCGAGCATGCATGTACTTCACGAGCATATATGTCACAATAATGAATCTGTTAGATGTTTCTAAGTGTTGTCGAGTATGCTTATACTCTACGAGCATAGGTGTAAACAGGAAAATCTATTATGTTCGAGTATGAGTTGATGCCTATGAATGTGTCTCGAGTATGAATGTTTGACTGAATATTTTGTTAAGTATTTCGAGCAAAAGATAGAGTAGCTCTGATTGAAATTCGTTTTAAGTGCTCTCGAGTAGGCGAGACATCACGAGCATACTGACTTGTTTTTAAAATGGTATGGATCAGTACTTTAATGATCTCAAGCATGATCCTATACTCGAGGATGTTTGACTTCGCATTAGTTGGCAACTTTAGAAGTTGGTTAAGAGTCTCGAGCATGGGTGTACTCGAACACAGTGTTGAAATATCTCAAAGGATCTTAAATTTTTCTAAGTTATTCTCTCGAGTATACTTCTCATCGAGCAAACCATAAATGAAATCTTTCTAAATACTTAACCACTTTCTATCGAATGAAAGTCGAGCATAGAGTACTATAGGATACAGCTGTTCATTTTGTCTGTATACTCGAGCAAGGATGGTACAGTTAATTTGAATTAAATGACAACTGTCGTGCACTAGATGACAAATCGGGTGTACTATCCAAACGTTAGGTATAAAGGGGAACTTAGAAACTTTTCCAAACATTTAATTTCCCTCTTTCTTCCTAATCGAAAACCCTCTTGCTCGAGTATGCCCTGCTTACTCTGAATACTTATTTGTGCTCGATTATTACTCGGAGATTAGCCATTAGCTCTGTTTCGACCTTGGTAAGATATCGATTATCGTTAACATATCCCCAAGTTTTGAAATTAGGGTTTCTATTAAATGTTTACTGTCAATTGCTTGATTTATGCAGGTTCGCAAACTACTACGGAACAGGTTACTGAAGACGTTATTCTTCTTTAACTACTTTCCGCTATCATTTGTGTATTTATGGGTACTGATTATTCTCTTATTTTGCAGAACTGATGGCCATGAAATTCGAGAAGAGGCACAACATGTGTGCCCGGTTGGAAGTGGATAATGAAAATAGGGAGTTGGAGCTCATCATCAACTTCCTCATAATTCCAACTTAAGGGTGGCACTCACGGAAAACCCAACGATATATAGAAATTATATCACAGATTTATGGGGCTCTGCTACTTATGTTAATGACATCAATGGGAAGAGAATTGAAGCCTCTGTCCTAAATCAAGATATTGAAACAACTGAAGCATCAATCAGAGAAGCACTACATTTGAATGATAATCATGAGGTGTTGTCTTTATATTCGGTCCCAAGATTTATAAGAATCTTTCAAGAAACAATGGGATACCAAGGAGGTGTGAATGAAGGACAGTTTCAGAAAGGAAGCTTACACTTGATTTATAGATTTTTGATTCATCATGTCATCTAGTCCCTTTCTCCAAAAAGAGGAACTTGGACTTTATTAAGCAGGGAGCTTGCTACCATGACCGTAGCCATTCTATATCAGCAACCATTCAATTTATCAAGATTTATTTTCAATGGTTTGATGTCCAATGCTGAAAAGGGGGTAAATTAGATATTTCTTATTTACCCAAGATTCCTTCAAATACTCATCAATAGGTCTCTGCAGAATCTACCACTAACAGGAGCAGTTCTGATGCTACAGGACCCGAATGTTTGTCAGAGGATCAAGGAGGCAAGAAGCAAATTTGATGAAAATGTAGCATGGGACATTCTCCTTGGTTGCTTATTCCTGAGATTGGGGTGTTTGATGTACCTCTCACTCCTAGTCATAGTGATGATGATGAAGAAGACAGTGGTAGGAATGGTGACTTGGATGATGATAATGATCAGGATGATGCACATGTTGGTGCCAATAATGATATTATTGTGGAACCACAAGATGGTCCTAGACATATGGAAAATCCAGAGGGTGATAGTGGACCAGCAAAGGAGGTTGTTGAACCAGTTGCTGAACCGGTTATCGATTCCAGTGAAGTAGCAAAGGATAAAAAAGATGATGATGTCTTTATTGCAAATGTGGTCTCAAATGTAACTGAAACTATTCAGAAGATCACACCACCAGATTCACCAGACCTTGTAGAAGACAAAGATGATACATCCTCCTTTGAATCTGAATCGGCCCATGAAATAATTCGATCATCTCCTGACTCGACTGATCCAATCAATTCAGACCCTGAACCAATTCAAGAAACACAAGCTCCATCACCACCTACATCTCCTATACAAGAACCAATCATCTCCTCACCACCTTTGTCATCACTAACCAAATCTATCCAAGTAACATGTATTTCAACACCACCAACCTCATCTTTGAAAGAAATTGTTCCTAATGAAACCAATTGTTCTCAAACCATCCCTAAAGACCCTGAAACTTACAGACTACCTTCACCAGAAACCTCCTCACCCGAAACTCTTTCTGAACCTGCCTCTCAACCCACTCAAGAAACACCACAATCAAGCCCAAAATTTTATGACATCCTCAATGAGAATGCTAAGTTGGAGCTTGAAAACATTTTACTCAAAGATAAGAATGCATTTTTGAAACAAAAGAAAAAAGCCCTAGAGCGTGCTCTATATCATGCTTTACTCAGGATTCAAACCCTGGAGCAGGCTGAGGTTGAGAAGACCTCAGATGCACCAAAACAGGGGGAGAATATCAATCAAGAAACAGATGCACCAAAATGCTTAAATGAACAATATGCTAAGACTAGTGAAGAAGAAACATAAGTGGGGACATCCAATGCTCTTAAAATGATTAATGAAGAATACGTGGAAGATGCATTGGATGAGGGGGAGTCTGAGGATGAGGATGAAGAGACCCCTGAGCAGATAGAGAAAAGAAAATTAAAGGGAAAGGGGGTCGCTCAGACAGAAGAAGATCCGCACCCAAAAGCCACTCCAAGAGTAACATCTGGAGATGAAATTCTAAACAAAGATGACATAATTGACACTGACATGGCTGAGGTGGAATCGGTGAAGACTGTAATGGAAATCTTAAATGAAGAACGAGAGAAAGTATTTGTAGAAGAAGAGGAGGAGGAGGTTCCTCAAGAAGTGCTGGAGGCACTGATTGACATGAAAAAGACGGAAGAACAGGAAGAAAGGACGAAAAAGCAAGCTAAGAGGCCATAAGGGCTGCTATGGAGGAGTTGAAAAAGAAACAAGTTGAACAACAAACTCCAATAGCACAAGAAGAAGTTGAGCCCAAGGAAACACAAACTGAATCTGAGCATGAAACTGATCAACCAATGATGCAAGAGCTCGGACTGGTTCCAATAAATCCAGAAGCAAGTGAAGAAGAAACAATAGAACTTTCTTATGGATCTGTTGTGAAGATAGTTGTTATGAAAACTCTTACAGAAATTCTGAAGAAACATGAAAGACATGCTCATAATATTGTGTCAGCTGCTAAAAAGGCTTAGAAGGAATTTGAACAAAGCGGCAGTAATCTGCAAACTGAAAACATACCAGAACCAAGAGTTGAAGAGGTAGTTGAGACTACAGAGCCTATAATTAATGAGGTTGTTGATGATGATACTCAGGTCAAAGAGCCCAGAATTGAAGAGATCATTGATGATGAATAAGGCAATGTAAATAAAGAGCCTACAATGACTGAACCAATAATAACTGAGCCAGAAACTGAAGTGCGGGGGTCGTGAAATAGAAAAGTAACATCTAAAGATGAAACCCATAAATCTAAAAGATAAAAATCTGTCAAAGTTTACAAAATAGGGGAAACACAACCCAAGGTTGTTGAAGGGACTCAAATGATTCAAACTGAAGAACCCATGATTGGAGATCCCTTCACAACTTGGATGAGCACATGGAATTTGATGAAGAATAAGAGAGGGCAAAGAAGAATGATGAGAAAGAAAAGGAGGATAGAGACTACCTCTTGAGCCTCAAATATGATGAGAAATATCTTTAGAGAATGTCCAAGGAAAAGATTATACTAGAAGATGATGGATGGAGGAGCAGAGAGTCAAAAAGAGAATTCTTGATAAAGGCTGGACATAAGCATGCATTTATGAACTTACAATCATTTGACAGTTTTGAAAGAATATACAAGAATGCTCTGGTGGATGATGTAGCAAACTATGTTGAGAAACTAAGCAAGAGAAAAGAGAAAGAAGAACAAGTGTTAAAAGAATTTGACAGTAGTAAGAGAAGGATTGAAAAGAAGGTCAGAGATGAAAAAGAATATGAATCACTCAAGAGTAAACACAAAGACATCAAGTTTCTGCAATTACATGGTTACAACTACTGCTCTTTGATTGATCTATCTCTTGAAGAATTGAAAAAGAAAGTACAAATGGTTAAAGACTCTCATAAAGATCGAAAATGTACTGAAGATTTCTTAAGAGAGAAAGAGTTGAAAATGAGACTTGAAAAGGAAAGGCAGGAAGCAGAAAAGAAAACGGTAGAAGTCACAAACTGGTTCAATGATCCCCAAAGGGTTCAAATTTTGAAAGATATTGTTGTGGAAAAGGGAATGACTTAATCCGAATTCAACAGCATGCCTCATAATCAACTTCTTGAAGTATATCATAGAGAACAAAGGCTATTTCTTGAAACTGAAAGAAGATTACAGGAAGCCAAGTTGAAACAGCAAGAAGAAGAGAGGGCAAACATGATAAACATACTCTGTAAAAGATGTGCAAATGTGGGAAGATTGATGATGCAAACAGATGAAACAATCAGACAATAGTTTAAAGAGTCAGAACAAGAGGAAGCAAAGAAGAATGCACCAATTAGAACAAGCAGAATTGCAATAAGGTCAGAGATTGTGAGGCCTGAACCTTCAAGGAATTTGAACTTGCCCACACATCTTTACTTTGACAAAAGATCAAAGACCTTGAGAGTAGTGACTGAATATAATGAAGAGAGCTTGATAATCTTCAGAGATGAAACTTTTCAATGGATCAACTACAAAAGATGGCTCAACAGGACCTTTATAACAATCAACAAAGAAGTCAACCTGCAGGTCAACAGAGGAATGATCTCTCAATGTTTTTAAAAGAACAATCTGAGAAGGGATTCCCATTTCTCAAGTAGAGAATGAGAGGAGCTCATAGTGAAGCTGAAAGAGAGAGGAGAAGAAAGAGAATAAATGAAGTTCACACTTTGGGAACTCTCCTTATGGGACTCCAAGAAATGCAAAGCTCATCAGGCAAGCAGCTCCAGTGGCAAAAGGAGAACCTTGAAAGAATGCTTGGCCATGAGAAGGGAGATGATGGAGCCAAACTCACAAGTGCAACAAATTGGCCGAATAGACCCATCTCACCTACAACCGAAACAAAGACTCTATATCACTCAGAAATGCTTCAGGAGGAACTATTGCAGTGCTTGAGTATGATGAAGACCTACACTTCATACACATCCAAGACTTACAAGACATTATGAATGCAGAGTTCCCTATTGATTCTGAAGATGGAGTGGAGTTGGAGATGTTCAAACAAAAGGCTGCCTTTGTGAAACTCAAAAAGGAGAAATATGTTGAAAGGAGCCTTGGATGAAGATAGCAGGATGGAGCATACTGATGATTAAAATTTATTCCTGTCTATCTTTATTTTGTTTGTTATGATGTATTTTGTTTTGTATTTTGAAAAATATGTGAATTTGATGTGTAATGCCTAAATGGCAGAATTCCTTTTGTAATGAAATAATTTTTTGCTTAAATTGACTATCTTTAAAAAGCTGATACACGTGTAACTATATGCAGTTATGTTTTGGTGCATCTGAGATTGTTCCAATCTAGGGGAGATTGTTGAGTTGGATTTGAGCAAGGAAGATTGGAATCTTCTCAACCTCCTCAAGAAGTAGCTAAGTATGGACTTCGAGCAAGCTTAGATCATCGAGCATGGTTTACTACCTCGAGCATGGTCTTCAGAACCATTTTTGGTGAATCTAAGTGTTGAAGGCTTCGAGCAAGCTACACTTCTCCTAGCAAGAGTGTTCTTCTATCGAGTACGGATTGCCAATCAAGCAAATGACTTGATCATTCAGGTTCCAGCCAAGTGATCCGAGCACATTGGTTTCGAGCATGGATGTAATAAGAAGATGTCATATGTTCTAAGCGTAGACTTCGAGCATAGTTTAGTCCCCCCGAGCAAGATTTACATCCGAGCATGCTAAAGATTGTTCAATAAGTCTCAAGACAGGATTGAAGAAATCAAGAAGAATATGCTTGCTCGATGGATAAGTTCGAGCAAAGCAAGGATTGGTCAAGAAGAATAAAGCATACTAGAGGAGAATATTTCTATGTGAAAATATTCTAAGTAAAGTATGCTCGAAGACACTCATCGAGCATACAATGCATATTGAGTCTGCTGGAGCAAGATATGTATCATGCTCGAAGACTCTTACACGTGTATTTTTTTTTATCTTTCATTATATAATGATTAGGGAATTCTAGAGAGAATGTCAGGGTCTATAAATAGCATCCTAGGTTTCCATTTAGAAAACGACGGAGCGCACGCAATACGAGAGAGAAAAACATTCCAAACGAATATTCTCTTTGTCTCCTTGTACCGACATTCCTTTCACTGCTACATTAAATGATATATTAAATGCAGTGAATCTTTGTCTTTGATTTTGTTCTTACCGACTATATTTTATTGTTTCGTTGTTATTATCTCAAACCTTTGTTCCCATCCGTTGAATATTCTGAATCCGCTGGAATATCCAATAGGCCTTTGGGTTATTAGATTTGTGTGTTCTTGTCAACCTACTTAAGGTTTGCATTAGATTTACGGTCCTGACACGGATCTCTTCATCCCGGTCGGAGATGAACTTGGTCTGAGCAGTTACCTACTCCTCCAAACGTTTATTTTTATCTTCAACCGTCTGGAGGGCAATGTCTTTCTCTTTGACCTCCGCCCGGGCAGCATCTCTGGCCTGTTCAGCTTCCGTCATGCGGCCGACGGTGCGCATGAAGTCGGTTCCCTCAGAAGCCCAACCCTCAAATACCTCATGGCTAGTCGACAAGACATTAGCCAGATGATAGCTAAGAGCCTGTGCTAGACTAGCCTGAGCATGCGAATGCATCCGCAGTGCTCGAAGAATTCTTGACAAGCACGCGAATCCTGAAAAAGCGTATCTTGACCAAGATTCCACAAGGGGCGGAAAGTAGATTCCCCTTGGAGATTCGACAATGAAGGTTGAGAGGATTCTCCCCTTCCGCCCATATAAAACGGAGGGTCTTCAATTATGTCTTTAGGAGGCATGACCTCCGTTTCTACCACCACCTCCGGCGGCACCATGCTTGCATCATCAATGACCTCAGCCAGCGGTACAGGTTGAGGTGGGGGCGGCGGGTGCAAAGCAGCAATCGTAACTAAAAAGCAAACAGAAGGAAAGTTAGTAATATTCGCAAAGCAAAAGCAAAACAGCAATTGTTAAATACCTGCAGGCTCCCGAGTTGCGGATTTGCGAACCCGTTCACGAAGACGAGCTAGCTTTATTCTCTTGGGGGCCGGTTCATCTCCCCCGACCTTAGACGCCTCACCACCGGCGGGATCATGGGCTGTCTTAGATGCCTCCCCACCAGCGGCATCATCGGCATCCCTAGTCGCCACTCCACCAGCAGGATCCTCGGCATCCTTTTTCGCCTCCCCGCCAACAGGATCATCAGCATCTGAGTCCTTGCTCTGGCTAGATGCACCTGCGGCATCCACCCTCTTCTTAATGCGGCGGACAAGATCTGTAATAGCACGCAACACGCCAGCATGAAAACTTTTCGGAGTACCAGACGGAGATCCCTCGCTAGTTGAATCTTCACTAGAAGACTCCTCACTAGAGGAAAGAACAGTCGTCCCGTCTGGTTGCATAACGGTAAGAGGTTTAGGTTTCAGGATATACATACCTTGGGCAACCGCAGAATCGTGGACCTCAGGTTCCGCCCGGCCGCGTGTGGGGAAGATGAAATTCCCCTTAGTTTGGTCGAGAATGGGCGCATGCCCAATTTCCAGAGGCATCCGGAACATGTACCCAGCGACGGTAGGAACAAGAACTTCAAAAAGTGAGTTCCCCCCTGAAACAAGTACAAGTTAAAAAAAACACACAACGAATAACAGAATCAAGGAAATCATGAACTTACGCCCGTCATCCCTGGAAAAGTATGGATGCTCGTTGGGGTATGGCCATAAGTGGCTCATCTCCACTTGCACCAACGCGGACTCCGGAATGACCCCATTGGAGTGGGTGTCTACAGAAGGGTGGTGTACCAAATTCCTCACCCTCCGCTTCAGCCATGGGAAGGTTAGAAAACTTCCGGCTCTAGGGACGGCGGGCTCTAACGCCAGGAATAACGTTAGCGATAATCCAGGAAAATTTATTCTTCCATTCATGGGCACTCCGTGGGGGATCGGTCCCAATGATCCCCTTCTGGATAGCACAACAATACCAGCTCACACGGACCTGGATCTTGTATATAGCAAGGAAGCGACTCACAATCGGCTCTACCTCCAATGCTAGACAGAAGAACTCAAAATGGCGAAGCCTCATGAGTCCAAAAAGATGCAGCTAAGATATATGAATCTTAGTTGCATCGAGGAAAGCGCCCAAGAACTTCGTAATAGGCAACCGGAAGTTGCCAGTAGTAAAAAACTCTCCATAAAGGGCGATTTTCCCAGCCGGCGGCTTATCGGCCATCGAGCCTGGAGCAGGAAGTTCCGGCCCCCACTCCGACGCCAACCCATAAAGATTGGTAATATCTCAGAAGTCAGGAGGTCTCCAGTTAATCCGGGTATTCTCCACAGTACCCTTTGATTGACCTTTTCTCTTGGAACCATCTTTCTTGCCACCGGCCATGATTACTCAAAAGATGGTAGATGAATATATGCAGAAGACGATAGATGGGAAAAGATGAAGATGAAAAGATTTGGAGAAAATGTTCGCAAGTAAATGGGAAAGTGAAACGGTTTCCTCTATATATACACATCGCAATTAATGTGAAAGATAGGGGTACAGCTCACATTTCTCAGTTATCCAATCAGAATAAGACACGTTACGTGGGAACTGACAAAAACAAATTGATTTTGAATCAGCCGCTTAAAACTTCGTGCAACCACCTTGAGCACCAGCCCTGACATGACTCAGACCGAAGACGTCACGTCTCAGACGGCAGAACAGTACCTCCAGTTCAAAAGGCAACAGGAATCCCGCGGACCAACAAACCTAACCCGCACTAAAAGGTCAGAGTAGAGTCCATAATTCCACCCACGACATCGACTCGCGAAAGCAACAATGGACTGGGGGACTTATAGAGGTAGGGTAGTAAAAGCTACCCGCGAGAGGAACACATGGGTAAACACTTGCAGTTAGCACAAGACCAGCCAGGTTATCCATAGTTCTGAAAACATGCTTCGCGGGTATCCATCATAGTAAGCGGATTACCAATGAGCATCTGCGGGAGGAACCTGCAAGCAGCACAAGGGACTCACCACACGTGATCCTCATGTGATATGGAAGAGCAGTTGTAACAAACTACTTCAAGGAGATTTCCCAAATATTCCCTGATAGTGACATCGACCAATGGAAAGGTGACACCTAGGCACGTAATGGCCACCCCACGTCTCGCACGTAACGGCCTTAGCCAGGCTGTCACCACCAATAAAGGATCAACACGTGTCCTTTCAGGTAAAAAGGGAATATTACGATAGTGACAACTCCACCAATCACCTTCCCCCACCTTCAGCCATAAATATCAAGTACACCACTTACAGGTATTCATTCATTCACTCTCGCAAGCCTTGCGCATTTAGCTGTACTTGTATTGATTATTCCGATCAGAACAGTACTTACTCTCACGCTGGAGGGTGGTTACGGGAAGGCCCCCCATCATGTCCTTCCCGTAGCGAGACTCACGTTGCTCTGTTTTGCAGGCTGATAGCTTGAATCTGACGTCAGTCTTATTCAGTAGAATCACATCTGGGGGTAAACGTAAGTTCGGACTACCTAGTTCGGACTTGTGTTTCTTCATATATAAAAAAAGGGTGTTTTAACAATTGTTTAGATTGATGAACTTCAAAGTGAATAGTTTTGGTTTATACTATACGTGTGCCTAATAACCAGCATTTCATTTATGTTTGCTGGAATGCCTCCAAATGTCTGGAAACATGATTCAACTGTTAACTGGTCACATCTTATCTATGCGTATTAAGTTCAAGCTATGGTTCTTTTGTCCAGCCATAATCTATTTTTTTAATGTTTTTCAATCGGTTTTTAAGGCTAATTTCTTGCTGAACAATATATTTGTTTTGATGGTTTATTTATTACTTACTGTTATGGAAGCAGGCCTTTTCTGTCCGAACTAAGGTGGTTTGTGTCAGCATCATTGTTGATAGTCTTATAATTAATTGGTACATTAATCATCGGGGCCTAATTACATTTGTTTCTAACCTGGAAATGTGCTGACTCCTTGATCATTTTAAGAATGTTGAAGAAATTTGGGGGTGTCAATGCGTCGGATTGACGGCTTGAATTGTTCAACCCGAACACCACCTATTCGTTTACACACTTAAAAATATGGATCGTGTTCAGGTTCAGATTGTCAGGTTGATGGGTCTTTTGATGGGTTGCAGACTGCATACCCTTTCCTTTACATACTTAAAAACATGCGACCTGAACACAACCAGTTTAACCCACATATTTAAGCATGCCAAACCGGTTGATGTGTAAAAATTAAGTTGTAAACGTGTTTATCAGGTTGTATAAAATCGATTAATGGGACTAAATAAGGTTTGTGTTTGGATGCTGCCATCATTTTGGGAATGTTGCAAGGCTTATATATGACGATTATTGGACATGTACTCTCAAAATGACTTGATTTCCAACACGAATCCAATTGGCATATTGAAAAAACATGACCCGTTTAACCCAAAAGAAATTATTTAATTTAGTTGTTTTATTACTTACTACCACGCTTATCTTAATATTGTTCTTATTTTTTGTTTGGATAGTTAAAGAATAATTGGCAATTCTAATAGATCAATATCACAAGGGAAACTGCCTCTCTTTCTAATTTGGAGTTATCTCAGACGTTCAGCAGGCTGGCATTATTAACAGGCATTCATTTCTTGGTGTTGCGAGGCACTTGAATAAACATTCTACTATAGCAACAAGGTACAAATCATTTAGCGTGTTGTATTACTTAAATAAGCATACATTTTCCTACGATTATTTCTTACCTGCCTTTGTTGACACGTATCGCTTACGTGTTATGCATTTCACGTTTTCTTACCATCTTTCTTCAATCAGGTTTTAGTTTTTTTTTTTGTTTATTTATCTGCCCGTTCTTTGGTCAATTGTTCCTAATCTGCAGGTTGAATCTCGATCCGGTTTTGCATTACTTTTACTTTTCTAGTACCTTAATGTTTAAGTTGGGGTATAATTGACTTGAGGTTCTCAATCGCTCTTAAATTAGGTTTCCCAAAAAACCAAATAATATACACTAACTAACTGAAACAAAATCAATGCATTAGCTTTAGAGTGTTTTGCACCGCCTCAATCTTAACTATGAGCCTACAATCTTTTAATGTCCATTACAGGTATCATTGTGCAAGGGAAGTATGTTAATACTTAGGATTTGAACTATCGGCTTACTTATGATTGGCTTTGTACGAACCTTATTCGTTCAATTAGATGTAAACATAATTCTTATTATTTGGCTGATTCTTATTGCTTTTGTGTTCCGGCCTTTCCATTGTGTTTGTGCAGTGGTTGTTGATGTTGATGGTGAGGTAAGTTATTTGTGTTATGCATTTATAAAATGGTGATAGATACGGCCTAAAGTTTGTGTCTATTTTGGTTAATTCTTGGGCGTGGTATCGTAATAGGTGTCTACTTTCATTAGTTCGTCATTATTTTTAGGCCTTTTATATTTCATTAGTGCTTTTCTGGCTTTTATGTGTACGTTGCTTGTGCCGCGTCTTGGTCACGTTATGTTGTCACGAACAGAACGTTCTGCTTCGTCTGCCATTACACTTGAACATAATTCATCGTCGTTAACAAACGATTAGCCAGATTGTCATCATTTGTCTTTGTAAACCTTATTCGCTCAAACCAAAATGGCTTTATGTTGGAACATATCGTTTTAGAGGGAAAAAAAGTATCAGATGAATAAATTTAATAGTAATTAGATCTGTCAATTATATTGCAAATTACTGTAATTTTAATTAGATGATGAGTTATGGTGGTAACTCTTAACATATGAGGCATGCTTTCTTCACCTACTCGATTTCCTTCAATAGAGTAATGTTGAATTACTCTATTTATTTTGCTTTGTTTGGGCTACTAAGAAAATGTTGAATTAAGTTGTATGAATCAGCCTATTTATTTGAAGTGAATCCCTAAAAATATGAGCCAACCAAACCGTGCAAGCTAATTGCTTTTTTTAGGTTGCAAGGCTGGGATGAATCATATCGACAGAAGTGTCGAGGAGTATGGATTGAGTAAGTGTCTTTCATGTTCATATACATATTTGGTTTTGTGTTTGATATTTTAACCCCTTATGATTGAATTTTGAATATTAAAGCATCACAAAAAGGAGACATGTGAGAATCCTATGGTGGTTGTTGTCAATTATGGAATGAAGTAACAAGCAGGCTGCAAGAAGAAACCTCCAAACAATAGAATGAAGTCTATCTACTAATTTTCGAACGGCATATAACATGGCTACCCATGGATAGATACGTATGTAAAACCCACTTTCAGTTTTGAACTAAACCAAAATATACAGTATGATGGTTGCCCTAAAGCATCTACTCAACCAGCACCAACGCACGCGCGGGTATAGTTATTTGTTTCTTTAAAAATGTGAGCTTTATACTTGTTCATAAGCAAACGTCAATTGTTTCCATACTTAGTCTCAATTATTGGTTTGTGATTTATTTCATTGCAGGTTTATGCAAGAAAATCATTTGTAGTTAAACACACAACTTATCCGGCCCCAATATGATGAAAATACCTAACCTGATCATTATGTAAGCATGTTTGATTTTGTGGTGTAAAGTGATTAGATGATGGTGCATGAGTTAGTTATTACACTGCATTATATTGCGAACCTCATTTCATTTTGTATTTTAAGATGGGTTAAAATAATACCATGGTTACAAACATTTATTATATACACACTATGGTAACTGGGATTTAGGAATCTAAGGAATTATAATATGAAGAATGTGAATAATTCAAGAACGAAAGAATTTAAGAATTCGTATGTGTTTAGTTTGATTAATTAAATGTGATTGTCAGAGTCAAATGTAAGAGTAAGGGTGACATCCCTTCTAATACATGGGCAAGAATAGAATGGTCGACTCTACGATATCGGTGCAAAAGGTCGGGGCAGACCCATATAATATCTGTGCAAGAGGTCGGGCGGCAGACCCTTATAATATCTGTGCAAGAGGTCGGGCGACAGACCCTTATAATATCCGTGCAAGAGGTAGGGTGGTAGACCCTTGTAATATCTGTGCAAGAGGTCGGGTGGCAGACTCTTATAATATATGTGCAAGAATATAAAATAATTGTATGTTATGTAAGAAAGCGTGAGAATAATGCAATAATAGTACAAGGTAATCCTTGTATGAATATGAAAGAACGTGTAAGAATAAATATGTGTATATGAAAGAAAAATGTATATGTAAGACGAAAGAGAATAAGTACAGGATAACAGTAAGAACGGTATCTACGGTTACAAATATGTAAGATAAATGTGTAAGACTAACCTGAGACTTGTCAAACTAGAACTCACTCAGCGTAGCTGTTGATACATCAAACGACCGTCTCGGTCTTTATCTTATTATTATACTATGTTTATTATGTGTAAGGGCATTTTGGTAATTAAGCCTATTCTCTTTATTGTGGGACACATTCGTTACCCCGTAAGGAATGTGTCACATTGGTCTAATGTAAGTTCCATTCATTAACCTTGCTTAACAAATGGGACCTAACGAATGTGGGGCCATTCGTAGTTTGTAATGTATAACGAATGAGTATGTTCATTCGTCTAATCTTAATGTAACAAATGGCACATTCATTAAATGTTAACTTAACGAATGTGCTCATCCATCTATATATACCCTGTAATTATCATTAATGTAACAACAAGTCTTTTGATAATTGTATTGTCTCGTCACTCTGTCCAAATTTTCTCAGAATACATACAAAAACACAAACTAAAGTAAATACTACATCAAGCGTGAACAATCACGTTGTTATCATGATCTAGATCCGGCTCAGAAGCTATAACAAGCCTTCTCAAGTTGTATCAAAGTTACTAAATCAGATCTTCGTGTTTGTTCAAGTTCTAATCGTATTGTTTCAGTTCATAATCGGTTAATTCAACATGAATTGATTGATTACTCAGTTAGTTGTAATTCCAGCAAACAGAGATTGTTTCAATTGACTAAAATTGAAATATTTAAGAGTATTAGAGTTAGGATTAAGGAAATTGGAATGGTTTTGAAAGTTTGAGTAAGTTTTGGATTGAATTGGATAAGGTTTGAAGGTAGATTTGAGTTACGTTAATGATGGATTGAATGATGAGCTTGAATTGAGGTCTGAATTAGTTTGGATATAGTGTAATCAAGTTCGATTTGAGTTTGTAACTGTACGGAATCGAGTTTCAAGTGGATTGAGATAGGTTTTAGTGTGAATTGGACTGGTTTCAATGTGTTTGAATTTCTGGATATTGATGAACACTGTTGAAGGCTCATTCGTTAGGATGAATACACATTCGTTCATCGTTTGATATTTCATTCGTGTGTAAAACTAACTAATCATTCGTATTATCTTCTCATTCGTGGCACCTTATTCGATAAGCCTGTCATTCGTTAAAACATTGTACACATTCTCTATTCAAACACCATTCGTCAAAACCCTTTCGTGAAACCTCATTCGTGTAAACAGTATTTTTGTTCATTCGTGTGAACAGTACCCATTAGTGTGATTCAAGTTTTAAATCTTGTCAATTCAAGACCTTTGACTTACTGATATTTGACAAATCATGGCTTCCCCAAATCAACCTTCATATTACGCACTTGCTTCTCAAACGTACTGATGCAACAGATGCTTACTATGGACAATGAGATCGGATCTCATAACAAATGTCCTAAACTACTCAAGTTGTCAGAATTTGCACATTGGGAACCGAGATTCCAAGCTCACCTTGGGTCTGTTCATCCAAGTAGCGTTAGACATCTTGATGTCATGTATAAAGTACCGCAAGTGGGAAGTGAGAAGATTGGGTTCACGGATAAGTTGTTTCATTTGTACAAGGCAAATAAAATAAAGGATGCTGAAAACGAGACGAAAGCTTACTCGACGTTGACTATGGCTCTTCCCGGGAATATATTTAATCAATTTAGCCATATCAAAACATGTGCTACATTGTTTGCTTCCCTGAAAACAACAAGCTTAGGGAATACTCTTGAATGCAAAACGGCCTTGGTGAAATTTCAATTCAGGAATTTTTCGCTTCTCAAGAACGAAACCTTGGAGGGGATGATTAGTCGTTTTTGTCATCTCATTGCTGAAATGTCTACGGTTAAATTAGAGCCGTCTGAAGTGGACAAAATTGACACTTTAAAGAATGCGTTGCAACAATCGTATTCGACTTTCCTACTTGTACTTAAGGAAAACGGTTACTTTCGAAATGATGAACTTACTGCTGAAGAATACAACAACAAATTGGAAGAGAGAGATTATGATATGAAATGCCAAAACTCTCTGAAAGATAACCAAAACCTACTCTTTATTGAAGGTCATTACCGGCAAACACCACTTTGGGCTCAGTTCCAATTACAGCCTTCTATTCGCAAAGTTGTAATTCGGGACCTAACGTATGCTTCATGGCATCAGGTACTAATACGGGATCAGGATCGAGTCAGTCTAGTTCTCCGCCAAATTTTAATTTGAAAGAAGCGGAGCAGCAGTTCGCATTCTTGTGCGCATTCATGACTTCTTACGAACAATTAGTTGGGAGTAGGATAGCTACAAGCAAACTGACGGACGAAGACTATGATCAGATTGATGCTGATGACCTCGAACTCATGGACCTGGGAATATGGCCATGATTGTTCATAAAGTAAAGCGGTTTATGGAAAGGACCGGCAAAAATCTACCTTCATTGAACAAGAGGGTTGGATTTGATAAGTTAAAGGTCAAGTGTTACAATTGCAGTGAGTTTGGACACTTCGCCAAAGAATGTGACAAGCTGAAAAAGGAATATTCAGGTCCTCGTAATGTTGATAGACCTTTTGGGAAGACCTTTACCATACCTGAAAAGAAGAAGACATCAGAAGGGGATCAGGTCAAGGCTCCTAGCTCACAAGCCTTGGTCGTGAATGAAGGGCTTGATTGGTCGCAACGGTTATTAGGGAACCAGGAAAATCTCACCGTGGTTGAACCTATGGAGCATTTTGAGGATGCCAGTGATGAAAATTTAACTGAAGAAAGTGACAGTTCAGAATCAGAGGTGGATTCTGATAATTCATCTGCTAAACAAACTGAATCATTCACCTGTATGGTGAAGATCAAGGAGGTTTGTACTAACTTGTCTTTTAAATTATCCCTAAATGAGTCACACGAGACAATAATGACCCAATTCGTTACCGAGTGTGAAAGTTGTGGTGAACTCAAGTGCAAACTTGAGTCTGCATTACAACAAAATAATCAACTCGTGAACGAGCTTTCTATGCTAAAAGATTGTTTCAGAAAAAAAATCCAAACTCTTGGATCAATATACTATTAAAATCAAAATTTTATCTGAAAGCAATTACGATCTGAAAGCGGAAGTTAATTGTAAACTCGAGATTATTGAACAACACTTTCAGGAGATTCTCGAACTTAGAACCAGCATTACAAATTTAGAAAATGAATTCTTAGAGTTGAAAAATAAAATTAGTAAATTTAGAGACTCATCATTTTGTCTAAATGAAATAATAATCAAGGTTAACCATTCTCATCAAAAGAATGGTAAAGCTGGTTCAGGTTTTGAGGAGGTTCCTCCACCTTTCAAAGGTGATTACACGACCATTCCCGATGTTGTTGAGCCATCTACAACCTCGAAAAAGCCCGTTGTTAATCCAAAGAATACTGAAAGTGTTGAAGCAATAAAACGAACGACTCAAAAACCAGTACATATCAAGAGCAACTCAGTCTTTACTGAGAACGAACTTGATGGTTCTATTGAGGAATTAACAAACCAGAGGTGATTGTGAAAAATAAGAATAATCCTTCTGACAATCACATCGAGAATTCGAACAAGCAGTTTATGGTTCAAAATCTTCGGGTAATTCCTTAAACAAACCTAAGGTTCATATTAAAGTAAAGAAATCAGACAACCCGAAAGTGTCTGATGAGGATTTAATGAGATTCATTAATTCTCAAAGCGCGCCTACCAAAGGCAAAGTCTTTAAGTAAAAGGTCTAACTAAAGTATTTTCGGATAAAGAGGTTCCTTTGAATCATTTAAAACCCGAAATGATAGAGAGTGTCTACAATGATGACACATCAAAAGTTACCAAGCTTCAACAAGAACTTCTAAAATCAAAATCATCTAATGTTCAAGCGAAACCAATTGTAAAATTTGTAAAATCGTCAGGTTTGGAGAGTTCATCGAACACTACAAATTTTAAATTTCATAAAAATAAAAAGGGATTAGCATATACGGTTTCAAACTTGGTGACAAATGAGCGTCCTAAGGTTGAAGTTAGTCAACCAAAGCCTAAAAACAAGATTTATGTTCCACCACATAAGATTTTGGACACACGTTTATCTTTTAAATTTGGTGAAACAGGTCATGTAGCAAAGAAATGCAAAGCTAAGGTTGACAATACCAAACCAACACCTAAAATAAATACTCCAGTTGTTGACATGAAACTTCAATCTAAGGAATCTCAAGTAGACGATTCGTTCATAATGTATATGAGCATCAACTCGAGGAAAGTGGTTCGGGTTGATGCTCTTGATGTATCAAACAAATTTGTTGATTTTGTTCAACCAATTTGCAAAAATGTGGATTCGGGAGTGATTAGTGATGGTTACTTAAAGAAGAAAACCAAGAAACCAGTCACTTACTCTCAAATGCCGAATTCGAGTGTTAATTAAATTTATCTCTGAAAGTATCAAAAGGAGAGCCCAAGACTAAGGCTTGGGTTGCCTTTTTAAACTAATCATTTACTTTGTGTGTAGAGTTCATCCAGGTATATATCAGGCGACAAGTTGATATTAGAAAGCGGATGTTCTCGACATATTACCGGCAACCTCAATCTCCTCAACAACGTCAAAGACATTCAGGGAGGGTATGTAGTGTTTGCGGGTAATCATGGAGAAATGATTACAAAGGAAGGAGAACTCTCGAATGGTAGAATTTCTTTCGAGCGGGTTAATTATTGTGAGAAGGTAGACCACAATCTGTTGAGTGTTTCACAGATTTGTGATAAACAGTACACTACCATCTTCACAGATAAGGAATGTGTTATCCTTCAACCGGGATACACTATTCCTAAAGAAATGTTTGTCATGTGATCTCCCATATCAAATGATATTTATGTCCTCGATATGAGTACTAATTTAACCGTTTCACCTTTTGAAACGTGTTTTATCTCCAAAGCAACGGAGAAAGAATCGATTTTATGGCATCGATGCATGGGACACATCCACTCGTAAAATGAATCATCTGATTGCGAATGATCTGGTGTATGATGTGTCTCTTAAGAATTTGAAGCTCGATGATCATTGCGTTGCATGCAAGAAGGAAAATAGAAGAAGTCACACCCAAGCAAATCGATTAACTCTATTGTAACTCTACTAGAATGACTTCGCATGGATTTATTCGGTCCAGTGAATCGGGCTAGTATAGCGGGAGATTCATATTGTCTAGTGGTGGCTGACGACTTTTCTCGGTACTCATGTGTATTATTTATGTGGTCTAAAGATCAGACACCGGTTTTGATTCAGAATCTTATCAATAAGATCGAATCACTTTACAAATTGAAAGTGAGACTAATTCAAAGTGATAATGGTTCTGAATTCAATAACATTGTGTTGGATTTCTTTTGTATTCAACGTGGAATACATCGGGAATTCAACGCACCATATGTTCCTCAACAAAACAGTGTGTCTGAACGGAAGAACGGAACTTTGATCGAAGCGGCTAGGACGATGCTAGCAGGTTCTACACTTCTCGTTCAATTCTGGAACGAGGCTGTGAATACTACTTGTTATACACTTAATCGTGTCCTAACAGTTAAGAAGTTCAAGAAGACCAGTTATGAACTTCTGAATAACTAGAAGTCGAACTTAAAGTATTTGGAACTATCCGGGTGTCCATGTACGGTATTGAAGAAAGATGTCGGGAAATTAAATGAAAAGGCATTTGAAGGTTATTTTCTTTGGTATAACTCTCCTAAGAAATGTGTCTTAAATCTTTCTTCAGGGTTTGTAGAAGAGTGGTACCATGTTGATTGTCAAAGCTACACAACACCTCTAGCCGGCAAGGGACCTGATTGGAAGTTTAATTATGACGGTTTATTTAATTTGTTCACACCAGCTGTTAACGAAATATCTGAAGATTTAGTTTGAGCTTATTTGGAGGAACAATGTCTTCCAAAACCAAGTTCTTCAGCTCATGATGTGAACAAGATTCCTAATGTATCGAAAACATCAAACGATGGTCGTACTTGGATATAATCAGCAAGAAGACATTGATTACACGGAAGTGTACGCCCCATTAGCACGACTGGAAGCAATTCGCATATTTTTAGCCTATGCAGCATATAAGAACTTCAAGGTTTATCAAATGGATGTTAAATCGGCATTCTTGAACGGGGAAATTCACGAGGAAGTTTATGTGAAACAGCCTCCTGGCTTTGAAGATCCTAACTATCCAGAGCGTGTTTACCGATTAAATAAGGCTCAATATGGTTTACACCAGGCCCTGAGAGCCTTGTACAGCACGCTGGCTGACCATTTGATTGATAGTGGCTTCAAACGGGGGATGGTTGGTTATACACTTTTTTACAAGAATGATGGTGATGATCTCCTCCTCGTCCAGATATATGTTGATGATATCATCTTTGGCTCAACAAACGACAGACTATGCAAGGAGTTCGAGGCTACGATACAGACGAAATTTGAAATAAGTTTGATGGGGGAGATGAGCTTCTTTTGGGACTGCAAGTTCACCAGTCTGAGACCAGGATCTTTTTCCATCAGACGAAATATGTGAACCATGTCTTGAGCTGATTCAAGATATCTACCGGAAAAATCCCTTCTACACCTCTTCCTGTGGGTCACAATTTGTCACCCGATGAATTAGAGAATACTGTAGATCCAACCCTATATCGAGCTATGATCGGTTCACATATGTATTTAACTACGTCTCAACCTGACATTATGTTTGTTGTTTGTTTATGTGCCAGGTATAAATCAAGTCCCCGAGTGACACATATGGCGGCGGTTAAGCGAATCTTACATTATCTGAGGGGAAATCCCGACATCAAGTTGTGGTAGCCCAAGGACGATAAATTTGATTTGACTGCTTATACCGACTCCGACTACGGGGAATGCAAAATCAACTTCAAGTCAATAACAGTAGGTTGTCATTTTTTAGGAAACCGGCTTGTTTCCTAGCAGAGTAAGAAGCAAACAACGGTCTCTATTTCAATAGCTGAAGCGGAGTATGTGGCGGCCTCGAGTTGCTGTTCATAAGTACTCTAGATCCAGCAGCATCTGCGAGATTATGGTTTGACGTTTCTTACTACTCTGATTTTTATTGACAATTCGGCCGCTATCTCAATCACCAAAAACCCGGTTCAACATTCAAAAACAAATCATATTGAAATCCGTTATCACTTTATACGTGATTGCTTTGAAAAGAAATTAATTGGCATTGAAAAAATTTATACGAATTTTCAAAAGGCTGACCTTTATACCAAGGCTTTTGATAAAATGTGTTTTCAATATCTACTTGGTATAAATTGTTTAAAAACTTTTAATGAAGTCCAAAAGCTCGGTTAGATTATTTTTTTTATTTTTTATTTTTCATGTTTTATTTTCTATTTGTAATTTTTTAAGGGGACAAAAATTCAAAACTCACAAAAACATTCAAATATTAAAAATTACAAAAACAAAGAAAATGCTCCTCAAAATTGAGTCTTGAAGCAAAAAGGAAAATGATAGTACATTGGTCATTTGATCTCAAGTCCAGTAAAAGGTAAGTAATAAAAGACTGTGTGCTTAACTGTATCGATGTATTGGTAGGTCTGTAAACAAACGAGTAAGGATTAATAACTGATATAAACCTAAAATTGCCGAATAAAAGAAATGTTTGTTTCTAGAAAAAGTCTTGATAATGATGGCAGAAATGTAATAATCTGGTCATACTCAAGACTTCTAATCAATTTGAAAACTATTTTAAATATAAAAAGCTTCTAGTTTGTGGTTAGCACTCCAACGATGTATTGTCTTATGGCCTTAAATCCTGTATTGATGGGATGATATAGGGTTCCCGACATCATTGGGTCTTTATGTGGTTTTACATCTGAATACCTGCAGTGTATCTGCTTAAGTCCTGTATTTATGTGGGTCTTTATGGGTATTCATTTCGATTAATATTAAAAGTGCTTGAAAAAGCGAACCTGCAGTGTATCTGCTTAAGTCTTTAAACTTGATCGCTTAATGTGCTTTTAGTACAAAATGAATTATAGACTTGATCAAACCACGCTATGAGTCATACATTGTTGCTTTCCTCGCGTCTTATTACCATTAAGAAACAGACCACAAGGGACACAATGTATGTAAACCGACAGATGAAATCATGCATACTCATCCATGGGAACGGACCTTAGGGTATTGCTTGATAACGGGGGTATATCTTATAGCGGGGATTACGTGCTAAGATTGCTTTAAACAAATCATTTTTAAATCAAATTGGTTCTAAGGTTTAAGTCAAGTTGGGGTGATGATGTGTTGTAAAACACACTTATTTTCTGCGCCTTTTATCTATGTATTATATTATATTTTATGTGTTTTAACTTGTTTTATATACGTTTTACATAATTTTAATTATCTTGTAGGTTTTGAGTGAAATAATGAAGAAACCGAGCTTTTCGAGGAGCTTAAAGGCCTTTTATGCATACAATTTCAAGACAAAGCTCAAAGCCCGGGCCGATTACATGTTGGAAAAACCCAAGACTCTTTTATATTATAACATAATGAAAAAAATAAAAACCCTATGCAGCCTAAGAGTTCCGATCGGAACTGTTGCAGCCAAGGAAGAAAAGAAAAAGGCTAGGGTTCTTGAGTTAGTGACGGCTAAGGAAGAAGAAAAAAGTTACAAGCAAGTGTCGGCCACGTTTCACATCAGTTTTGACAGCCAAGTGCAGCCCCGGAACCTCTTATATCCTTTCATTCATAACATTGTTCATCAACTATAATTTTCTTGTTCAATTGCTTAGTAGTTTTGCAATTACTTTGAAGATTGACTTGTTATTGATTAGTATTGATTGTTGAATGATTGAATTGATGTTTGAGATGAGTTATTTGGAGATTTTAATGAGTATTTGCTGCTGTCCAAAAAGTATGCTAGGCTAAACTTGTTGGTTCAACCTAGGAATGATGATAATTGTTAGCGTTTGATGAGTTTATTGGATTGTTTGATTAATATACATTAATTGTTATTGTAAAGTTTGATTTAGACATGAAATAGGTTGTGTTTAAGAGCTGGAAATTTTGGTAATTCATTGCTTAAACTCCTTGCGTTGGTTGATTAGTTTTGTATTGATTGATCGGTGCTTGTTTAATTCTAGACTTTGTGTTTAGGGTTTGTTTGCGGTAGGAACAACCGTAGGGTTTTGTTGCATGAATTTGAGGTTAAAGTACAACGGTTAGACACCTTCTTAGAGACCGAGAGGTGATAAGAAGTTAGGGTTGTCTCATTGCCTTTGCATGCTAGAATAAGAACTGCGCGAGAGCGAGTTCGTTTCTTGTCAGGTTTAGGTGTTTGAGCGACTAGTTGATCTATTTTGGTTTAAGTTGAATTGTTCCTCTATCCTTGGTTGTGTAGTATTCATAGCCATTAGAGTCGAGTGTTGGTGAGACTAAGAGGTGAGTCAACATTAGAACACGTTAGCAATTGTTTCCCGGTTTGGTCATTTTAGCCGATTAAGAGTAGTTAGGGTTTGTTGAGTGAGACTAAGAGGTAATCCAGTGAGCCCGAGCGATCCTTAGTCATGTCATCTTTAGGGACCGGTGTCTAGATATCATTAAATCCATTAGCTTGTTAGGCCTACAGTTTGATTCAAACCTAGGTAGACGTTTTTCTCCATCCGAATTTAACACAGTTACTTTGTCGTTAAGTTTTCTATTTTAGATAACTTTTGTCAGTCAGTCTAGTCAGTCTAGTTAGTCTAGTTAAGTTAAAAGAAATCAAATATCAATTAAATATTATTCTTAGGTAGATCTTTTCTAGGGTTAGTGATCATTAGCGTCCTTACGTGTCCACGTGTTCGATACTCGGACTTCCTAGGTCTATACTACTTGCGATCGGTACACTTGCCGGTTGTGTGTGGTTTTAGGATTTTCGTTTTATATTTAAAGCTTAGTTGTGAGGGACATTCTTTTAGACATATCCGACGCACATCAAGTTTTTGGCGTCGTTGCCGGGGACACGGTTTTAGGCGTTTTGAGAGCGACTCGAGTTAGGATTTACCTTGTGTGCTACTTGTAATTATTTTTGCTTTGCTTTGCTTATTTGTTAGAATAGTTTAGCTACTTTTATTGATTTTTATAGTTTTATGCGACAGACTCGATCTCGTGGACCACCCGACACTAAAGCATTTCCCGAGCCAGAGAGAGAGTCTCATGAGAGACGTCGCACCATTTCACCATCGTCCACCTCTTCACCCGTTGGTAATCTAGCCTCTTCCCCCACGTTTTCCGACATCGTCGATAGGGATAGGGTTATGGCCGAACCGAGGAGGACAGTTGTAGACCGGGCCCGTCCGGCCAATGCTGGCGCGAGATCCAGCATCGCACCACCCGCCATTGGAGTTAACGCGAACTGGAAAATTCCGTCGAACATTCTGAATACCATTTCTCATTCTGCTCAGTTCCACAGGTTACTTCATGAAAACCCGCATCATCATCTCACTCGCATCGCGTGTATCTACGACACTTTCCATCTTGCCGGCGTATCCAAAGACGCCGTGAAACTCCGCGTTTTTTCATTCTCACTCGTTGATCATGCGAGTCTGTGGCTCGAGTCCCTCCCACAGGGCTCCATAGCTACTTGGGCTGCCAAGCAGACCCTATTTCTTTAGAAATATGATCCTCCGGCTAAGGCCGCTCGTTTGCGTAACCAGATACAATCTTTTCAGATGGAGGATATCGAGAGTTTCTACGAGGCATGGGAGCGTTTTAAGAATCTGTTAGCGTTGTGCCCGAACCACGACTTGCAAGATTGGGCGGTTGTCGAGAATTTTTATAATGGAGTGACGTACGCGACTTAGAATATGCTCTACACGGCTGCGGGAGGAAATTTGCTGACGACGAAGGACCCGGATGAGTGTATCTCTTTGTTTAACTGGTTAGCTATGAGTGGATGCCAGAGACCGCCCGCCAAGGGTGGTAAGACCGTCGATTCCATATCACGCGGCATGCATTCGGTGGACACGACCACCGCACTCACGGCACAAGTGGAGGCGTTGACGAAGATCGTGAAGGACTTGCAGACGAAGAGCAAGCTGTGCAAGATTTGTAGAGGAGGGCATGATACCGTTCAGTGCCCAGTCAGTTCGCAGGAGGAGGCGGTAGACTTCATAGGCAATCCAACCCGAAATCAAAACTCTTTCAATTCTAATAATTCGGGTTGGAGAGGCAATCAAAACTCCAACTAGAGGGGCGGCAATCAGTCCGGTTTTCAGCAGCGGCAGAGTCTATTCCAGGATGCGGGTGAATGAGCGAGCAGTGAAGAGAAGAAGCCCACCTTAGAGGAGATGATGGCACAGCAGATACAGATGTTATCCCAGCTCATGACACGAGAGGATTCCCGTTATAAAGAAACCCAAGAGAAATTCCGTGAGCATGAAACCTTCATGAAAAATCAGGGAGCATCGATTCAGAATCAAGAGCCGCAGATGGGAGAGATAGCTAGTCGTTTAAATGAGAGGCCACCGGGTACACTTCCGAGCAATACCGAGCAAAACCCGAGAGGATTCGTGAAGGCTGTGACAACGAGGAGTGGTGCAGGGGCATGAGACGAGCCCGTGATTCAGAAGAGGTCCAGACGAGGAGTTGTCGAGCAACATGCAGTCGATGGAGAGGAGCAGGTGGATGAGGAGATTCAGATGGAGTCTCCGCCGGCCCAGGTGCATCAGAGGAGCAGCCTAGGGAGTTCAGCACATGCCGAGAGACAGCAGTTACCGATCGAGCCACCGAGAGTCTACAAACCTAGAGTGCCATACCCCGGGAGACTCCGCAGAGATAGAGATGAGAAGCAGAACTCCAAATTCCTTGATCTTTTGAAGCAGCTTTACCTTAATATTCCATTCCTTGAGGCACTGAATCAGATGCCTAAACATGCGAAGTTCCTTAAGGATATTCTCTCGTATAAGGAGAAGTTAGCTGAGGTCGCTTCCATCCCTTTGAGTGCTAGTTGTTCTGCTGTCTTACAGAGGAAGTTACCAAAGAAGATGGCCGATCCAGGGAGTTTCACAATTCCCAGCATCTTGAGTGATGATACGGTGATTCATGCGCTGGCCGACCTTGGGGCCAGTATTAATCTTATTCCGTATTCCGTGTACAACAAGTTGGGCTTAGGCGAACCGAGGCCTACCAGGATGAGTATCCAGCTTGCTGATCGTTCTGTGAAGTATTTGCGTGGGATTGTTGAGAACATGCTCGTTCGCATTGTTAAGTTCATCTTCCCAGTGGACTTCGTTATTCTTGATATGAACGAGGATGATAATGTTCCACTCATTCTTGGCAGACCTTTTCTAGCCACCGCGTATGCGTTGATCAACGTTCGTGATGGCAAACTGATTCTTCGAGTCGGGGATGAGAACGTCACGTTTGATGTTCGACAGTCACTTAAGCATCCCAAATCTGCTGATGACTCCCTATACTTTATTGATACGATCATGACTCATGTGGGGGAGTTTTCTAGTGACCTCTGTGGAGGCTCCGCCTCAGACGCACAGATTTTTGATAGGGAGACTCCAGAGGTTGAGATGGTCGCCTTAACTGAACAACCCTTTGACGTTGACACTGAGTCGTCCTCCCTTGATTCTGAGTTATCTACGGTAGATCATCGTTTTCATCAGTTATGTGAGTTGGAGGAGTTACGGGACCATACTTACGCGCATTCATATCGTTATAAGCAGCGGGCGAAGAAACTGCAGGATCGTAAGTTGAAGGGTAATAAGCAGTTTAAGTGTGGGGATTTGGTCTTATTGTATAATTCTTGGTTGAGGTTATTCCCGGGAAAGTTAAGATCCCGTTGGTCAGGTCCGTTTACGATTACTGAGGTTTTCCCGTATAGCACTGTTGAGATAAAAGATAAAGGCGGGACGTTTAAGGTGGACGGTCATAGACTGAAGCACCACATTGGTGAGCCGATGACTAATCAGATGGTCGAGGTATTCTACCTTGACTCGCCTCTCCGAGACGTAGACGTGTGGATGCATCACTAAGGAAACTGCTCGAGTTGTAGAGTTTGTATTCCTATTATTTGTGTGTGCTATCTGTTTCATTTGTTTTTGTCTATTTCAGGATGTTCCAAGATGAAACCGCTCGTACTCAACTCCATTCGAGTTGGTCGATTTAGGAGGTGTTCTTTTATAAAAAAAATTTAACAAAATAAAAAAATAAAAAATAAAAAAAAAACACAAAAATACGGTTATTTCTTTATGTTTTTATTTTCTGTGTACGCCGCTACATGCGAGCAAGTTTGAGTTTTGCAGGTTATATTATGCGCATGGTAGTTACGAGGGCTTTTTGGAACAGGTTCTTCCGAGGTTGCGGCCGCGAATGAAATGCTAACGGTAGCCTGGTTACTACTCAGCTGTTGAAGATTCTGCATACAAACCAGGGGAGTAACCCGTTCTTTGTTTTAGTCTTGTATACTATGTTTTTACTTTCTGATTTATTTTTATTGTATTTCTTTTCCTTGTACTCGTCGAGGACGATTTCGTTCTAAGTGTGGGGATGGGGTTTATTTTACTTAGTTGTAGAAATTTTAAAAAAAATGAAAAATTTTTAAAAAAAAATAGTCCCTTGAAATTTGTTTTCTCTACGTTAAACAGGAAATGATATTATTACTGAGTAGTGGTTATTTTATAAATTCTTGGTGGTTTCAAATATATATATATATATATAATAAATAAGAACAGTGCCTATTAGACCCGCACGTAATGTATGGCAACCGAACAGTTTAGACTCAGTAATCGATGTGCTGGTAGGCTTAGCCTTTGAGAATGAAAGGGTGGTTTGGTTGTTAACCTAATTGTACCTTTTAGTGGGAAACATCTAAGGGTTTTGTTTGTTTAACTAAGCCCATAACAGGACTGGAATGAAAAGCCGGGTTATACTCAAGCCTCAAGTCATATGATCACCTTTATATAAAAACCTAATTTTTATATACGTACTTATATGTATAATCTTATGTATACGTCTCTATTCCTGCAAATAGCAGAAGACAGTTTTGCTCGGCCCTTTGTTGCGCGGTGGCGCAGACCTGAGCCTTTAGGCAGTCTGTAATATCGTCCAACATGGTGGACTTTTCAAAAAAAAAAATGTTGCAAAAAGCCAAAAGGCAGAAAAAAAAATATTTCAAATAAAAACCACCATGAAGGAAACTACTGTCGGTCGATCAAGGACTAAGCTAGAGTTTATAGGTTTTGCGTCGAAAATGTTTTGATCATGTGGCAGTAGGTTTAAGTCAAATTGGTGATCCGGCCCGGTAAAACCATTATGGAACGTGGTTAAGTGGCGGCAGGGCTTCAAGTATGGTCCCGCTTAGTAAAACAAACTAATGAATTTGTCAAGCCTTATTTTCCTCGGTAAGTATTGGGGGGCATGGGTTTAAGTGGATAGCAATACCGGAAATCGACCTAATCTAGCTTATTAGGTGAAAGTTGGAAGAAAATATTTGGGTAACGGGTCACTTGTTCTATTACTTTAAATATATATATATATATATATATATAAAACCAAGAGTTGTCGGTTGAACTCGGTTATGATCCTGTGTAGTATTCTTTTTCAGGGACGAAAACGTTTTAAGTGTGGGGATATTTGATGTGTTGTAAAACACACTTATTTTTCGCGCCTTTTATCTATGTATTATATTATATTTTATGTGTTTTAACTTGTTTTATATAGGTTTTACATAGTTTTAATTATCTTGTAGGTTTTGGGTGAAAGAATGAAGAAACGTAGCTTTTCGAGGAGCTTAAAGGCCTTTTACGCCTACAGTTTCAAGACAAAGCTCAAAGTCCGGGCCGATTACATGTTGGAAAAGCCCAAGACTCTTTTATATTATAACATAATGAAAAAAATAAAAACCCTATGCAGCCTAAGAGTTCCGATCGGAACTGTTGCAACCTAGGAAGAAAATAAAAAGGTTAGGGTTCTAGAGTTGGTGACGGCTAAGAAAGAAGAAGAAGGTTACTAGCAAGTGTCAGCCACGTTTCACATCAGTTTTGACAGCCAAGTGCAGCCCCGGAACCTCTTATATCCTTTCATTCATAACATTGTTCATCAACTATAATTTTCTTGTTCAATTGCTTAGTAGTTTTGCAATTACTTTGAAGATAGACATGTTATTGATTAGTATTGATTGTTGAATGATTGAATTGATGTTTGAGATAAGTTATTTGGTGATTTTAATGAGTATTTGCTGCTGTCCAAAAAGTATGCTAGGCTAAACTTGTTGGTTCAACCTAGGAATGATGATAATTGTTAGTGTTTGATGAGTTTATTGGATTGTTTGATTAATAGACTTTAATTGTTATTTTAAAGTTTGATTTAGACATGAAATAGGTTGTGTTTAAGGGCTGGAAATTTTGGTAATTCATTGCTTAAACTCCTTGCGTTGGTTGATTAGTTTTGTATTGATTGATCAGTGCTTGTTTAATTCTAGACTTTGTGTTTAGGGTTTGTTTGCGGTAGGAACAACCGTAGAGTTTTGTTGCATGAATTTGACGTTAAAGTACAGCGGTTAGACACCTTCTTAGAGACCGAGAGGTGATAAGAAGTTAGGGTTGTCTCATTGCTTTTGCATGCTACAATAAGAACTGTGCGAGAGCGAGTTCGTTTCTTCTCAGGTTTAGGTGTTTGAGCGACTAGTTGATCTATTTTGGTTTAAGTTGAATTGTTCCTCTATCCTTGGTTGTGTAGTATTCATTGCCATTAGGGTCGAGTGTTGGTGACACCGAGAGGTGAGTCAACATTAGAACACGTTAGCAATTGTTTCCCGGTTTGGTTGTTTTAGCCGATTAAGAGTAGTTAGGGTTTGTTGAGTGAGACCGAGAGGTAATCCAGTGTAAGGCCTCGAACCCCGGGAGCCCCACAGTTGGTATTCATACAAAATACTTATTAAAATAATTAAACTTGAAAACGGTTTCTTCCATTAAAACAAACATCTCAGAGTGTAAATTCAGCAGAAAACATAAATAGTAAAGTAAGTTCCCTAAAACCCGGGAATTTTGCCCAAAACCTCATTTTAAATATAATTCATGAAACTATTTAAAATAAAATTCTTCAAAACACATTCTTCCATCCATGTATGCCCTTCACCATCGAAGTAGCTTCGTGCACGTCAAAGCGATAAGGCATCCTCTTCCTAACCTGAAACTCACACTAACATGCATACAAAGTCAGCTTGAGCTGAGTGAGTTCAAGTTTTAAGTAAATAATATCAGTAATAACAATTATGATAGTCATACCAAAAGTTTAAAAATAAAAAGAGTGCATCCATTAAGTCATCATTACCGAAGACGAAACATTCCCATACATGCATATACAAAACATATATATAAACATCCTTTCAAGTACATCCCTATATATATGTAACAATATATATATATATATATATAACATCCACGTATAACATCAGGGTCGAGCAAACGTACAACCCAAACACGTAACATCAATGCATGCAAACACAAAGTAGGCATACGCAACATCAGTAGTCGAAATGACTATAACATCGCCAAATATAGGCCAAACAATAATGTATGTATATATATATATATATATATATTTAACATCCCAAGGCCTACCATATACTAGCAAGCCTATATAAAATCGTTTAAAACATTTCATCAAGTAAGAAAAACACTTAGGTGTGCATGCTAGCCCAAAATTTAAAAGAGTAAAAAGGGCATCATGAACTCACCTGAAATCAACCAAACACCAGCAACAAGCTAGGAAATCTCTAAGTGCACACTCACAAGTAAGGGCCTGTAAATTGTACACAACGCGTTACTAAACTAGACCGTAAGAACAGACTTGCCTAAAGGGCCGTTCAAGCCCAAAAATTTGGCCCGAGGCCCAACCCACACTCATTTACTTTACCTCAGCCCCTAAAACCTTTCAATTAACCAAATCCACCCTACGATCAGGGTCGGGGCTAACCATGATGCACAACTCACTTGTCTGTATGCAAATCGAGTCGAATACGCACGTAATAACTCTTAAAACCAATTGCCAAACAAATCAGCCCCAAATGGACCAAATTCCCATCTTAACCTTTTCATACATCATAATTATGTCACCCGAGTTGAAAGGGTCAACGGTTCCTTTTTACAACACTCACTTAAATGTTTAAACGATAATTCGCGCACAACCGACTCGATTGACTAATCACCAACCTAATCAGCCCCGAGTACCAAAAAAATAATTTTCCCACAGCCCTTAAATCCCCCTAGGGCTATGAAAACTGATCCGGTTAGTCATTCAATCGATTAACACATCAAACACAACAATTGACGATTCTACACCCGATAAACCCTAGTTTTCAAACTAAAATCGATTGACCGACCTAAACACCTCCAATGGCCACGAAATTTTAATATGATGTAAATGGCCATACCTGGGAATCTTTATACACCAGAAACTCTAATTTTTATCCACGGGAAGCGGGTCAATTGCACCTTGGCCGAAATCTGTCCAACGAAAAGAATCGGCAAAATTTAGCATCAAAACGATTAGGGGTGAACGAAAAAAGTGTTGGGCATTTTAGTACATACCTTGAACTACTTCTAAATGCCTTGGAATGACTCAAAAAGTCAAAGCAAAGAAGGGGGGCTGGTCTTCTGGCCGATCGCTGCTGGTAGGGTTAGGGTTAGGATTTGTTTTGTTTTATAATTATAATAAAAGAAGTTATATCCAAGTCCCTCCAAATTGAAGTATAAGGCATTATGGAAGAAAAGTTAGATGGTTTAACGTACCGGGATGACGTAAAGGCTTCCGAAAAACGTCGGTTAAATCCAGAGAATTATACATACTTTACATGCAGGAAATCCTTAAACCGAAAAATTTAGCGGGTGTTACAAGTCCACCCCCCTTACAATGGGATTCGTCCCCGAATCTTGGTGCGATAGGAACAACTACGGATAGTGCTTCATCATCTCTTCTTCAGATTCCCAAGTAGCCTCCGAACCCCTACGGTGTCTCCACTGCACCTTCACCTGCCTAACCACTTTATTCCTCAAACGCCTCTCCTGACGGTCAAGAATAGCAATCGGTTGCTCAACGTAGTTCAGCTTACTATCGAGCTCAATATCATCAAGAGGCACATGGGCCTCTTCATCCGCTAAGCATTTCCTCAGATGAGACACGTGAAAAGTAGGATGAATCCCCGCGAGCTCCTCGGGCAATTTCATCCTATATGCTACCTCACCAACTCGGGACAAAATACGGAACGGACCAATAAACCTCGGACTGAGCTTCCCCCTCTTACGAAAACGAATAATGCCCTTCCAAGGAGAAACTTTTAACATAACCCGATCCCCAGCCTCAAACACAATCGGTCTTCGCCTTTTATCCGCGTAGGACTTTTGACAATCCTGAGCGGCCTTCATAAAAGCCTTAATCTTATCGAGCTTCTCAGTCATAGCCTCGACCACCTCCAAAGTACCCAACTGCTTCTGACCAATGGAACTTCAACAGACTGGAGTCCTACACCTCCTACCATACAGCATCTCAAACGGTGGCATCCCAATTGTGGCGTGATATCTATTGTTATACGTGAACTCTACCAACGGTAAGTGACGATCCCAACTACCACCAAAATCGATTACACAGGCCCGCAACATATCCTCAAGAATCTGAATGGTCCTCTCGGATAGACCATCCGTCTGCCAGTGATAGGCAGTACCGATGAGGAGTTTGGTACCCATCTCCTCGTGAAACTTTTTCCAAAACCTGGAGGTAAAACGCATATCCCTATCCGAAACAATAGATACCGGCACCCCGTGCCTAGAAACGATCTCACGAATAAACACATCGGCCAACTGTTCAGAATTAAAAGTCTCTCGAATTGGCAAGAAATGAGCGCTCTTGGTCAGTCTATCAACGATTACCCAGATGGTGTCATAATTACCCCTAGGGGTACGAGGCAGTTTAGTCACAAAATCCATCGTAAGATGTTCCCATTTCCACTCAGGTATTTCCAACGGCTGAAGTTTCCCAAACGGCTTCTGATGCTCGGCCTTAACTTGTAGACACGTCAAACACTTACTCACATACTGAGCCACCTCAAACTTCATCGCAGGCCACCAATAATTCTTCTTCAGGTCTTGGTACATCTTGGTCGCGCCCGGATGAATGGAATAGCGAGACTTGTACGCTTCATCTAAAATTTTACCCCTGAATCCCCCATACCTCGCTACCCATAAACGCCCATCCTTATACTTTACCCCATCGCCGACGTTTTCCAACAACTTTTCGTGACCCCAAATACGTTCTGACATAATCCATTCCACCTACAACGCTTCATTCTGGACGTTGGCAATTTGTTTCAAAATGTCGGGTTTGAGAATAAGCTGATAGGATTTCACACGAATAGGTTTTGGTCTCTCCTTCCGGCTTAACGCGTCGGCTACCATGTTAGCCTTACCCGGATGGTACGTAATCTCCAGGTCGTAGTCCTTAATCAACTCCAACCATCGACGCTGTCGCATATTCAGTTCCTTTTGCTCGAAGAAATACTTTAAGCTCTTATGATCGGTATAGATAACGCAAGGAACACCGTACAAATAATGTCTCCACAACTTAAGCGTAAACACCACCGCCGCCAGCTCCAAATCGTGGGTAGAATAATTCGCTCCATGAGGCTTCAACTGTCGTGAGGCAAAAGCGATGACTCGACCTCGTTGCTTCAAAACACACCCAAGCCCCTAACAAGAGGCATCAGAATAAACCACCAGGTCATCGGTGCCATCAGGTAGAGCTAAAATCGGTCCATGAGTTAACCTGTTCTTCAACTCAAGAAAAGCCTCCTCCTGCTCAGTACCCTAAACAAACTTAACACTCTTCTTAGTCAACTTGGTCAGTGAAGAAGCAATTTTCGAAAAATCGGGAACAAAGCGGCGGTAATACCCCACCAAACCCAGAAAACTACGGATTTCAGATGTAGACTTAGAGATTCCCATTCATTCACGGCTTCCACCTTTACAGGGTTAACCAAAATACCACTCGGGTTAATAATATGACCCAAGAACTGAACCTCGCGCAACCAAAAAGAACACTTAGAAAACTTCGCATACAACTTGTTCTTTCGCAAAGCTTCCAAAACTTCTGTGAGATGTCCGGCGTGATCGAATTCACTTTTGGAATATACTAGAATGTCATCGACGAATACAATAACCATACGGTCGAGCATCGGTCTACACACCCGGTTCATAAGATCCATGAACGCGGCCGGTGCGTTGGTCAAACCGAAAGACATCACGAGGAACTCATAATGCCCATAACGAGTGCGGAAAGCGGTCTTAGGAATATGTTCCTCCCGAATTTTTAACTGATGATAACCGGATCTAAGGTCGATCTTCGAGAACCAACTAGCTCCTTGGAGCTGATCAAATAAGTCGTCGATCCGTGGGAGAGGGTACCGATTTTTAACAGTGAGCTTATTCAATTCACGGTAGTCAATGCACATCCGCATGCTACCGTCCTTCTTCTTAACGAACAAGACCGGGGCACCCCAAGGTGTGATGCTCGGTCAAATGAAGCCCTTGTCGAGCAAGTCTTCCAACTGGACCATAAGTTCTTTCATTTCATTCGGTGCTAGACGATAAGGGGCTCGAGCAATGGGTTTTGCGCCCAGCACAAGGTCTATCTGGAACTCGACCTCGCGGTCCGGCGGCACATCTGACAAATCATCAGGGAATACATTCGGGAAATCCCAAACAATAGGAACATCACCGACGGTAGCGACCTAGGTTTTCGTATTTATAGCATACGCCAGATACGCCCCGCAACCCCATTGCATCAACCTTCCCGCCTTAAGCATAGATATGATATGTGGCGTCGCACCACTCGATCACCGAAGACAGTGATTTGGGTCCCATCTGGGGCCCACAGACGAACAAGTTTCTGACCACAAATGATTTGACCATCAACACTCGCGAGCCAATCCATCCCGAGCACCACATCGAAACAACCAAGCGGCATCAAATACAACCGCACCGGAAATCTATACCCAGACAACTCGATGGAACAACCCTGAATAGACCTAGACACGGACACGGATTTTCCTACAGCGACCTCAACCTCAAACATATCGACTACGCACTCGGGTGATTTATTCAACGAGGAACAGAAAGCGGTAGACACAAAACTTCTACTGGCGCCCGAATCAAATAAAACTGAAGCCTGTAATTCATCAAGTAGAAAGGTACCTAGGACAATATTATACTACTGCTTAGCTACACGATCATCACATACGATTTCAAAGGAAGAAGAAATTATAACGATGGAATGAAAGCTAAATAAGGAAAAGTACCTGAAACGACATCTGCATCCTCCTTCGCTTCCTTCTTGGAGATGTTGAAGGCCCTCGTCCTAGCCTTTGGCTTCTCATCCATCTTCCCCCTCGAGGAAGTCCCCTGATCGGACCCCCCCCCCCCCCCCCCCCCGCCTTGCTGGAAGGAAAGTTTGATGCCAAGGGACCCAAACCCTTACAGCGGAAACAAGTCAATGTCGGACACTCGAAATGGGGGCGTCCAACCTTATCACAACGAAAACAGGTGCCAGACCCACTCTTACATTCCCCCTTGTGCGGTTTCCCGCACTTCTTGCAACTACCGAACGCCACATCCCTCTTAAATTCAGAAGTCTCAGTTTTTACCCTTTTCTCAGATAAATTAAAATTGTTTCCCCCTGGTCGCTTACCGTACGAATTTGAGTTCCATGTCTTCTTAGTCTCGGTCGGTGGTAACTTCTCCCTCTGATCATACAATGTACCTGCTAGAGTAACCACCGAGTGAAAAGAGTTCATTTCGGTAGTCAACACACCCCTGCGAGTATCCATTGGAAGCCCCTTCACATACTTTTTAATCCTCTTGGCTTCGGGAGTAACCCAATCGGGACATAAACGAGCCATCTTGTTAAACTTGGTGGTATACTCCCAATGCAACATAGTACCAGCCTCCAAGGTCAAGAATTCCTGTTCTATCTTATCCAATTCATGCGGAGGACAAAACTGATCGAGAACCAATTTCTTCAACTCATCCCACGTCATCCTCCTAATCGAACGATCACCCATAGCCTGCGCCAAGTTATCCCACCAGCACGGTGCCTCGGAACGAAACGAGGCGGTAGCATAAGTCACCATGTCATTCCCCTTGCACTTACTAACCCTTAAAACGGCCTCCATCTCTCTCACCCACTGATGTGCTGCCAATGCATCTTTAGTACCATCAAAAGAAGGGGGTCACACTTCTTAAAGTCACCATACGAGCAACCCCGAGTAGATACACTAATAGTCGACACCTCATCTTCATCCCCACTCGGCACATACACTTCCTCTTCCTCTTCGACCTGCACCTCCTTACTCTTCCTTCCCTTATCCGAACCTTTACCAACCAGCAATTCCTCCATGGCCCTAACGGCCTCAGCAACAATCTCAGGTATGGTGCTATGGAGAACCTGGTAGACATCATCCGCGATAGCCGCGCGCATAGCAGGATATAAGGCGGGGTTATCCCCCTCCTAATGAATCGTGGTCTTCTGCTGGGGAGTAGGAATCTCACTCTCGGCTTCGGCACGTGGCTTACGACCACGGCCACTCTTAGCTGCTCGAGTATTAACCTTGACTTATCCCTAAAAAGACAGAATTTTAACACGATTAAGTACAGGTGGCATTTAGAACATGTAAGGTAAGGGTAAACTACTAATGACGTTGATCAAGTGTAATTAGTCGTTTACTTTACCCGCCCGTCCTAAGCACCCCCTGCCCCTAACCTCGTTAGCCTTCTATCTAACACTTAGACAGTTAATCACATACTGGAAACTTTTAAATTTAAAGGAATGACTAATAACTTAAAGTTACCTCTTGGCGTGTAGCTACTCACGGTGGGAATACTAGTCTCTTTTCTTACAGTTCGAGTCCAAGCATTCGGGGATGCTCGGATCCCTCGAACCATGGCTCTAATACCAACTTGTAAGGCCCCGAACCCCGGGAGCCCCACAGTTGGTATTCATACAAAATACTTATTAAAATAATTAAATTTGAAAACGGTTTCTTCCATTAAAACAAACATCTCAGAGTGTAAATTCAACGGAAAACAAAAATAGTAAAGTAAGTTCCCTAAAACCCGGGAATTTTACCCAAAACCTCATTTTAAATATAATTCATGAAACTATTTAAAATAAAATTGTAAAAATACATTCTTCCATCCACGTATGCCCTTCACCGTCCAAGTAGCTTCGTGCACGTCCAAGCGATAAGGCATCCTCTTCCTAACCTGAAACTCACACTAACATGCACACAAAGTCAGCTTGAGCTGAGTGAGTTCAAGTTTTAAGTAAATAATATCAGTAATAACAATTATGATAGTCATACCAAAAGTTTAAAAATAAAAAGAGTGCATCCATTAAGTCATCATTACCGAAGACTAAACATTCCCATAAATACATATACAAATATATATATAAACATCCTTTCAAGTACATCCCTATATATATATAACAATATATATATATATAACATCCACGTATAACATCAGGGTCGAGCAAACGTACAACCCAAACACATAACATCAACGCATGCAAACACAAAGTAGGCATACGCAACATCAGTAGTCGAAATGACTATAACATCGCCAAATATAGGCCAAACAATAATGTGTGTGTATATATATATATATATATTTAACATCCCAAGGCCTACCATATACTAGCAAGCCTATATAAAATCGTTTAAAACATTTCATCAAGTAAGAAAAACACATAGGTGTGCATGCTAGCCCAAAATTTAAAAGAGTAAAAAGGGCATCATGAGCTCACCTGAAATCAACCAAACACCAGCAACAAGCTAGGAAATCTCTAAGTGCACACTCACAAGTAAGGGCCTGTAAATTGTACACAACGCGTTACTAAACTAGACCGTAAGAACAGACTTGCCTAACAGGCTGTTCAAGCCCAACAATTTGGCCTGAGGCCCAACCCACACTCATTTACTTTACCTCAGCCCCTAAAACCTTTCAATTAACCAAATCCACCCTACGATCAGGGTCGGGGCTAACCATGATGCACAACTCACCTGTCGGTATGCAAATCGAGTCGAATACGCGCGTAATAACTCTTAAAACCAATTGCCAAACAAATCAGCCCCAAATGGACCAAATTCCCATCTTAACCTTTTCATACATCATAATTATGTCACCCGAGTTGATAGGTTCGACGGTTCCTTTTTACAACACTCACTTTAATGTTTGAATGACAATTCGCGCACAACCGACTCGATTGACTAATCACCAACCTAATCAGCCCCGAGTACCAAAAAAATAATTTTCCCACAGCCCTTATATCCCCCTAGGGCTATGCAAACTGATTCGGTTGGTCATTCAATCGATTAACGCATCAAACTCAACAATTGATTATTCTACACCCGATAAACCCTAGTTTTCGAACTAAAATCGATTGACCGACCTAAACACCTCCAATGGCCACGAAATTTTAATCTGATGTAAATGCCATACCTGGGAATCTTTCTACACCAGAAACTCTAATTTTTATCCACGGGAAGCGGGTCAATTGCACCTTGGCTGAAATCTGTCTTCTGGCCGATCGCTGCTGGTAGGGTTAGGATTTGTTTTGTTTTATAATTATAATAAAAAAAGTTACATCCAAGTCCCTGCAAATTGAAGTATAAGGCATTATGGAAGAAAATTTAGATGGTTTAACGTACCGGGATAACGTAAAGGCTTCCGGGAAACGTCAGTGAAATCCCGAGAATTATACATACTTTACATGCAGGAAATCTTTAAACCAAAAAATTTAGCGGGCGTTACATCCAGTGAGCCTGAGCGATCCTTAGTCGTGTCATCTTTAGGGACCTGTGTCTAGTTATCATTTAATCCATTAGCTTGTTAGGCCTACAGTTTGATTCAGACTTAGGTAGACGTTTTTCTCCATCCGAAGTTTACATAGTTAGTTTGTCGTTAAGTTTTCTATTTTAGGTAACTTTTGTCAGTCAGTCTAGTTAGGTTAAAAGAAATCAAAAATCAATTAAATATTATTATTAGGTAGGTCTTGTCTAGGGTTAGTGATCATTAGCGTCCTTACGTGTCCACATGTTTGATACTCGGACTTCCTAGGTCTATACTACTTACGATCGGTACACTTGCCGGTTGTGTGTGGTTTTAGGATTTTCGTTTTATATTTAAAGCATAGTTGTGAGGGTCATTCTTTTAGAAATATCCGACGCACATCAGGTGATTTGGAGAAAATCAAATTAAGCCTTAGTCAAGATTAGAACCGATAATTTCCGATATTTGTGCCTAATTGAACAAATTAAAACATATCACTAGAAATTCTGAAAATTTTGTTGGAAGATTTAGGTGGACAACAATACCAATAATCGACTTAACACAAGTCATAATAAACAACCGAAAATAAAACTGTGACATAAGGAAAATTTGAATAATATGATTCCGTGCTCAACTCTCAAAAATATATACTACTTTAACAGTTGTTAAATTTTACTGCTTTACATTTCGTGTATTTCTTTCTTTTTGATAAAAATTCAAAATACAAAAAGATTTTGATTTTTCTGCTTTATTTTTTATTTACCGAGCTGACGAACATTTCAAAACAAAAAGAAAAAGGTTTTACCCCAAATTAAAGTTATTTCGTGCTTAACGTAAGTTTTAAAGTAAAATTTGCTTAAGTTAAACATTTCCGATTAACAATTGATCGGCTTTAATCCCAATTTTATTATGAGCCAGGATTTACAAGGAGATTTCTACAAATACTTTGGTTTACCAAAGTATTATCCGTGCTTTCTGGAACACAACTCAGTTTGATGAGAGGGAAAACCAGATTATGGCTACAGTTCAGGATAAGAGGGTAGTTGTGGATGTTGGGGTGATTAGAGACGTTCTGGGTTTTTGTGATACGATAGATGATCGGTGTGAGTTTGACAGGGGATTGATAAGTGGGTTGTTTAGGAGGATACGGTATAAGGGGAGTTTGGATAGGTCTATGTACAACATGGCGTATTTGTGCGAGCAGTACAAGTAACTATTACATGTTCTGATACATTGCCTTAGAGGTAGAAAGGGTGGATATGATGAGTGCCGCATTATGTTGCAATCGGCATTTGTTGCGTTGGTGTTGAACAAACCATTCAATTTTTCTGAATTGGTTTTCTATCACAAGAAGGAAAATTGCTCGAGGCAACATAAGTTTCTAATGTATCCGAGGTTCTTACAGTTGATCATCGACGATCTGCAGCCTACCTTGTTCAAAGATCCAACAAATCTCGCTGATTTGATGAAGTTGGATCACATGAATTTGGAGACGATGAGGCGATTACGCACGTACAGGAACCAAAGTCTTCAAGATCGGCCACGGTATAAGCGATTGATTGGCCATCTTACCAATATAGACTATGAGGCACCATCCCATAATCGTTGGGCTCATAATGATACGGATTCTGAGCGTGAGGATAGTGATGGTGGTACAGGTGGTGATGATGATGGAAATGAAGGTGGTCAGGGGCTAAGTGCCGAGTTAACGTATGCTGAGAAACGTAAGCGGAAGGGAAAGGAGCCGATGGTTGATAAGGGCGATAAACCGAATAAGCAACGGGTTAGACGAGGTTCGGGTATCGAAATTCCAAGCCAGTCGTTTGTACCCACTGTGAGACCGTCTACACCTGTCACTGTTCCTGCTTCTACTCTTCCAATTATTCCAAGATCTCTGACACCGGTTCAAATGCTTATATCTCCGGTGCCTCCGAAAATGACGTTGATGACTACTATGATGTCAGATCCTCAGTTTGGAGACATATTGCAGACTGTGCTTGCCAGCATGCTAGTCCTACTGTGTTGCCACGACCTGAGCACTCTTTCATGTCATTTAATCGTCCTCAGGCTCCAATGCAACCAGTACACCCGAACATCTACAATCTGTCTACAATTCCCAGTTGTATAACTTGCTGAATCTTATACATCTGCAACAAACTCAGATGCACTCAGATCATCTATTTCAAGAGCATATGCGGGCAGAGCAGCGGACCTTGTTCAGACACATGCAGTTCATTCAAAAGGAAAACCAGGAACTAAAGGCCCTGGTTGCTGCTCAGGGGGAGAAGTTAGATAAACAGGACGAGATCATTCTTCAACTAACATGCAAAGAAGACGAATTGAAGAAGTTAAAGAATGATGGTCATGATCCTGATGAAGGTGGAGTAGGTGACCAGTAACCGGGCGATGGTAATACATCGTCGGCAAGTAATCAGGCTGGGTAGAATGGTGGTGGTAGTGGTGAGGGAAACAATTTGCAGATCATTCTTTACAAGGACTACACAAGAGAGAAGCCGATCGACATGATTCTAGCTAATATGATTATTTTTGTCAGGATGGACGGGATTGTTTATAGTATGGTGAACGCGGATGAGATCGAACAGGGTGAAGTTGTTGATCATTCACTTACAAAAGAACAAATTTCCCTGCTTCTGGATCTAAATGCATATGAAGTGGAGGAGTTGGGAAAGTCAGTAGATGTTGATATCGAGTTTGAAGAAAGTGATAATCTGGGAATTCCACGCAGGAATGTGCCTGAGTATGATGAAGTAGAAGTAGAAGACGTAACTGCCGAAGAATATCCCGATACGTATGCTACGAACAACAATGATTCGGGTATTCCATTTTTCACAACTGAGCATTTTGAAGCAGCAGAACAACGTCTTAGGGAGGAAAGAGAGAGATGGAACAAAGAGGCAGAGACCAGTCACCTCTCTGCTAAAGAGAAAAAGAGAAAGCGTGCTTTGGATGGTATGTTTGAGCATGATGTCAAACGTATGAACAGGATGATGGAGACCCTTCGACACAATGAATCGGAAGATGTGAAGCAAGCGAAGGTCCGAGCATCTGCATACCAGATGAAGAAGTACAAGAGCTCGAAAGATGTCAATGGTGATCTGGTTGCATGGCAGTATGATGCTAAGATTAATGTATACGTCATCAAGTGGGAGCACGGTATTTATTATTTTTTGCATATCCATGATATGCTGACAATGCCTCGATGGGATGTGAGAACCTTAGCCAACCGATCATTTGTTAATCAAGGAAAAGACCAATGGGCTTCATGGTTCTGTGATCATCTCTTGCATAAAACCCGTTATGGTTTCAAGTTCTTCAAGCCACAGGTGCCGACTCACAAGTATATTGATGAGATAGATCCTCGCACCGGCTGGAGAAAGATGATAATGCAGGTCAAGCCGCCAAAGAATATGAAGAGGGCACCGATGAAGACCTTCCCTCAGAGTCTGTTCACAACGTTCAACGGATGGTATTATGATAACAAGATGGGTGAAGCAGTTATTGTATTGGGTTCGAGATTAAACACGAAGTTTATACGTGTTATTGATCCTATGTGGGTTGTTAACTTATCAGAGTCTGATAACGACGCACTATTTCATAATCAGATCCGATTTGCTAACGTAAGCGACTATGATCTGGCGATGCAGTTTCAACACGTTGTTCGTGTGTGTTATGTATTCAAGATTCATAGCTGCAACGACCGGAAGACAAAGATGTTCCAGCGATAAAGTATAAAGAGCTCGAGACGAGGGGGGTTTGTTGATACATCAAACGAGCGTCTCGGTCTTTATCTTATAATTATATTATGTTTATATATGTAGGGGCATTTTGGTAATTAAGCCTATTCGCTCTATTTTGAGACACATTCGTTACCCCGTAATGAATGTGTCACATTCGTCTAATATAATTTCCATTCATTAACCTTTCTTAACGAATGGGACATAATGAATGTGGGGCCATTCGCAGTTTGTAATGTATAACGAATGAGTATGTTCATTCGTCTGATCTTAATGTAACGAATGACACATTCGTTAAGTGTTAACTTAACGAATGTGGTCATCCCCTTATATATACCCTATAATTATCATTAATGTAACAACAAGTCTTTTGATAATTGTATTGTCTCGTCGCTCTATACAAATTATCACAGAATACACACACTAAAGTTAATACTACATCAAGCATGAACAATCACGTTGTTATCATGATCTAGATCTGGCTCAAAAGCTATAACAAGTTTTCTCAATAGTTAACTTTTAGTATGCATGCAGGTGAGTAGGATGACACAGGTAGCTAGAAAAAGGACACGTGGCATTCAAGGTAAGACTGGCATCGAAAGAAGGAAGAATCATGTGTCGTTTTAGGTTTTTTGTTAAGACTATTGTTATAATGTTTTAAGACAAGTACCTTATGGTTTTTAAGAAATGGTTTTCTTTTATATTTCCGCAAAAGTTTTAATTAACTATGATATTTAGAACTATGTTTATGAGTAAATCCAACACCCAATGTAGGGCACTGGGAACGGGGCCTTACAGCATAAGTCAAAGGTTTCTTTGACTTTCTTTTAAGATATTCATCACGAACTACACCAGTGTCTATATTTTTACAAATTGATTTGACAAGACATTCTAAACGTTAACCCAATCACTTTCTTAAGGTTAACATCATGAAAAGTGATCTGTGGTTCATCAACTTTGACCAGTGAAGGTTGTCTTTTCAAAATGATTTTAACCAGAGGAACTTTTTCCTTGGTTATAAATTTCTTTGTGGATCTCACCTTAGCTCCAAACTGTTTGGCACTGCCCATATTCACCACATGAAAAACACATTTGCGTATCTACGAATGTTTGTGATGGCACAGTAGGTGTTTGTGAAGTTTCAGGTTGAAAAGATACAGCCTTTGGTTTTGAACTAGAACCAGCCATATTGTTTGCCTTTTTATATTTATAAAATTCAAGATTGGTTGTCAAATTTGGAAGATTTTACAAATTTTATAGGTTTTAACAAATTTGGCTTAGATTTCATTGGTGACTTGTTAGCCATTTTGGATTTTTCAAAGGCTTTTTCTAGTTCGGTCAAACTTGATGTTTCATCATTAAATACACTCTCCAATAGCTCAGGTTTAACCAAACTCAAAGGAACATCTTTTTCATGAAATACTTTATCAACCCTTTTAATTTATAAACCCGACCACTAGATACATTACTATTTTTGGCTGGATTGATAAACTCCATCAAATCCTCATCAGAAATCACGGGTTTTCCTGATTTCTTAACTTTAGCATTTGAACCTTTCAAACCACAAGTTGTTCAGATTCATTTGGTTCACATAGAATATGATTCTCTCAAAGAATATTTTGATCTTCATGAATCTCATTCGGTTCATCAGTTTCTTTCACCCAACCGTCACAGTCATTTTCAGTGAAAACGGCATTGCTCTTAACATGAGACATTGGAATTGGTTCATCATTTTCAGATTTTAAAGTTTTCATAGATCGAGATTTTTCCTCATTGATCACATTATTCACAGATACAGGAGGATCAACAATCACTGAATTGTCATCATCAAGTTTCTTAAGACCTCCCATGTCTGGAATACTTGTGTAATCACCATAAAAAGGAGGAATTTCCACATGTCCCAATCTTGCCTTTCCATTTTTCTATTGATTATTGTTTACTTCGATGATTTCATTTAACAAAACTAAGAATATCTGAATTTATCAAGTTTATTTTTTAGTTCCAACACCTCATTCTCAAGCTTTGTGATGTTTGTTCTCAATTTGAGAATTTCGTTAAATTGTTTTTCAATCATGATTAACTTAAAAGAAATCTCTTTTTTCATATCATGATTACTATCCAACAAAGCATTGATCTATTGTTTTGATTTTTCATCAATCTTAACTTCTTGTTAATAGTTATCTCGAATCATTGATAAATCAGAAACAAGTTGGTCATTTTGGTGATGTAGTGAGTCATTTTGAGACTTCAATTCACAACGATGAACACATTCTTGTTTATTATCACCAGAAGAGTTTACTTTAACAGAATAAATCATAACAGATTTGGAAGAGTTAGAACTTGCTTCTTCTATTTTTGCCATGCAGGCAAACGATTCTTTCTTCTCTATGCTTGAATCTTCTGATTCAGTCTCTGATTCTGAATCATCACTCTCAGTAAGCTTATCCCCAATAGCATCTTCAAAGTGTTCAGTCTGCTCGAACAAAGCCATATTTGCTTAAGTACTCCCAGAAGAATTACCTAATAGCCGTTTAAACCTAACCTTCTTCTTTAGTTGCCTCAGCTCCCTTAGACTTTTCTTTGGATTCAAAAGAATTGTAAGTCTTGAGGAAACTTCTATCTTGAGTCCGAGTCCAGCATATTCCTTCTTTGGTTTGTCGCATTCCTTAGTGAAATGACCAAACTCTTGACAGTTGTAGCATTTGACTTTCAACTTGTCAAAGACAATACGCTTATTCATGGCTAGAAAATCTTTTCCTGTTCTTTGTGTAAGGCCCCATTCCCGGTAACCCTACTTTGGTGTTGGATTTACACATAAACACAGTTCTAAAATCAGAGTTAATAAAAACTTTCACGGAATAAATTAAAACTTCATGCATTACATTACAAAACATCAAATCATGTCTTTTCATAAATATTAACACAAAATAGTCATGACACTTCTTCATGGATGCCAGTCTCTTTAGCTCGTGCGATGTGTCCCTCCTCAAGCCAGCTGCCTCAACCTATTTGCCTGCGTGCATACTAAAGTCAGCTACGCTGAGTGAGTTCTAGTTAATCAATTAACATACATTACATTCATACCATACTCATACGTGTCCGGAGATACGTATTCATACCTTATTCACTATCACTTCTTTCATACATACATTACATACATGCATACGTTCTTACATACTTTCTTTCATAAAACCCTATGGTATACCATAAGCTATTATATCTTAAACATCACAGATATTATAAGGGTCTGGACCCTAACATCACAGATATTATGAGGGTCTGGTCCCTAACATCACAGATATTATGAGGGTCTGATCCATTCTGTCTCGAATAACCATACTTTTTATCATACGGACATACTTTACACATCTTCTAGTTATAAATATATATATATATACATACTCGTTCATACAATCATTATGTAACAATACATTCAAAACACAATCATACAGGTATCATACACTTACCAATCAAGTAAGTGTATTATCTACCACATAGGAGTAAGCACACAGCCCCGAAAACATAACAGATAAAGGGGCTAGAACTCACCTGGAGTCGGTTTCTCTCGCCGTTAACGGTAATGCCCTTCTTAGTTGTGCACGGCTAACTGTACAACACATTAAGTTAGTGAAACCCTCAACTAATGAGGGTCCAGGGGCAGCGCCCCTGGTAGCGGGGTCTAGGGGCGGCAGCCCCTAGCAGGGTCCAAGTCAGCTCGGAAAAATTTTGTTTTCACTAACAGTCCTTTAACAAAAATGCATCAGAAAATGAATTTCATGAAATTTCGCATGGAAGAATTTCGCTTCGCATGGAATTTCGCTTCGCATGACTGTCCGATGCGAAAATATTGATTTCGCTTCGCATGGCTGTGCAATGCGAAATTATTGATTTCGCTTCGCATGGCTGTGCGATGCGAAATTCCTGCCTTTCGTCGTTTTTACCATTTTAAAGCCATTTTTCTCATTGTTTCTTCCTTAGGACCCGATTCTACTCTTTTTATGGGTTTTGGGTTGTACCAACTTTGTATACCCGTGTTTCTCATAGTCCAAACGTCACCTTTTTGTTCTATAATACACCCATGAGGCTAAGACTCACCAAGTTCATGTTTTTCTTACATTTCACAACCCGATCTATCATTATATCGGTTTGCATGTCGATTCTAACCATAAAACTTAACCCTTTGGCTGAAGCTTAACTTTTTGCTCCGGGTTTGGTTCAAATCTGGACAACCACGAAGATCTAGACATTTTCTTGATGTTTTAGATACTTGTACACCAAGGTCTTCCTTAGTTTTAGCTCGGACTTGGATTCGGGTTTTGAGAGAAAATGTAAGTGTTCTTGAGTGAGTGTGTGTGGTGAAAGGGAAGAAAGTGGTGAAAGGAAGGAGAGGTTGGGTTTATATAGGGGACTATGGCCCCACAACCCACTCACACTTCTAATTCTATTTATTATCCAAACATTAACAACCCAATTAAGTTAACGACACACAGTTAATTATAGAACTTTTTGTTATTTATAATTCTCTGAAAAGCGGATGTCACACTTTGAATGAACCTTTTTCACTTTCTTACAATCACAGCCATGTTCCATTTAAGGTCCATTAACTCAAGATCATCTGGATCGATTTGATCGTAATCTTCATCGGTTAAATCACTCGTAGCAATCTTGCTACCCACCGACTACTCATAAGAGGTCATAAAAGCACACATAAAGGCAAAGTGTTGCTTAGCCTCTTTCATGTTCACCTTCGGTAGTTGTGAAGAAGTACCCGATCCAGATGCCATAAAAGATACATTAGGAGTAGATTCTGCACCTTGTGGAATATCTTGATTCATATGTGAGTAAAAAGCAGTGATTGGAACAACTGTACTACTCACAGGAAGTGCTCCCCCATACATAGTTGGACCTTGACTGTCTTTTGAAGAATTATGACATTTTAAGTCATATTCTCTTTCTTCAATTTTATGCACAAATTCCATTGCTGAGAGATCCTCATTCTTGAAGAAACCATTCTCGTTCAGCACTAACAAATAAGTAGAATATGAAGCAGGTAGTGCATTCTTCAAAGTATTAATCTGATCACTCTCACTAGGAGGCATCTTGAAATTTTTCATTTATGCAATCAAGGGACAAAATCTTGTCAACATCTCATTCACAGTCTCCCCCTTCAATAAACAAAATTTTCCGAACTAGAATTTCAGCATAGACATCTTGCTATCCTTTGTATTCCCCATACTCCTCATTCTTAAATGTTTGAACAGAGAAGCACATATTTTGATGCTGAAAACTTGATGAAAGATATGTTCTGGCAATGCCATTGTCAATGTAGAATAAACTCGGGTCTCAATCTCATAAGCTTTCCTTTCATCAACAGACATGTTAGCAAACTTCTTCTCAGAAAATTAAGTAGTATGATCACCAACCAGCAATGGAGTATACACAACATCCAAACTCTGAATGCAGTCCGGATGGACAGATCCCAAATGAGCTCGCAACCTCGGTTCCCACTTCAGAAAATCACATACACTCATGAGCCTCGAGCATTTAGTATGAGACCCGATCTTGGAATCCAAGTTCAAAATTTGCTGCATAAGAGCGTTCTGGGAAGCAAGGGCATAGAAATTTGTCATTTTGGAAATTTAATGGTGAAAATTGTAAATTTTGAAAGTTTAGGGTTCATATTGACAATTTGTGAATTTTATCTCTAATGAATGATATACTTAAGACGAATGTGGAAAAGTTCACATGAATAAGATAGTGAATGACACTGTTCAACCGGATGAACAATGACGAATGAGCTAACCACGAATGAACAAAAACAAAGGCTATTGTTCACACAAATGTGAAATAGCGTATGAAAGAACGAATGAGTAAACACGAATGAAAGTACGAATGATACTGTTCACACAAATGAACAATAACGGATGAGTGATTAATAAATGACGATTAAATGAACGAATGTGACACTGTTTTAACGAATAGGTTGTTTAGACAGCTGGCACTTGGTTACAACTATCAAATGAATGAGAAGTTGAGATTAGCTAATGAAGCAAAGAAAAGAACAAATGTGCATTCAAATCTTCAAGCACATTTCCATATAGAGGTGAATTGGTAACGAGGCTAGATTGATAAAATAAGAATTTGTTAATAATTAGAATAATTACAGAGTATATATAGACAATGAGCTCATTTGTTTAGACAACTCCTTACGAATGAGCCTCATTCTTTACTCATACTTTTAACTCTATTCGTTCACATAACGAATAAGAACATTCATTTACTCATTCGTTAAAATCTATAACAAATGAGCATGCATTAATACGGGGACACATTTGTTATTAATGACTCTAACGAATGTGCCTTACAACTTAACGAATGTACTAATACAATTACCAAAATACCCTTAAGTAATATTCTAATCCCCAAAATACATTATACAAAGGCCGAGACGCAAAACCGTGTATCAACTAGGGTTTGAAGAACAAGTGTGTCCCCCTTCCAGTTACTACATATCCATCACACGAATCACCCTCGAGGAGAGGGGAGTAAAAATGTGGGATTTCTTAAGGAATTTCCCTATTTGAAATAACGACCTAGGTTTTGAAAATAATTTTGAGTGCAAATAACTTTTAGAGTGATGCGTAGCCTCTGAGTTTTGTGTGGCTTTATGTGTAATTGTATATGATAAACAATTTAAATAAACTAATCTATGTACAAAAAATTAAACAAATAGGGTGCACGTATAGGAACACGTGTAGGGACCCTAAGTAGGCTATAAGGTCATTATGTCTAACAACCTATCCTATAGCCTTCGGCCCTGATACCAATATGTCATACCCCCAACCTAACGGAGGAACATACCGGAGCGCGATAATATTTGTATCATAGCTCAAAAACACTAAAATAATAATGCGTCAATATCTGGATTTATTTATTCACAACAATCGTACACAAACAATTCAAATGAAAAGGAAATAAACACAGCATTTAAACTTTATAATTTTTAGCCTAAAGTCCAAATCTATGTCGTCATTTCAAATCACTTTCTTAATAACATGTATTACACATAAAAATAATTTGTCAGCAACACATGTTGAACGAGTAACCACAGTTTAATATAATATTAATAAAAATAATAATAATAATAATAATGAGAAAATAAACAATTCCTTGAGTATGTGAATAGAATTAATTAATGTAAACAAGTATATGTGTCTTTTCAATCATGCCACTAGATTACGGACATGTCTACTCGGACGAATTCACAACCAATAAACAACATAAAGTAAAAGTGTCATTTTTGTTGGTACATGATGTCAGTAGTTCAGTGTCTAGTGTCTGTAATCGAGTTAGTTGGATTTGTATTTTGTATTAAGCGAAGTTAGCACACAAGTTCGCTTATATAGGTGAACTTGTGGAACAAGCGAAGTTAGTGACAACTTCGCCTAAACATGTTAGGCGAAGTTGTCGTATGTTATATACGGCTAGGTTACGGCTGAATTAGGTGAATCAGTTTATGAGTTGTTCAGAGTTTGTGTAATCGGTGATCAGTGAATCACGTGTTTCCAGTTGCAATACAACGTGTCTTTGTTTATTGTAACGTGTGTTTGATTGTGTTAACGTGTATCGTCTTCTACGCTCGTATCGTCTTACGTAGGGATTCCGCACCTACGTAGAACGAGATATTCCGTGTAGATCCGGCTGGGAACCTTCAATTGGTATCAGAGCTTTTGCTCGTGATTGTGTGGTTCGGGATTATCACGCGGGTGTAGAAATTGTTCCGTTCGAATATTCGCGGGACGAGTTTACCGAATTTTTGTGTCCTACTCACCTCCCACCATCATAAACAACACATTACACCTTCGCATACCTCGCAAAACGTCAAAATCAAACCTGCAAAATCATCGTGTTCATCAGGCGAAGTTGCCGCTACTGTTTGTAGGGTTTAGGCGAAGATATAAGGTTAAGCGAAGTTATCCACAACTTCGCCTACCTCACAAGTTCACTTAACTTAATCAGGCGAAGTTGAGAAATCAAGCGAAGATAAGACTTAAGCGAAGTTAACTTTAACTTCGCCTACAGTACTGTTCAGAATAAAATTTTTATTTTTTCGGGTTTCTTTGTGTTTTCGTTTCGTGAAAGATGACTTCCATAAATATTACGGAACTGGTAAAAATGGAGGTGGAAGCGGGTTCAGCTACTAAGGCACCGAAAATGCTTAAGGGTACCAATTTCGTGGCGTGGAAAGATCGGTTTGAGCAGTATGTTAAATATCAAGATGCTAAGATGTGGGTGTGCATTCAAGATGCATACATTCCACCAACTGCTTTGTATGAGGGTCGTGAACAAATTAAGAAATACAACAAGATGTAAGAGGAAGAAAAGAAGATGTATGAGGCTGAAAGCAAAGCTCATGCTGCGATAACAATGGCTCTTCCACAAGAGATTCTTCACACCTTCAGGAAGTATAAAACCGCTAGAGAGTTATGGGAAGCACTTGAAAACCGATTTGAAGGTAATGTGGGGATACGTGCATCCAAGATTAAACTACTCAAAACCCAATTCTCGGTGTTCAAGTATTTGAAGAATGAATCACTTGATGATATCATCACGAGATATTATCACCTGATGACCGAACTCAGCAATTATTTCATTGCTTACAAAGAAGAGGAGATTGTAGAAAAACTTCTTGATGCTCTCCCACCGAAATGGGAGATGTACACTGTCTTGATGAGAGAAGATAAAGAATTTGCCGACTATGACTTGGAAACAGCAGTCAACAAACTATGAACTTTTGAACTTAACATGGTTCGAAAAGAGACACCAACTTATCAGGTTCAGGATCCGGGAATGTATGGTGCGAAAGTAAATTCAAGTTCAAGTTCAAGTTCGAAGTCAGAATCATCTGCTTACTACTCAAATGGAGACCCGAGCTCTAACTCAATTCATGATGGTCATGTTTCTCTCAACATGGACGGTGATGTGTGTTTCGTAGCTGGTGGAACAAATTCTTCTAAACCTCAAACAACAAAGGGTAGTTTTTCTTCAAGTGTTCCGAACATCAACTACTCTCAGATGCCCATGAGTGTTAAATCTGCTGAACAGCAGTTTGCTCTCTATGCATCTTTCATTGCTTCTTACGAAAATTTCATTAAAGGTAAAATCGTTGATCCTGCAACTTTAGACGAAGACTATGATCAGATCGATGCTGATGATCTGGAGGAGATGGATCTGCAGTGGCAGATGGCAATGATTGTAAGAAGAGTTAAAAGGTTTATGAAGAAAACTGGTAGAAAATTCGTTGGTGAAAGACCAGGTTTTGACAAGTCAAAGGTTCGGTGTTATAACTGTCAACAGAATGGCCACTTTGCTAAAGAATGCACAAATGACAGAGTAGAACGCAGTCAAAACAGGTCTACACAACAGAGTGGTGGTGGTAGTGAGAATAGGGCAATGATATCCAGACAGAACGGGGAATACAACTGGAATCTGCAAGTTGAGGAAGTGTTCGAACAGGCCAACTTGGTTAACATCAAAACTGAAGAAAAACCCAGAGAGACAAAAGAAAATCAAGCCTACATGGCATAAGTGAACGATCAGCTTTCTGAGATAAGTCCTAAACTCCCTTGTACGAAATGTGAAAATCTGTCTGAACAATTGAAAACAATAACTGATCAGTTTGTTAGTTTGGATGCTCAATTCAGAACATTAAAAGAAGATCATTATTACACTAAAACTAGAGAAAACAGTTACAAGGTAAAAATAAAAGCTAGTGAGAAAGATATCAGAAGTCTTAAAGCAAGTCTAGCTGAAAAAATACAAGTAATTGATCTTAGCTATGAAGTGTTAGAAGAGAAAACCAAACTAATTGCTGAAAGGGATAAACAGATAGCTGATCACCAGGTGAAAATGGTGGAACTAAACAGAAAGCTTGAGCAATTTAGAAATTCCTCCGCAATACTTGATCACCTCGTAAGTGATCAACGTTCCCCAGTTAAAAGCGGAGGAATTGGATATAATGAAGTTCCACCACCTTATAATCATAACTATACTTTTGATCCTAGTAATCAGAAATCTGTTGATGTTGAAATTGGTCAGACAGTTCCTGTTAAGGTTACGATTAAAGATCCAGAAGTTAGTAAAGGCAAAACGAGTAAGCCTGTTTCGAATGTTAAGATTTCTGTTCCTAGTTTTGTCTCATCAAATTCAGACAAGACATCCGAGTCTAGTGAGACAGAAGAAGAGGAAGTGTTACTAAAACGTGGAGAGGAACATAAACCAACTGAAAAGAATTCTCCACTAAACCCTGTCCCACCATATGTTAGACAAACGGGCAGTAATGCAGCTCATCATCTAATACAACTATTGAGACGAAAGTTGAACACAGGAGTTGTTTCATATGCAATCAAATAGGACACCTGATTGCTGATTGCCCTCTGAAGCAGAGATTCAGAGGTATGAGGCCTTCGAAAACTGAGAATAGAACTAACAGTAATTTCTATAATGGTAAAAATGAAAACTCATCAAAGTTCAGATGTTGGACTAATCCAGGTTTTCAAAGAAGTCGACCTCAGTTTTTCCCAGTTAACAACCAAACCATTAGTAATAATTCATTTAACTCACGAAGGTTTGGATGGCCTCATAGTCAATCTACTAGAAGGTATCCTTTTGGGACTTACATAAATCAGTCTAATACTAACTTTGGACAGCCAAAGTACGGGACGCATTTTAACAGATTTAATCGACCCAAGACCAATAGGTCTTGGGTCCCCAGATTTTAATCCTTTGCTTTGATCGTGCAGGAACAGTTGAACAGGGCTGCAAACAATCTATGGGTTGAGGATAGCGGCTGTTCCCGGCACATGACGGGTAACAAGAATTTGTTTACGAGTGGAAACCTGTTCAGGGAGGAAGAACTGAAGAACTGAAGCATAATCTGCTGGAGAGAGTGGTGGAAGGATTACTGGAATTGGGACAGTGACTAATGGCAAAATGAAGTTAGAGAAGGTGAATTTCGTTGAAGAACTGAAGCATAATCTGCTGAGTGTATCTCAGATCTGTGACAAAGAGTACACTGTGCACTTTACCAAAGATGAAGCGATCGTACTGTATCCTGGTTTCAAGATACCAGAGGAATGGATAGTAATGAAGGCTCCAAGGGAAAAGAATACATATATTATGGACATGAGGTCGACTGAGATGGCAACAGAAGAATCGTGTCTTCTGTCAAAAGCAACTGAATCGGAGTCCGAGTTATGGCATCGAAGAATGGGGCATATTCATCTTCGGAAAATGAACTACATTGTCAAGAATGGGCTGGTGCTGGGTGTTCCCTTGAAAAATTTCAACTTTGAAGACCAATGCTTATCGTGCAAAAAGGGAAAGCAACACAAGAAATCTCATCACACCAAGAAGGTTAATTCAATAGTCAGTACCCTAGACCTACTTCACATGGATCTCTTCGGTCCCGTGAATGTAAAAAGCATAGGTGGAACATCATACTGCTTGGTGATAACTGATGATTTCTCTCGATATTCTTGGGTATATTTCCTGAAAACAAAGGATGAAACGGTGTAGTTGGTAATAAATTTGATTACCAAGGTTGAGAATATTATGGGGAAGAAGGTTAAATACATCAGGACTGACAATGGGACAGAGTTCAAAAACTATCAGATGGAGATATTCTGCTTACAGAAAGGGATAGACCACCAGTACAGCGCTCCGTATACTCCGCAACAAAATGGGGTGGCTGAGAGGAAGAACAGAACGCTAATTGAAGGAGCCAGAACCATGCTGGCTGATTCTAAACTTCCTGTGGTGTTCTGGGCTGAAGCTGTTGCAACAGCCTGTTATATCCTTAATAGAGTTTTAACTGTTAAAAGATTGAATAAAACATGTTATGAACTTATGCATGGGAGAAAGCCTAACTTGAGTGGTCTCGAACCATTCGGGTCCCCGTGTTCGATACTAAAGACGAACTCAAAATTTGGTGAAATAGCCGACGAAGGTATTCTAGTCGGATATGTTGTTGGGACTCCCAACAGATGAGTCTTTAATCTATCGACCAGCAGGGTTGAGGTGGTGTGTAACACTGATATCACAAGTTACAAATCACCAATACCAAGCACGGGACCCGCTGGGGCTTTCGACTATGATAGGCTTTTTAAATCTTTTAATTTGCCTTACCTGGATTGTGCAGAAGTTGATGAGAGAATAGCTACGAAGATGCTTTATGATGAGGAAGAAACTCTTGTGCAACGACCGCAGTACGATGAATGTCAACCTTCCTCGTCAAATGCTGTCGATACCCCTGCTGCCTCTACAGAAGAGGAATTCTTCAATCCGTTTCACTCTCAACAACAATCACCCATTGATGAGCTATCTTCGAACCTGGAAGACAATTTGCAAGTCAGTTCGGTTCCAACTACGAGTGTTCACAAAAATCACCCTTTGGAGAACGTGATAGGTGATCTGTCCGACGGTGTACAAACAAGACGAAGCTTGAATGAGCACACTTGTGTTTACACAAGCATTAAAGATACAGGCATCATTAACGAATGCTTGTACACCTGCTTCATAAGCCAGATTGAACCAAAGAACTATCAAATGGCTCTCAAGGACAGCTCGTGGGTTGAAGCCATGCAAGAAGAGTTAGCCCAGTTCAAGAAGATGGAGGTTTGGAATTTGGTTGCAAAACCGAAAAATGTGCATGCGATTGGCACAAAATGGGTTTTCAAATGCAAGAGAGATTAAAAGGGATAATTATCAGGAACAAGGCGAGGCTGGTTGTAAAAGGTTTTAATCAGCAAGAGGGGATCGACTACAATGAAGTGTTTGCTCCTGTGGCGAGATTGGAAGCGATTCGATTGTTTTTGGAATTTGCGGCACATAAGGAGATGAAGGTGTTCCAGTTAGACGTGAAAAGTGTGTTTCTTAACGGTAAAGTCGATGAGGTTGTGTACGTTGAGCAACCTCCAAGTTTTCCTGACCCAGACTTTCCTGATCACGTGTTCAAGCTAAGTAAAGCGCTATATGGGCTACATCAGGCCCCTCGTGCCTGGTACTCAACTCTATCCGATTACTTGCTTGAGAATGAATTTGAAAGGGGAAAGATTGATAGCACACTGTTCGTTAAGAGAAATGGAAGAGACTTTCTTCTGGTTCAAGTCTACGTGGACGACATCATCTTTGCTGCATCAAAAGTCGCCATGTGTCAGGAATTTGAAGCCGTCATGAAAAAGAGGTTTGAAATGAGTGCTATGAGTGAACTAACTTTCTTGTTAGGACTGCAGGTTGATCAGAAGAAAGATGGGATGTTCATTCATCAGACTAAATATGTCCAAGACGTTCTCAAACGCTTCAAGATGGAGGACAGCACACCATTTGATACTCCAGTTTGCGTCAACCATAAACTGGGTGCTGATTCAGACAGTGATACAGACGTGGACCCCACCCAATATGGGGCAATCATAGGTTCTTTAATGTACTTAACTGCATCTAGACCTGATATTATGTTTGCAGTTTGTCTTTGTGCTCGCTTTCAGTCAAACCCAAAGGAATCTCACATGAAGGGTGTGAAGAGGATATTGCGATATCTCAAAGGCAAGCCTAAGCTAGGGTTGTGGTACACGAAAGGAGGAGACTTGGAGTTAGTCGCCTACACAGATTCTGATTATGGAGGATGCAATCAGAATCGGAAGTCAACAACAGGTGGATGTCAGTTTCTTGGAGGCAGATTAGTGTCATGGCAGTGCAAGAAGCAGACCTCAGTCGCCATTTCTACCTGTGAAGCAGAATACATGGCAGCATCGAACTGCTGCTCCCAGGTTCTTTGGATACAACAGCAATTGCGCGATTATGGTCTGAATTTCACTCATACTCCTATTTGCATAGATAACACTGCTGCTATCTCAGTAACTAACAATCCCGTAAAGCATAGCAAAACTAAACACATTGACATCCGTCATCATTTTATACGGGATTGTGCTGAGAAGAAATTGATTGTGCTCGAAAAGGTTGATTCGTTAGATAATTTCGCTGATTTGTTTACTAAAGCTTTTGACAAAACTCGTTTTCAAAACCTTGTTGAGCTAAATGGGATGATCAATCCCGAGTAACCGTGTTTTTCGTTTTTGAGTATTTGAAAAAAAAAAACGTCACTATCGCTTAGAATTATGTCGGTTGCTTCAGTTTGAAGGACATATCTTCGGATATGTTTGGTCCTCATTTCTACCTGTAGAGTATAAGGATAGCCATTAACCAGATGACTGAAAGTGACCGAGGCGGTTTATGATGTGTTTTTATTCTTTCGCTGAAAATTAGTCGTTCATACTTAGTTAGAAGGACACATACTCGTATGTGGTCGGTCCAGCTGATCCATTGGATCTTCAGGATAGCCGTTTACTTGAAGACTTCAAATTGATCGGGGCGATAGAAGTTAAATTTTTTTTAGGGAGATGAAATTATTTTTCAAGTCTACTACTTCGTAAGAAGTTTCTTTACTATGTTTAAAAGAAAATTGATCCAACCTTGGAAAGTGATAGACAAACTGATTCTGTGTGCTTAATTAGTGAAGTTATTAGGCCTAAAAGACTTTAGAACAGTCATTGTATGTCATGGTAGCTTTTTATGGTGCGTAAAAGTAGAAGTGATACAAACTAAATCTCCTCGATTTTACGTGGAAACTCCTTAAGATTTGTGCATGTCTCCATATATATCTTTCCGAATGATAGGCAGAAAAGCGATTACCCAGTCATACACGAGCCCGTGAGTGTTCTGATTCCAGTGAAAATAGCTTGTCAAGAAACTGCAGTGATCCAGATTCGGGACTTGCAGTTGTTTACGTCTCTGAAACTGTGTAAATCTTGTTATTAAAAAAAAAAAAAAAAAAAAAAAAAAAAAAAAAACTGAGACATTCTAGAGCTTATAATGTTAATACTTCTCAATCAAGATGCAAGAAAGAGAACGGGAAGAAGAGTCTAAAGATCGAAGAGTACTTACTATTTAATCAGACACTACGGGTCGAGGTCAACTCGGGGTGACTTGGGGAAAGCCAAATACGCTTTGAGAATAGATAGGAGACATCACAATCTCTGATGTGTTGCCCATTTAAATTTTGAGCTTAATTAAACCTAACCCGTATCACAGAAGCGATGAAAACCATTTTAAGTTATTTACCTGCTTACAACCTGTCTCTTTATGTCATAATACAGCTGAACATGGATCTATGTGACAATCACGTAATTAGTATGATTCCTGTTCGGATCTTTTCTAAAACGTGGTAGTCCCTGTCGAGACTGAAATTTGATCCCGTGTACCTTATTTCTAAGTTTTATCCTACTTATGTAGTTGTATGATTTTATACCTGGTTACTTGGTCTTGATCGTATCATTTAACTCTTTAAAGGATGTTTTAAAACTTAATTGCAAATTGTTCAAATTATAGGGGTTTGTTTTGTAAATTTAACATCGGCGAAGTTATCCCAACTTCGCCTGCAATAGGCGAAGTTATCCATAACTTCGCCTGTATAACCTTGACCCTATATAAAGAAGTTTTTGGTCAAATGCTCAGTATTGTTTTTCAAAATCCGGCGAACTTATTCCCAGTAACCCTAAGCGAAGTTATATCTCGATCAATCTGTGTTATTTTTCTCGAGTTCATTCCGTGTTAAAGGTGTGTAGGGTTGTTGCATCTTTTAATCTATGTCATTGGCGTTAATCAAAGGTCGTTTCGACCCGTTTAGTGACCTCGTTCTTTCAAACATCCAACACCCCGATTTTCAAACTTATTTTCACGTGGTCGTAATCATATTGATCGTCAAGATCTCCATAAAAACATGTGTTTAACAGTCCGCAATCTCCAAATTGACCAAATCAATTCGTTTGAACAACTAAACTGTTGCCGATTCATATTCAGGCGAACTTACAGTTTAGGCGAAGTTATCCTTAACTTCGCCTGAGGGTTAAATTCGCCTGATAATTAATTATGTAACAGTACATGAGGCGAAGTTGTGGTTAGGCGAAGTTATCATTAACTTCGCCTGGCCCTTTTTACTTAACATTGATCAGGCGAAGTTCAAGTTGAGGCGAAGTTGTTTCCAACTTCGCCCCACCTCTAACTTCGCCTATACAGAATAAATCATAACTTCGCTCATGGTAACAGGCGAACTTGTGATTTGCACGACGATTCTCTAACTTAGTTTGTTTTTGTTGCAGAAATGGCAGCTGTAGCAGGAGCAGGTGGTGCAGGTGGTGACGAAGGAGGAGATAACCATCGACAGTTTTTCCCGGGGCATAACATGTACATCACATTGGACCCGGATGCGAGCGGTGTTGATGATTTCCGCGAGATCATCACATTTCTACTCCGCTCGCGTATCTTCCACGCTATTAC